>NC_083614.1:16333851-16933851 GCF_963584025.1 Labrus mixtus | reverse complement strand
AAACACAAAAGAGTTCTGAGTATTTAATAGCCATTGCATTTGACTGTATTAAAGACATCGTATCATTTCATTGTTTGACATCTTTCCTCTCACCAGAAGACGGGTGTCATCGGCGTTGTCAACTAATGGTTCTTGTTGTTTTTCTGAACGCCATAACAAAATCTGAAACAATCTATAGCTTTAAGCTTAAACCAAATCGCAATCATCTTATTTCAATCAGCATTAAAAATAAGAAAATATCAAAAACAACTTGTCGTCAAGGAGGTGGAAGAATGGGACAGAGGATTGTTGCCATGCTGTGGAGCCTTCGTGAGGCTGAGTCTGATTGAGGCGTCGGTTAGGACAGCGCTCGAGGGTTCATCTTGACGATGACACTCCTCCTGAGAGTGATACAGAGGAATTCCCCCCTCGCAAAAAAAGGACAACACATAGCTTTGTAATGTGTCTCGCAAATGAACTTAGGGGCGTTTTACGCTACGACTATATGAGCGACGAAAAGCCACAACGCTGATGGTGCAAGAGCCAGTACGCAGGTGGTGCCATGTGTAGATGAACTGCAAGAAAAGCATAACTGAGGACACCTGTGATAAACGTCTCAAGGTGGTGTGTGGAAGTAGACCTTATGATATGAATGATGGAAACGTAAACGGAAGTTAATTAACCAATGAAGACGTTGACACCAGGATTAAAGGAAAAAAAAGCGGGATAATGTCAGACAGCTGTGAAAGGGTTAAAGGATGAAGAGTGTCAAGATGTGATGCAGTCATCAAATTAAGAGACTAAAATGTGGTATTAACCTGTCGTATCGTATTGTGGTTATGGTTATCCCAACTCTTGACATGGTAGAGGGTCAGAGAGATGGTAGGCAGGAACTGAGGCTTGTCATTTTGGAAGCCTGTACATTCAGCAGTGTATGGCTGTGTCCAAGTTCAATTTATTATATTCCCCATCTGCCTGATGCATACTTATGCACATCATGCTTCAGCCTGACAACTGATTTGACAGAGGAACCAGGCACAGAACGGGCCGACCTGTAGGCTCACCACCCCGGGCATAAATATTTATAGAGAAACCAGGAGGCCAAGGAGAGTCATTATAACCTTGTGTAAACCTGAGTACAGCATCCTTCACTCAGAAATCTTGTTCTTCATCATCTCAGATAATAGTTACCGCTGCGGGTGTCATTTTTTTAAAAGTTTAAAATGAAAGAAGACAAATACAAGCATGACGACCACAGCAGAGGCTTTTGGATACTATCGGGAGGACACACACACACACACACTGGAGGCAAGACAGTGAGTGTGGGGGTGTGAGATGAAACAGTTGGGGTGAGGGGGGTGAGTGTGGATGGTAATGAAGTATGAGTATATGGAGCCGGTCTGAGAGACAGAGCTGGATGCAGAAAGCAGCTTACTCACAGTGCTGGTGAATCATTGTGCCCTGCCTGATAAGCTCTGACTCACTTGGGGGAGGGGGGGGCAGAAAAAGCAGAGAGTGTGGGTGGAAAGCGAGCAAGTGTGTGTGTGTGTGTGTGTGCTTGTATTCATGTGTGTGTGCGCCCATGTGTCTACAACTTAGCTTGAACTACATACATACTCACAGCTTTGGCTGCAAGAACATTGGCAAATTTGAGTGTATAGCTTTGTGGTGTCTGTTCGTGCATTCAAGTGTGTTTTAACATGTGTGTGTGCTGCAGTGGTGACAGTGAAGGTCAGTTGGGTGGGTGTGTCTCAGGCCTCCCAGCTGTGGCCCGGGGCTAAGGAGCCATCACTGTCACATCTCTGTCTCACTGCTGTGTGTGTGTGCTGCGGGCCCTGCAGCACGGGGCAGAAGTGACTCACACTCACACACACACACACACACACACACACACACACACACACACACCCACACAAAAGCCCTGTGGCTCTGAACAAAAAGCACACACATACACACAGAGACACAACACATAAAGTAACCTCAGGATACATAAGCACATGGAGACTCACACGTTAATACACAAAGAGAGATGTCATAATAGCATATATTGCAAATGCCCTGTACAAATAAACTTTACTTTTACTACACACACACACACAAAATCAAAACGGTCCCTTAACATTCCACGGATGGAAAGCATAAAGCATATCCCTTCTTGAATATTTGAACCTGATGACCTTGTCCACACTCATTCAATCACTATAGCGGAGAGAGAGAGAGAGAGAGAGAGAGCACAATTAATCCTGCCCAGCCTGCTTCGTACTCTCTGCTGTATCGTCACAGGCTTGCTCTCTGCTGTATTCAGCAAATATGTACAAAGAATCTTGTCTGGAAGTTTTGTGCTTCTACAAGCACAAAGTCAAGCAGAGGAAAGGTTTAGAGGTGAACACGACCTGCTCGACATGGTACTTCAATCTCTGCATCTATATCTCTTCATCTCTGTGGGTTATCATTTTCTTTATAACATTTTCTAAAGTCTAACCTTTGAAAATGAAGTCTAAAGGTACTCTGAGTGGCATGCATTTCAAATAGAGTACAAGTGAATCTACATTGACTGATAAAACAAACTACTGAATGAAAAAATGGGCCATTATCAATGTAACCAGTGTTGCCAAAATACTCAATACCATTATACTTCTTGATACCACATGTTTCTAAAAGATAAAATCTCCTTTTAATTATTTTTTAAATTAGTTTATTTAACAGGGACACATGCAATTAGCATTGCTTCGTAGTTATAATACATAGTAGATGCCATGCATACAAGTTTCTAGGAGTGGCTAAATTGCAACCCCTGCCCATGCCTAGGCAGGGAATTTAGTGACTGATATTACCAATGATGCTTTTAAAAAAATAGTAAGATAAATGTATCTTTTTTGGTGGTGGGGTTGGGGGGGGGGGGCAATAGAGTCAGAACTCAGTTAGAAAGACAGTAGGGGAAAGGAGCCACAGGATTTGAACCCAGGCAACCCACTTTAAGGACTACAGCCTCTGTACATGGGGTGCCCTACTTAACCACTAGGCTACCGGCGCCCCAATGTATCATTGTTGAATATGACTTGATATACTGATAAAAAATGTGAAAGGCCCACAGCCTGTTAGGTTGTCTGCCTCTTTCATTTGTCCTTACAGAGAAGTGCAGCAGGGGGTTGGGCTTCTTTCAATACCCTTCTTCTTCTTCTTCTTCTTCTTCTTCTTCTTCTTCTTCTTATACAGGAATCACAAAAAGAACCATTCATCAGAATCTGTCATAAGTCTTCAGCAACAAAGCGATCAAAAAGGGCAACACGAGTTAGCTAAAACATCTACAGTCAGATATTTCTGCCTCCAGATCATTAAGACGACCTTTAAAAACATTTAACCCTCAACAAAAGAAATCCAAGTGACCTCTGGCCTTGGTGTTGACTTGAAATAGGCTGATAGAATAGCACACACCTTAGTGTCCCTCTCTCGCAGCCATCCTTACACTGGCCTCTTTATGGCCCGGTGCATGGCACATAAAAAGGAGAGCACATTGCACAATTACTGCCTAATTAACTGGCCGATATTTTATGTGGTCGGTGAGGCTGCAGACAGACTGCAGATCATTTGCCAGGTTTTTTTTAGGGGATTTGTGTCTTACTGGACCGCTCTCAGGGTGATTTACTGAACTCCACAGCTAATTTGTGTGTGCGTGTTTGTCTATATGTGAGCTTAAATAAAACAGAGCACATACTGTATGTCTTTGGAAAGACTAGGCCATTTGTCTGAGTCATGGTTTATACCATACATTGCTCCCCATCCACCTCCCCTTTCCTCCCTCCATCCCCGCCTCTCTCATCCCCTAACAGCAGCAGGTTTGCATTGGGATTTGAGGTGTAATTAAATTCAATAAATACGCGAAGGTGAGGAAATAAATCAAGCGGAAACTGATAAACAACAGGAGATTAAATGCCACTGAGCCGTGCAAACAAATATTTCAATAGTATTTTCAACAGAGGGTACTGCAAACCTCGAAAAACTTTCAAAACTGAAAGTCAGCTCAGCATGGCTGCCTGCTGCTATAATTACGTTTGATGCCATCGTCCTCTTTGACATCATAATAAGGCGCACAATAAGGAAATAAATAACCGTTTGAAGGGCATAGATTGTAGGAGATGACAGGCTATGTTCCCTGCTCTCTGTCGCTCACTCACCTCATCATCCTCCTGCATCATCACTTATTCTGAGGCCAGCCAACTCTTTATTAATGACTATTGAAGTAGCAATTAATGCTGCATAATACATGAAGTACAGCTGTGCAAATCTGAATAAAGTCTGATTAGGTGCTAAAGAGGAAAGGGGAAACACTGCTGGTGCATATTAATGCTGCCTTTTTTAGAGTGGTGGGTTAGCAGGGGGCAGCTCTTTGTGCCAGACGGCTTGATGAAACTAAAAAATTACTCAACCAGTCCTTAAAGTCAGTCACCCATCAAAGACCAAAGCGACTCAGAGGAAAGGAGGCCATAGTGCCCGTGCTCCTGTTCAATTTTAAGCAGTGAGTCATAATGCCTTGGTTAGCACACTGATTTGCTTGCTCCACTCCATACCGCACCATACTGCCCTCCTGGGCATAACAAGCCTAAGTGCTTAAAGTCCCCAGAATGGAAATGAGGTCTTTTTTTTTTTTTTTTTTTTTTTACAGGCATCGTTCAAGGCCACACCTGGTGCACTGAAAGTACCCAGGTCCAATGCTCGATGAATTAATGAAGGATCCTAGCAGCACGGAGGTCAATCTGTGACTCCAGCTACTCGTTCAGAACGGGTACGAGAAACCCCTCAGAAATGTCCGCCTCCACGTTGATGTGTGCTCGCAGGTTCATTCTTTCTCTGTCGTCTTGATTGAGACATGCTGTCCGAGAAAAGTTACAAATGACAAGGACAAAAAATGCCTCCGCTCCGGCCATTTTGACTTGATCACCTCTGTCCATTCTTCCCTCCCATCCACTCTCTCTCTCTCTCTCTCTTTTTTCCCTTCTGCTCTTTGGCCACTCAATAAATCTTTAATTCCTAAAAATACAGTCTCTAGTCTTCCCGCTATCTCTCTCTCTCACTCTCACTTTCTCAGGCTCCCTCGCCCACTCTTTCCTCCTCTTTTCTCCGCCTCTCTTGTCCTCTTTTGAACAGCTGCTCTGCCTTTATTATGTTGCGCTCTCTCCCTCTCCCTGTCTGGCCTTTCACTCTAATCCCCCAATTGCCTTTCACACGCACAATATTCCCCCCCTGAGCCGCCCCCCATCCCATTCCTCTGACAGTCTTTCACATATTAGATTAGGCATAGCTTTGTTTATTTACTTATTTATTTATTTAGTCAAGGCTATTGTCTCTGAAACTTCTGCCAACCCAAATTCTCCACAAGAAAAAAAAAGTCACTGACTGCTATTTACAGCTTGTTTCTCTTTTGCTGCTGCAACGTTCTGTTACGTATCAATTTGGCTCTCGTGTGCTTTACTGAAATCATTCTTTGGTGCTATGTTTTGGCAGTGAACACAGGAGCAGTAGCATAGCATGTTAGAGAACTCCATCTAACGGATGTTTGCAGCATTTTGGGATTTCCAATCATTTGGTGGTAAAGAATTCACAGCAGCCGATGAGCTGAGCAGTCAGCCTTCACGCTGGCCACCCGCACCTCCGTTTAATTGTGGTAATGAAGTCCATGCTGACCCTATAACGAAAGGTCTGCACATGCAGCCATTGTGACATTTTTATAGACCCGGCCTGAGTTATGACCGTTCCTCTGATAGGCTAGCGGAGGGAAAGATGCAGAAAGGTATGAAAGAAAGGTGGGAGGGGGGGGGGAGCGAGAGAAAATAAAATAGCATTGGAGAACAGAAGAGAGGGCAGTTGACTGCTAAAAAAAAAGTCAGACAGGACAGAGGAAGGGGTTTCCAGTAAATCATTATAATGAAATGAGTCAATGCCTTAAGGACAGTGTAGCTCCAATGGTCTTTTGTTGAAAGATCTGTGGTGGCCTGTCCCCACCCTACAGCCTTGCCATTGGCCCATTAGCTGGGGGCTGGGTCCTTCCATCTTGGTTCCTATCTCTCTAACCTCTCTAGAGAGCAGGCCCAATCAGGAATCAATAGCCATGTCACAGAGAACCCACGCTGCTTTGACACCAGTAGCTACGGCAAAAAGAAGTCTATTACACGGCAGTTATCTCCATTACTGCTGAGCAACTTGGGCTTTGAGAGGTACAGAGGCCGGCTGAGGAAACCAGAGAAGGGGGTTGACGGTGACAGCTTGTGAAACTCTAATTCAGAGCAACATGTCTGATTAACCTGCATCTCTCCTTTGGGATCTGCTCTGGGTTCCTGGCAGAAGATATACTGCAAAGACACTCGTGGTCCAAAGCAGGCAGAGATGTTCACTATACCAGTATACCAGTCTAGAGTTCTATTTCCCCTGTTCTGGTTCCACAATAATATCCTCAATGTAAAGGAATATAGAAATACAGGGGTACAAAACATATTTAAACTTTCCAAAGGCCTGTTTCAACTTACAGCATGTATTTGCACTTGCAACACCTATTTTCTATACGAAACCTAATTTTCAGCGCTAAAGGTACTAAACACTAAAAATCATTCTGCACCAGCTGTTTTTTTTGTCACTGCCCTCAAAGCACTCATACGTACTGTATAATAGAAATTTTGAAACACTATCAGGCTCACCAATGCCAACTGGCTCTTCCTTATCAATCAAAATCAAGAAGTGGACTTCTGATCATAAGGGAGAACCCAGACTTGCTTTTTCAAGGGGTAGAATTTACACATGTTGAGCTTCTGCTGCTGCAAGGACACAAGGTCCTCTAAAAAATCCTGGAATAATCACAAATATTTGGCATACAGAGCCATTTAAAACAGAGTTAACATTCACTGCCAAGGAAAGTGTAAGTACCAGGAGACAACGCACACAACCCATCAACAATAAGCGCTTGTGAGAAGCTCTTTGAAATTGAGGAAGTGGGCGCTGCCAGGGCCAAAAAGCACTGTTTGTAGACACAGGCATTACATAATTAAACTTGAACTTGAGAACTCATGCTTTATATTAGATTGGCACACATAAACCTCAGCTGCCAATACTATGGAACTAAAGCAAATCAGAGGCAAGAATCAAATACGAAACAGATTTGGTATACAACTGTAAACTTCCCGAAAGTGCCAAAACCATCCAATATGAAAATAAATTAATTATAGCTCTAAAGAAAGACACAAACTCCCAACAAACAAACATAGTGTACAGGACAGGGGTACAACCATCCCTGCTGCCACCTGTCACTTGAAATGGTAGTCCTGTAAAACAAAGTCAAACTATTTGCACTTTTGCTACTGAACTTTTTTTTTTCCCAAAAAGAGGAGTGCTGTGTTTTTTAACATCGTCTTCATGATCATGGGAGGTTTCCAGGGTAGAAAGGCTCTTTTAAGAAGAACGAATGTTGACTTTTTTTTTGATGAACACTGTTTCAATGTGCTAAGTGAATTAGTGTACTATGCAGAGAAAGATCTGCCGTACAGCAGCCATAAAGCAATGTGACACCGTTCACTGGGCATCACATTGGTCCAGTAGCCTTGATCAGTCAGGGCATCAGTCAATGTTTAATTGCTGAAACGTAACATGTGGGCTGTGGGTGGGAATATTCTCGGGGGGGGTGGGGGGGGGGGCCTCTTGTTTCCATGCTGCAGTCTTTTACCATCCTGCCTCTGGCTTGCTTTATGACACTCATTTGCCTGATTAGCTAAACAAATGCTGACTGCTCCCTAACTCACCTCTACAAACACACACATGGACCTCTGCTCTCTGTTCACTGTCTGTGAGTTAAGTATGCTCATGTGTGTAATGCACAAACATACAGTATGTACTCATATTTCCATGCACAGAATATACAATGTGCAACTAAAAACTATCAGCTTGAAAAGTGCTCATAAATCATTGCAAGGTCTGAATCAGCAAGCAGTAGCATTAATCAGTGGCTTTAGCACAGATACTATACATTAATTCAATCTATTTATCTTCATTTAATAAGTGTTGGATGAGCATTCTATACACGCTCCTCTCTTTAAAATGCATGCTAGGTTACGGATGACATAAAAAGATTCCAGCAATGTTTTCTTCTTGCACTTTGTGAACATAGCATGCATGTTTAAGGTATGCAAATGACCATTTAGATTAGATTTAGATCCTCCCAACATCGAAGAATCACGGTGTAACATTTATCTTGGTAAAATACAGCCTTTGATGCACAGAGCTTCGCTGGTAATGAAAGCAATAGGTCTCTGTGAGTGGAGATTGCTTTTGCAGAGCTTCATTTTACAGCCTGGTTTTGAATACACTCCTCTGGCAACTCCTCTTGAATGTTTCATCACAGACCGGATCCCAGGGGTCGGCGCAACTCCCCCCCCCCCACCCCCCACCCCCTCCACCCCCTCCATCACACGTAGGCACTCACTATGAGCCGCCTTCACATCATGCATGTGGAGGATATGAGAGTCAACTGGATGCCATTTCATCTGCAAGGGGTGCAATTTGATTGCATATTCAATATGGGAGGATACAAACATGATAGAATGTCAAGCCAGGCCGCTACAGTAGCTACTGTCGCTCCGGCGTGTCCAAATGGCTTTTTGAGCTGTCAAATTATGCCTTCTTATCTATGGGGGAAAGTTTAAAATGTAGCCACACGTACACTGTACACTCGGGAAAACTTTCCATTATAACATTGGAATATTTTTAAACATAAGAATTTCAGTGCTGCCTTCAAGGATTTGGGTTCACAAACTTGATTTCCCGTTTTGATACCAAGTTGCTTTGGTGTGTGAGAATGGTTTTGGAAAAGTAGAAAACTTCAGTAGGTGAAGCGAAACAAGTCTGAGTTTTTCTTGCCAGATAATCACTCATACGATCTTAATATAATTATGCCCTCCATACTAACCAGTGCCAAGAAGATGCCAGATGGCTTTTGCAGAGATGGTGATTGACGCATCTCAGTACAAAAACAGAGTGATTTTCTCCGACTCAGTAGTTCAACAGAACTGTACAGTACATCTGTCTCCTAGAGGAGACCGACAAGACAAAATGAAGCAGTGCCAGTTGAGCCGATTCTTTGAGGAGTTGCAACCACCTACCAGGGAAAAATCTGTATTTGTGTGTTTCTGTACCAATGACTGTGTTTATCTACATGCATCCAGCTGTAATTAGAATCTCTGTGCATGTAATCTTAATAATTGCCTCGGCTGAATACCTGTGTTAGAGAAAAGGTGTGTGGGTGTACACACTGTGTTTGTGTAGTGAAGGTTGAAGGATTTTCCGTTCGCGAGCGGGGAGCACATGTTCACTGCGGCCTCTGAACTCGTCTTCAAAGACATATTCTGCATCTGCTTTAATCCGGCTTCACACAGGCTCATGATTGTAACACATAGACGTGTGCCAGTAATTCACAAACATACATAGACATATATAGTATACAAATAAATATGAGAGCATATAAAAGAAAAATATTTAATTATTCACAAGCAAGGGAAATCCTAATGAATCCTTTCCTATTGAGTAGTCTGTGCAGTTTTCACATAGCTGTGCTAATGAGCAGCAGCACTGTTATGAAAAGCTCTCTATATAACATTTTCTATATGATTCTAATAATCATTTAAAAATATGTGCTCTGGTATGTGTTTATTAGCTTGTTACTCGTAAATATGTGCTCTTCCATCATGCGCTACATGCTGTACAGTATTCATTTGCACCAGAACATTTTCAGCAGAAGCACTTTGGTCTAAAAAAGGATAGAGGTTCAAAGTCAAAAGTTAGATGTTAACACAGGGCACAAATGTATGATGGAGTATTTTGAAAATCTTAACAGATGTTGAAAATTTGAGAGACCCCACACATGAGGTCATATCATAATAGATTGAACTGTTTTATTAGTGTGTGGAGGGTAACAAAAAGACGAAGCGGCACACCACACAATGAAAGATTCCAGTCACAAGAATCAAGAAAACTACCCAAAAATAAAATCTTGCTAAATCATCTCAAGATCATGAAAAGCATGGTAAACATGGGCAGGAAGAATTGGTGACCTTATACTGAAAACGAACAAAGAAAAGAGAAAAAACTATGGATGAAGTCGTGGAGACGGCGTGAACATGGTATATATGTTATGGCGTGAGCTGGAGATGAGTAAAAATGGATTTGCAAAGGTTTTGTGCTTCCTTGTTTAGTCAGCTTGCTTTCCAATTGACTACTGTTTTGTTCCTCGTGACCGATGTCCTTGGGGTTCTCCCCATAAAACGGGAAATTGGATGCTCAATACTGAACATGTTTAATATTTAAGACTTGAAATCAGCGCGGCCTCGACATTCTTTCCCAGAGCTTTCCGAGCAGAGAGTCTGACCATACCTCACAGCTCAGGAAATCAGGCAAAATAATATTTAAAGAGCTCACAAAACCAATGGGCCCATAATTGGCCTGATTATCTTGTAGTGCGGACCCTCCTTTAAAAATTAACCCATTGCTCACAGGCCAAAGGCTGCGACACCACAAATTCTGCCCAAAAAAATTTGAAATGTCAAATTTGTATGTTCCTTCCAATGTTTGGGGCTGGTCCTTTTGTTGTAAATGTATTTGTTAATTTGTATATACAGCATGTTGGATGCCATAACAAATGAGCCTGAAGAGAAAAGAAAAGAATAAGACGTGAAAGTAAAAAAGAAACAATGGATCTGATGCTTCAAACATCACATAATATGGGCTGAAGCATTCCAATTTTAATTAACATTAAGCATATCAGCATGGGGTGAATTAAAACTGTCTTTAGGACTTCAGAGAGAAAAGTCAGAGACAGACACTTTAAACCATTAAGCTCAGCTGATAAACCAGTCGCACCAGTGGAGTCACTATCTCCTGCTATAATTTGATCTCTTTCACTTTGTGATTTTGCTTCGTTTTAAGAAACACACGGTGCTTTCCTTCCTTCCTTCCTCCCCCTTATCCTTTTGATCCAGTCCTCTTTTCTTTTCACATTTCTATTCCTTAAAGCTTCATCTTTTTTTTTTTCATATCCTTTTTTAACCATGTTCTTTATTACTTCTTGCTCTCAGCTTTTCTCATGCTTTTATCTCCAGATCATACGGAATAACTGGGCGGCTTGGTGAGTATAATGAGGCTGTTCCTCTACAACTTCAAACCTTCCCTTCACCCATTTGCCAGGGTTTTAAAACAAACCCCTAACAAATATTTTGACATTCAGACACAAGGGAAGACGTGTACAACGATTCCAGCCATACCGATTCATCTTCTATGAATACAAAAAAAAAAAAAAAAAAAGCAAAAAGGAGAATTCCCTTTAAAGATTCTGTGGAGTAAATAAGAAAGAACGGCCAATCAAATGCTGATAAGGTTTCTTCTTTTCAACTGGTGATGTTTCTCATTCTTTTATTAGCTGCCATCAGAGGAATTAGTAAGCATGACACTGAAGCTTATTTAGAAAGAGTATAATTAAAGCCAAGAGCAGGCTCTATATGTTGTACTGTAAACGATTTAGCAGGCCAGCATTGTACCACATTGTCATGGATCAAAGTAAATTGGCCTGGGCAGCTTATTGTGCGGATACACAGCTACTGTAGCACGTTTCTAACAGTAATTGCTACGAATGAAAATGCCCATGGTACTGCATAGCACGCCAATCCTCAATAAACTTGATTATTATGGTAATTATATAAGTATAAAACACTTAAACACGAGGGCCCAGATTTATCATCACAATCGCTGTAAGTGCATTTACATGGCTGGGAATTGGGACTCTGTCCATACAAAGGCCAAACCGTTGAGTTGATGGGAGTTTAGCAAAATTGGAAATCCATCTGCAGAAAAAGGCAACTTTTCTTACCATTGTGATCATGATCATTTTTCTTGTTCTACTATTGATTTTTACTACGGATGCCCTGGACGCTTTCCTTTCACATACACAGACAGGGAGGAGAGGGAGTGGTTAAAGCGGGATGGAAAGATAGAGGGATGCTGGGATAAGGGGACAGAGGAGGAGGGTCGGTGATGAGTCTCGAGCCGCCCTGAGCAGTAATGAGGAAG
This sequence comes from Labrus mixtus, assembly GCF_963584025.1. Classification (NCBI taxonomy): domain Eukaryota; kingdom Metazoa; phylum Chordata; class Actinopteri; order Labriformes; family Labridae; genus Labrus; species Labrus mixtus. The sequence goes on along the minus strand of NC_083614.1, from coordinate 16,921,776 downwards.
CAGTAAAAATGAGACGGCATTGTGTTGTACTTTAAGGTAGTTCATCTTTAAAATGAATAGTCCCTGAAGGGCCAGGTGGTTAATGCCATTTATTAAAAGACAGACAGGGCCAGCAGTTTGGGCTGTGGCCCTCTGAGAGCCCTTATAGTTAGGACAGAGAGAGAGGGAGTGTGAGTGACTAAGTGATAAATAGTAGGGAGCATGCGGGGGAGGGGGGCTCAACTGAGCAAATGAAGGACAGTATGGACAGAGGGATAATGCTGAGCCTGCTACTTGAGGGAAAGAAACAGCTGTATGAAGAGTTTGAACGTTAGATAATCCCAATAAAGACATTTGTGAGGTGTTTGCAATTTAGGGGAGACCAACTCTCTTATGCTAGCTAATCCGAGGGAGACACTTCTCTCATGATCTATCCTTTAGGAAAGGTCAAAAGGTCAAAAGATCAAAGGACAGGGGAACTACATGCATACATTCATGATCTATTTATGTTATAGAAAAGATTCACTTGTTAACAAGGTGATTTTGTCTTATGAGTTCAAGGGAGCCGATTAGGTCAATACATTGGTCATGCTTACAGTTTAAGTATTTATATATATCAAGCAACGTTGACACAACCTCCGATGTCGAAGGATGAAACCAATGCAGTTGTGTAAAACATTGCAGTTCCTAAAGTGTCCACTTGAGGCTAGCTCCAAAAGCCCAGGAAGCCCCATTAACATACATGTTATTATGCCTATTTGTACAGCAGAAATAAACATTTTTACAACTTGGTACAAAAAAGGCTTCTGGTCTGAATAGCTAATTTATCTGTTCCTTCACACTGAACAATGTTTTAATCCTTTTACAACTCCTCAATTTTAATAATATTAAGGCTAAGAGTTCTGCAGAAATGTGCATATGTAATGTGCATCTGATTTGACTAACAGATGGGTGAGTCGTAGCTGTTAGCCAAGAGGCTTAACGCTCGCCTAAACGTCCCCTTTTTTCAAGATGTCAAAATTTCCAAAACAGCGCCCTCCATCCGCCAGCTTCTTATCGCCTCTTCAGAAAATACGTCCAATATTTTACACAGTCTATGTTATAAATATTGTTTCAGTATATTTGAGAGAACAGTGTTTTTGTCCATAGTTCTCTTAGAAAGTAGCATAGCAGTGTATGTATTTTCCTGAGGCCGCGGTGCCCTGACCTACTAATAAACCAACAGCCATTACCACCAGGAGTTAGCCAATTCAGCGCCCCACCATTTTTCATAAATTGTGGGGAGAGCTGAGGAGACGTGCCACACAGCACCATCAGCAGCAGCAGCTACAGCTGCCAGAGACGAGAGCTGGGCTGTTTTCACCGCGAGCCAGAGCATCTTTAGCTGCCTCCCAGGACACCACACAGCGACAGCTCTTGCCAAATAGCTTTCATTACGTGGGTAGTATCAGTCTTGATAAAAGATCCAAACAAAAGGATGAGCGGAGGATTTACTGTGCTGCTCCACCTGGGCTCTAATAATATTGTTGGTGTCTGGGAATAAAATATCACCGCTGCCATTTGCACCCATCTAAATCTTTGAGTTTAGACAGTGTCACTGTGCGGCTAGCTACGAGCCATATTGCTATTGATTGGTGGAATGATAGAACAATTTCTTACCTGATGTTGGAGGTGCACCAGAGGCGATTGCATGGGGGAGAGAAAGAGAGAGAGAGCATTTGATTAGTGGTGGCCTTGTTCTGTATACAGCACATGCTCAAAAAGGAAGTACTAAGGGGGCCACATATTACACAAATCAAAGTCTGCAAACTGCAACAATTTAAAAATGTGAGTCAACAGACATTTTTTGTATTGTCTCTAAGTATTTATACGCTGATGTGGGTGACATGTTTTTTTCTCTAAATTACTTAAACATGCTATTTATATGACATGTAACATTATATTCCATGACTTATACTTTGAACAAGCTCTCCTTATATTTACTCCCCTCCTCTACACCTACATCCTTCACTGTATTATGAATATATTAAAACTCTAAACCAATGGTTGACAGCCCACTCACTTTGCAGAACATGCACTGTATATTCATGTTTCTAGACCCAAAGACAAAGACATTATAAGCCATAAAGCCAGCATAAAGAGAAATGCTCATCCCCCTAAGCTACACTCGAATGCCCCTTACACCCCCGTGACACTCGCTAAGGCTCTGAGTCAATGTCTTGCTCTCAAATCCACAGGAGCCTCCCACCACCAATGTGCATTAAACACATAAATATTCATTGGCATTGCACATAAACCCTACCAATACACCAGCAGAAGCAGCCATCTGCATTAACAGGACTCAAGCTGTGAGCCAGGCTCCATCCACCAACCTTCTCCATATATACATACATATATATATATATATATATATATATATGTATATATATATATATATATATATATATATATACAGTATATGCAGCAGTGGGAGCTGGGCAACCTACTTGGCAGGTGAGATGGTGAAAATGTAGCTCAACTGTTGATGGTACAGTATCCTCTGCCATATATAGCTCTTCCACATCATCTTAGTTTGGAGTGTTCAGTGGGCGAGAGTTCCTTTAGTTTTTTTTTTTTTTTTTTAAAAGCCTCCACACAAAGCTCTAGTGTTTTTACTTTGCTTCTTCTTGGCAATATAAAAAGATGGAGAACTATAACATCTTGTTCTCAGCCTGTTTCCTTCAGTTCCTCAGTTGTTTATCCCAACCTGCTTTGACTCACACTGTGTGAATGGTGTTCTATCAGCACCACAGCGGTTTCATTTTAATGGTCAATACCAAAGTAAATACTGGAAAAAGTTCTAGTAGATTTTTGCAGACCTGTGAGGAAAAGAAGTTCCTCTTCAACAAAATAAAGGCCCTTCAATTAGAAATTAGGCAATCTTTCAAGCAACACCATCAGCATTAGCCCGAAAGAAAGCTTACTAAACTCAAAAGCAAGGATCATCCTCTTTTTTTTCAGACCATGTCACTCAGAGCGCTCTCAGCTGACAGATACCCTTTACAGATAAAGCCTAGGGATCTCCAGCCAGATACTCTGTCACTAGAAAACCGGTTTTCCCACAGATTACATCAGCCTTGGTTTTAAAACAGCAAGCCGCACTGGCACAGAGACACACATACAAGATGATCACAGCTTTGCCTATCAGCAGTCTGTGTTGAGAAGGCATAAAGCGCTGCACAGTGGAAACAGTTAAATTTCACTGAGCTTGAGCTTCCAGTCCGGCCGCTCTGGAGGACTTCTGTGTGTAATTATTTAAAGGCCCTGTATTACAGTCTGGAAAGGGAGCAAGCAGCGAGAGAGGGAGGGGAGGATAGAGAAAAGGATGGATGGATGGAGGATAGAGAGAGGGATCAGACGACTGCTGAGAGAGAGTAAAGCCTTTCAAGTTTGTTCTAAGCTAAAAAAAAAAAAAAGGGTGGGGGTGAGTTATATGATGTGTGTTACCTCCACGCTGTCATGCTGGGAGGCTGTAGTCAACAGCCAGCAGCTGGCTGCTGGGATCAGCCAGAGGGACGAACTAGCGCCCTATGAAATCAGAAAATGAACCAACGTGCACGCATGCGCACATACACGCACATATATCAGTGCTAGTCGTGCTGCTAATTCTGATGCAATAACCTGAAGCTAGAATGCTCCAATGATGATAAACAAACAACATTTTGAATGAGGAGGGACACATGGAGGGTGGATGGAAACAGTGGGAGAGAGAGAAAAGAGAGCGAGGGAGCGAGGGAGGGAGAGAGAGTGTGGCAGTGCTGGGCAAATAAGACTCAGGGGCTTTTTCTTTAACATGAGATAGTTTCGCTTCTTTTAAAATGTATGTTTGAAGTTGGGGCGCAGCTGAACACAAGCTGTTTGAAAAAGACTGATGCAAGAGTGGAGCAGGAGATGAGAGGGAGGCCCAAAACCAGCTAGAGAGAGACAGAGAGAGAGAGAGAGAGAGAGAGAGAGAGAGAGAGAGAGAGAGGATCCATGAGAAAAACACGCACAGACACAGTGGGAGAAATATGTGGAAAGAGCATGAGGTATTACTGCAAGACAAGAAAACAGATGCAGGCAAATGGAAAGGAGGCCTCCAGTGGTGCATGGTGGATGTTGCAACTGATATTGAAAGTACAGGTATTATGGACAGAGATTTGAAAAAAGCTAAAATACAAAATAGGGGTCAAATTAGTGAGCCGAGGTGAGGGAGAGCATTTATATATAAAGTGTCTCTAAAAGTGATGAGAATCCACAACAACTCACTGATTAAGTAAACATGGCACAGTTCTTGTTCAGAAGGACTCTTATGGGAAGGTCAAAGATGACAGTGTCTTTTTGTCCTTTCTACCATCAATAGCCTTTCCACTGTCCAACACGAACACACATATAAACATGGGCACTAACACACATTTGTGCGACACTTTAATCAGAGCGTGGCATGCTCTCGGTCCAGACAAAGCCCAATCAGGGCGGTGATAATTTGGCCTCTCCTTCAATCAGCAGCACCGTAATTGCATCAGTCACAATCTCCATTTCATCTTTCATCCATGTGTGTCTGGATGGCGGACAGGAGACAGAAGGACACTCTGAGGCTCAGACCCTTCATTAAAACAGACAAGCAGCAAGCAAATCCAGGGGAACAAAAGAGAGGGACAATACAACAAATTGTTGTCATTTCAATAAGGCTCAGTGAAGTTCTCCAGAGTACGAACATTCAAGGTGAACATTTATTTAGTTATTTTCTTGCTCGCTTCTATTTCATAAATATACATAAAAAGGTAAATCATAGATAAAAAAAGACTAACCAAAAAATGCAACATAAAGAAGATAAGGTAATTGAGGTAAGGTAGATAGAGCAGGTTTACCAGTTATTCTATGTTTCAGCAGGATAATTCATCAATAGAACAGGAAAAGAAAAGAAAAGAAAGCATGCTGAGATCTATCAAATCAAAGCCTTGGATCTTGAAATGTCTGAGTGTGATGATGAAAATTAAAGTAATTGCAATCCAATGAGTCAGTAGCACTCCATACAATAAAGGAAAAGAAGCAATCGGAACATGTAAGATAAGAAAGAGAGACAGAAAGTGATAGACAGTGATGAATGGAGAGTGAAGAGAGAAAAAAAGAAAAGAGAGAGAGAGAGAGAGCGAGAGAGTAAAGGACAAAATAAATGACTGCTCATGACGTCTGTTATCTTTCAGCAAAATTAGTCATATATATGTTTTTCGTGTAGCCTAATGCATATGTCATGTAGGTGAAATTAGCCTTTGAATGATTAATGAGACATTTGGATTTTTTCTAGGGAATTCAAGGCATTGAGTGAGAGGAATCTATTATATATTCAATAGAAGAGTGGACAAAAGGTTGAGGACTCACTCCTGGCTCTATAACATAATTTAGTAGCCTACACATTAATTTATAGAGAATTAGCCTTACATGTAAATGGTCTATTTAAAAAAAAAAAAAAAAAAGGTTCCCACAAGTTAGCAATCCTGCTGAGACAATATTCTGAAAGATTGGATTTTCTAGGTCTGACTTTGAAAAAGCAGCTGAAAGCGATCCCCGCCTGAGCAGAAAAACCTCCCCTGCCTTGTTTGAAAGAAATGAACAGATGTGTCAGTAATGTGGGGGAAATAAAGGTGATCAGTGTGTGGTGCACAGAGCCGCTTTAAGAGACAACACAACCCTTTGAGACTGATGCACTGCTGATGAAAGCGCTCAGATCAGCCAACACGTGCAGAAGCGTTCACGCAGAACATATACAGACACACACACCAACACCACGAGCACATGCTCCGCACACAGGTACATCTATTTCCTCATGTTCGCATATAACCAAACATGAGACTATAGCTTGTCGCTCCTTTCAAACTAATGGATCCGTGCTGGGCAGCATGGATAAAAGCAGACAGAAGGATCAATTTAGGATGATCTATGAAAGTTATTAGTGATGACATTTATGAATATTTTATGGAGGGTAGAGAATGTCATCACACATTTTTAGATAAGGAAATGAGGCAGGAATATAAAACAAACAGCATTAAACATTGAGCATGGCCTCCATGTCAAAAGGGTTGTGTCCAGAATAATGGTCGAGTTAACAGAGAGGATGGGGCGGAATAAAAAGAGAGAGGACAATCAGTCGGCCTGGATATTTCTGCTTCTTTCTCAGAGATGGAAAGGTCGGTCCGGTGAGCATATCGACCAATGGAGAGGAGGCCGGGATCACTGTTTTATGGTTGTGTGTGTGTGTGGGGGGTTTCCTAAATTGTACACACTATCATCATTTATTCATTTATTGATTTGATCTGTCCCCACCACTTGAGTCGTTCCTCTTATTGTAATGCATTAGGAATGAAAGCCAGCTAAATGTTCTACATTCATTGAGCCTTGTCCTGGCCTTAACTTGCATTTGCAGCAGTTCCATGTACCAGAGACGGAGCCAGTCGGAACAATTTGGCTCAAACAGTCAGAACACCACTCGCCCACATGGAGACGAGGGACACCTGATATCACCACTTCAGACAACAAAACCCTGACTCTCCAATAGTTTTACTGTCTTGTAAATGTGCTGAACTTGAACTTGCTGTTTGGAGGATGTGTACTTCTTCCTGAAAGCTAGTAATGCTGGTGCTTGGAGCTTTCCAGATTCTTCTTTTCACCGTCTTCAGTGCATATTTACATGACAGTGAGCGAACCAGAATGAATCCTCCTGTGAAACCCTGTCATGTAAGGTGAGGTCTATAAAAAGAACAGCTGATTCCCAGCACACACGGCCAAGAAAAAGTAGAAATAAAGAGATATTGCTCATTTTCAATGGGATGCACTCAAGCAAAGACACTGAAATGCACTATAAATACAGGTGTAGGAGCTGACATTTTTGCTCCAGACCATAGTCAAAGTGCAGCGGCCGAGCTAGTACACACGGATGTCCTTGCCTCAGTTAGTGTATATCACTTTAAAGAGGCTATATTTTGCCATTTAGCGCTGACGTGAGCAGATTTCGTTGGGACAGAGGAGGCACGGAACATCTGGATAGTGTTTAGGCTGTTTATAAAGACAGGAAGTCCTCTCTGACCTGTTTTTCACACTTCATTTAATACCATGGATTGATGTCAAATCCGTCGGTGTGCGTGTGTGTGTGTGTGTGTGTGTGTGTGTGTGTGTGTGTGTGTGTGTGTGTGTGTGCGTGTGTGTGTGTGTGTGTGTGTGTGTGTGTGTGTGTGTGTGTGTGTGTGTGTGTGTGTGTGTGTGTGTGTGTTCTGGGCAGACTGGCTTCATGTACACGAATCACCATGTGGAAAGAAGCTGCCATGCCCACACACACGCACATGCAAAAAAAAAAAAAACTGTAAATGCTCCACACAATAACTACATTTTCACAACACTTGATGTCCTAAGACTTAACAATCTGGGCTGCTTAATAATTGTCCACACACATGCGGCTCTGAAGGCGTGTGCGGTGTCTTTCCTTCTGCCAGTGACAGTTGGTTTGTCAGGGTTCAGGCAGAAGAATAGCATGTGGCCGGGGGGGGGAGGTGATTAGCATTCACATGGCACCTGTTGCCAGCCAGTATGCCCATGCAGGCTACAGATAATTACAGTGATTTTGTGGAGGAGAGCAGTGCAGGGGTAATTGTACGCTAGGCAGAGCAAAAGGGAGAGGAGAGAAAGGGGTACCGTGCTTTCACTAGCCACACGCCACAGAGCTGTTGACGCACACGCCGGCCTGTTAGCATGTGCACGTTCTCTCTCTCTCTCTCACACACGCACACACATGCATCCACAGATATCATAGGGGCTAAAGCTGAAGGCCATGTGTGTATGCATGCAGCATACAAACAAATAAACACATGAAAAAACATAATTAGGCACCGGGCTACCATGGCAACACCTTGCTGGACAAATGCAAGTGTTAGGCAAACATTTAGAATGATAATCAGAGGACTTAATGGCACTGATGTCTACAGGGATGCTGTAGACCTGCCAGGACTCTGAGCTCTCTGCCATAGATCTGCTTTAATAAAAAAAAAACACCCTCAGCCATAAAACACTTTCCTCTGCTCACTCACTTAGCAGGCCTGTTGTGCCATCACTTCAGCCATTACAAATTATGTTATTTAGTAAACGTCTGCTGCGACACCCGAGGGATGGCAGCGGGGGTGGGAGTAAGGAACCTATAATATTACATAAAGCGTTAGCACGGTGTAAAGCTTCGATGATTGGTGTTAAGGTTTTCATTACACAAAATGAGTAATTGCTTGTCATTTGGAGCTGGCATATCCCACAATCATCCTCACTTCTGTGCCATCAATCAAGCGTTTAAGTGCTGATGACTCGGCTCACATTTAAAGCAGGGCGGCCGAGCCACAATGCACTGGGGAAACTCATTGTTTGCTTCGTTACTCCTCGGAGCTCAGTATCCCGTGCGTGTGTATTTGTATGTGTGTCTTTTTGTCAGGGTGTGTTGTTAAGGCTGCTTATGTGTGCATATGAGAAATAAGATCGGGTGTGGTTTTCTAAATAGCACTTCATTCCTCAGTCCATAATATGTCAGGCCGTACTGAGGAGCAGCTCACAGGGGCAAAGAGATTAAACTCTCTGCTGTAGACTCATAGTCCGTCATTGTTCATTCGTGTTTGTGCGTGGGTTTAGCACGTGTGCGGTCTGCATGCAAAAGGCAGCCGGAAACTTACCAGGACTGACTTTAAAATTTCATGTGCACCTCATAGACTGAAAAGTAGGACAATTTTCACACACACACTCATAGGCTACCAGGCACACTTCTTTTGGATGATGCTCCTGGATTGGGGCCACAAACGTGCTGTACCAACACAGCTCAGTGATCTGGGAGTTGTGGTGAGCTATTATTGCTTAAACCCTTGCTCCTGAACAGCAGGACATGGGGGGGGGGGGGGGGGGGAACACAGCGACTCGAAACACGCACACACCAACACACATCCTTCTCCCTGATCTGGAGGAGTGCGACAGAGGGCAGAGTGAGACAGCAGATGAGAAGAAGGAGGGTTTGGGAGGGGGGTGGGGGGGAGAGAAGAAGAAAAAGAAGCACACCATGCCAGTCAACCAAATGATTTGCTCAGTAAAGTAAAACTCAAGTGGAACAACAGCTAACACTCGCATCTTGAGCCTGAGCCTGAGCCAACCCCAGCTCTCATCTTCCTCCCTCATCCCCCCTTTTTTCTCTCGATTCCCACCAAATCTCAAGCTTGGTTTGACAGCAATAAAGTGTGCTGCTCAGGCAGGGAGAGCTGATAATATACTTTTTTTTTTTTTCATCCAGATCATTTTTGGACTGAGATATAGCCAGAAGGCAGAAGATGAATATAGTGTACAAAACGATGACAAGGAATGAGTCACAAGCTCCAGAGGAAGACAAAGTTAGATTGACAATAAGGACTTACACAACACACGAGAAATATTTCGAGGTAACATGAGCATTTCATTGATCATTATTGACTAAAGCTTATAAATAATAACTCTACTAATTCATTGTTGGCCATTTATTCTTGTTATATAAGGATTGCAGCTGCCTTTATTGCAGAAATCAGCAGCTCAGTCAGCATTTCTGTTCTGTTGTGCATTCTGCAAGCATTCTGCAAGCTCTTTGTCCACTATGCATTAGCACAATGGTAAGAGATGTCTGCAAAAGTTGTTATTCTCTACTGTAAGTATTGCAAATACACAGACAGGCAGCAGAGGTATGGAGCTCAGAGCCTGGGCAATGTAAGCAGGTATCCAGCCAGTACACGGCCAATGCTGAGGCAGAGAGAGATCAATAGCTTAATGGAATTAGCCTGGCTTTGATACATGACTGCCAATCGTATTTACTGAAGGCTGTTTATGTTTGCTATAGAGTCTGACTCGATATTTAAAAGCTGCTTGTAGGTACAAAGTAGAAACTTGTCTGGAAACAGAAAGAGCAAAATCTTCACTCCTGCTTAAACACCACACCAGTGGTCTGCAGTCAGTAACCTCTGAAGGAAAAATAGGAAGATAGGGCCACAGATACATACACCAAAATGAAGTTTTACAGACATATTTGTTGTCTTAAAGTTCAGTCACTGGTGAAAACAATGATTTTCACATTGAATTGAATTGAATGTATTCAATAGTCAAGACACATCCCAAAAGACGCCTTTGGAATTAGAGATGCACCAATTTTGAAAATCAGGGCAAATACAGATACTGATGTTAAAAATGACAAGGAACATCATCAACAAACTGAGAGTAAAGTGTAAGATCCTAAACATGAACTTAACCACCGCAATGTCAATTATGGCACATAGCAAACTAAATTTAGATCTGTTTAATTTGAGTGAGAAATGTAAACTATTATATTTTTATTTATTTATTTCATATTTGATTTATTGATTTGCTCAATTCAGTGTATGGTTTCAACACCATAATACACAACAAAAAATAATTTTCTCATAATGCTGAAACACTGTTCATGAGCAAACAGGAGCAGGAAGAAGAAAACTTATAATACCTGCCCCCTTTTCCTAATAACACAAGAAACTGTTTAACAGAATAAGATGGCTAACCTGTTGTTTTCTCTTTCTTTCACAAAACAAAAAATAGATAAAAAATATAGAAACAATCAAATACAATCAGTTAGATTAACTCAATACATTCCAGAATTTCCCAGAAATATTAGCAGTGTTGGTTTAAGACCTTGTTCTTGTTGGCTTGTCTGTCAAAACCATCCGTCTTACATCGTCCTCCAGGTAGAGTGAAAGGTGTTTGTTAGACGTTTTCTAACAAAAGGTAACCAATGACTAAGCTCCTGCACTGCACCTCAAAAGCCTGCACCTGTCAAATCTGAAACCAGAGAATAAATCCCCCCTTACCACTGACTGCAGGCAGCAGGGAGGTAACACACGGAGACACCAATACGGTACACAAATATAAATACACATCTCCACACACCCACATATTCTCAAAAAGCCAAGCTCACCACAGGGATGGCGGGTGCGGCAAGCGATTAAGGGCATGGAACAGATGCCCACCTGCTCCCTCTGAACCTGGCCATGCCTTTGCTATGCCAGGGTGCCCGGGGTTGCCCCTGGGTGCCTTAATACACTGTTTCCATCTGTTGCCTGGAAAGTGAAGGGCAGAGATGTCCATGTGCATGGGCATTACCCCTACCACACACTCCATATGTATCCCTCTTTTTTTTTCTGTCCACCTCCCTCTCTAAGTCTGCCAGGTCTGTTGAATCCACCAACCAATCGGCTATGACAGGAAAAACTGTAGATTTACTTCAATCCTCCTGCCATCTAAGCAGAGTCTGAAGCTCTCAGCTGTCAGCCCAGTTCTGTACATTTGGCATAATGATGACATGAAGGCAGGGAGGAAAGAGATGAAGAAAGTTGCCCAGCATGTCTTTATTGATTTAGCTCGAGCTCACCTATCTATCTAAGAAACGTCTGTATTTGCAGAAAAAAATGTGTTTACAGATGAAATATGAATAAGTACATTTTGAGTGCTGAACTCTTTGTCCATCAAATAATAGTGTTTTTTTTGTCTTTCCTTTACAGCTGTTGTAAATGATTATTATCAGCACAAAGCCTGCCTTTATTCTAATTACCTTGTAAATAAACTTGCTTGTCATTACTTTTCAAACCAATTACAGGCTGCCTAATGGAAGCGCTTAATTAGCAGACACTCTACCAGAGGAAAAAAAAAGGAAAGAGATGGGGGGGAAGAAAGGGGAAAAATGCTAGTGGGGGGTGGGAATGCATTCACTGTGTAATTATACAGTCATCAGATGTTTTTTTTTTGTCTTCTTTGCTGTTTTGCAACGGTGCCACAATAGAGGTTGGACCTCTCTCTCCTCTCTCTGTCTGTTAAGCAGGCAGCTGACAATGGAGCACTCGGCAGGCGGTGACCCGGACCCCCTAATAGTGCTGTGGCAGCCGTGGCCCTCACAGCAGGAGGACAGGAAACAGCAGAATACTGCTTGTTGGCCGGCCCACCCCCCCCACCCCCCCACCACAGCCCCACGCCTCTCCTGAACATCAAGCCCTACATATCTGCAATACACTCCCCTTTCTACCCCATCATCAGCCCTATTCACAGCAATCCCTGCAACTAAAGACATCCTCTTCCTGTGCAATAATGTCATCAGTGCTTTCTGAATACTTGATATTTGTCCTGCTTTTCTTTGAATTTAGTTACAGCCCTTTTCCATTTGACTTTATCATTTATTAACAATTTGAGATTTGGGGATTTAACTTCTTCTTTCCTTTCCAAAAACCTGTGAATTACTGCCTGACATTAAATAAAACAACAAGGTAAAAATGTTTTATTGCCAACAATAGTATTGCTATGTGTGGGATAATGGAAGGTATTTCTATCGACTGTCAGCACTAGTCACCATTATTATAATTAGAGTCCATTTTCCTTGACAGAGAGCTCTGGGAAAGGGGAAAGCCCCTCTGTCATTAGCTGAAAATGTTCTAGGCCTGGTTACAGCCTCCTGAAAGGGTCGTGACTAAGTGACAGAGGGAAAAACTGTCCAGTATTTCCATAGTATTCCTTAAGCCTTTTCTAATGAATAAGGCAGGAGGGAATATAAATGCAATCTAAGCAGAAGAAAATGGAATATGGCAGTATGCTCTTAACTGTTGGTGGGCTCAGGAACGAAGGAATAGAAGTCATGTGTGCCACTGTTAACTGTAACATGTATTCCTCCATTACAGCCTCAAAGATGCTCATAGTAAGTGTGAAACGCATTAAGGAAGAAAGAAGAAAACAGCTGTAACTATCTCCAAGCTGACAGGAGTGCTGGCCTATTCCACTGAGGGGAACAAATATGTTTCTTTAGCGATGCTGTTATCAGACACAGTCCATCTGAGGGGGGGTCTGGGAAGGAGAGGGGGGGAGTTGAGGTGGGGAGGGGTGCGATTACAGCCATGTTAAGACCTGAGAGATAGATCTGTACCCACAGAGATTAGACACTCATCATTCACAGAAAGGTAAGGGATGGGGGGGGGGGGGGGGGGGGGGGGGGGGGGGTGGAAGAATGGCAATGGAGGTTGAAGCAGTGTTATGCTGGTGTTTGGGGTTTAATATGAGAATTCTGCCAGCATAATTGTGTTTCAGCCCTTATCCTCAGCTGCATCAGGGCCTTGTTTGGCGACAGTTACGGGTGCCTTATCTTCTGCCATTCTCTCCCTATCCGGACCCAATCAAATTTGCTCCGGCTAGCCAGGGACAGGCAGAGGAGGACGGGTTACAGCTATGATAAGGGGGGGGGGGGGGGGGGGCTTGTATTTTTTTTATGTGTGAGGGATTTTTTCTAATTTGAAATGAACAGTTTGCTTGGAATGCTTATCTTGCTTTCATTAGTGGGCTGTCATACTGTGAAGGCAGCCACAAAGTAGAGCGGCAGTGAGGGAGGCAGGGTAGAGCGGGGGGGGGGGGGGGGGGGGGGGGGGGGGGAAGGCTGTTAGAGAAGTAAGGAGCCATATAGGTAAGAGAGGAAGGGGAGAAGAGAGAGGGAGAAGTCAGTTTTAGGGGAAGGGTGCAGGCAGAAATGAAGACGGGGGACTAAAGGTACGATAATGTCAAGCTAGCCTGAACAAGAGCTTCTAAACAGCAACATGTGAAGAGTGAGTCACAAATTGAGTGATACAGTAGTGGATTGCATAAGAATTTAATCTTCGTTTGTGAATGTGACTACAGCATGAAAGCAAAATGTAAGCTTGTAAAAACAACTAGGTAAAAGATGACCCAGTTTGTATTAGCATTTCTCAACTTGGCCCATCTTCTCTTAGAAACTAAGTTGATGATTATGTAACTTTTTTTTCACATGTTGGTAAGATGATGAAGGAATAACCTTAAAAACTAACATTATGGAGTTTACAAAGAGACGGTCCTGCGTCCTCAAACCAGAAGCAACTGGTCAGTGTACCAGTGACCCTGCTTAAACCTGAGGTCGTTTAAAAGCGGCGGATGATCAGCAACATTAAATCACAATGATGCCTGTTGTCCATTAGCAGACATTATATGATGCATCAGCCACCTACCAAGTGCCTCGAGCAGCCATAAACCCACATAACACATGTGCACGCACACACACGCGCACACACGCGCACACACACACACACACATGCTTTACAACTGTAGTGTTGTGTAGGCGGTCTGCAAGCTGCCTGTGCAGTTTCCATTTTAAAAATGTATTCTTCTTGGACCATAGAAAATTGGCTCCCCCATGCTCAAAATATTCCCTGCCATTTTCCTCGCATTAGTCATGGTGCTGTCTGAAAGAAAGAGATGAGGAAACCGCATAGAGGCATAGGTGGCAATGTAAATACTGCATGTACTGCATGACTGTGTCTGTTTGTGGAGACTCACAAAGCAGAATGGGAAATGTGCATACATGTGCATATATGTGTCGCTTCACAACTTTACTCGCTGTACAGAACACACAATTCTGTACTCAATGTTTGTTTCAATAATGAATTTGACAGAGAAAAAAACAGGGGAAATTAAATAAATACACATTGATAAATTCTCAAGTTAGGTGGAATCCCTCAAGGCATAGAGGTGGGTTTGAATTTTAAGGCTAATTTATGCAGAAGAAATAAAAAACACATTAACACCAGCGTTGAAAAAAGCTGTGTGCTCTCACATGTGCAGTAATATAAGTGAACATGTTGAGCAGTCGTGGGTGAATCCCCCGTCATTGTGATCTCAGCACGGCTGATTGCAAATGAAAAGTTGGATCATGTACATGCTTTAATTACAAAATAAATTGATTTCTGTCTGCATCAGATTATTACCTTCTGAATTAACTTCATATGAAGGAATAACAAACAGGTGTGTCATGCCATACTGCAGATTGTACAGAAGGAAACTCATATTTGAGAACAACAACATTATCTGTAATTGCAAATGGTATATGCCTTAGATGTAAGATATTCTTATCTTGCCTTGGAGGGGGGACTTGTATGCCAAGATGCTTGTACTGGGAAGACTTTGCAAGGCAAAGCAGGTTTGTGTACTGTAGTTTGCACCCTTAAACAACTCATTAATTTCATAGTTCTCCAAGCGAGATAGTGTGAAAGTTGATGCAAGCGCTGTTCTACAAATAAAAGGGAAAAAATGTGCATGGCATGTTATCAACAGCGTGTCAGGGGGCAAATGCAGCACGGATTACAGGATGAATTAAAATGAGTAGAAATGAGCATGAACTACATTTTTGTTCCTAGCCTGCAGTTTGTCTATATTTGGGCATAAGAACATTTAATAATGCAATCACGTTATGCAGTTGCACTTCAAAGTATTTACTGAATCATTGCCCGGGGTTAGGATTTAGATTCTGAATAAATGTGTTTATGGATGAGGCAGGTAGCGGAGGATCTAATCTGACAGATTGGAACAGAGAAGTAGAATGTATGCGAGAACCAGGTGAAGGTTAGCATAGCCCTACAACGCATCAATCTCCATGACACAACATGACAGACAGATGGAAAGCGAGTGAGGCCCGCAATGGAGAGAGTAACTAAAGAGAGACTGATGGAGGGGGGGAAAGTGAGAGCGAAGTGAGAGTGAAGGCGAATGTAAAAGGAGATGAGGGCTGGCTGGATCAATAGAGAAGTGTTGCCATGGTTACAGGTCATTGAAAACCTTCATTGTGTGTGTTTTTTTCTCGCTACATATTAATTTTTGGAAAAAAAAATCTTAATGAAAGGTGTCATTTCAAAAGCGAGAACAGATGATGTTATATGGACACAATGAACACAAAAGCCTTGAAACCTGAAGTAACACACTGGACTCTTACCTAAGTGTGTTTGATTGTAGGATAGAAGCCACTTTCTGGTAACAATGTGTCTAGGCTTAAAGTGGGGTTGTAAATGAAGAGCTGGGGGGATTAGGTTGAACAATGTCCAATCAGACTAAAGAGACCTTGCCTGCAGGTTTTAAGAGCAATTTCTGCATGCTGTAAGCGACACTTCAGACATTGACAGCTAGATCATATATGAACACAAAGCCTTTCCCACCATCAAAATCTGAATTTAGAGCACCTTCATGTTATTGGCTTTAACTTCCCATGCAAAGCTCTATTCTTTATTGGTTGAAGTTAGATAATCTGCACCAATACCTACTGTAGTTATTAGCCACAAGATTTCATTCTGAGCGTATGTCATGTACAGTTGATGCTCTAATCGCCCTGGATCTGCGATCCATTTTTCAACCGGAGAGAAGCTGCCGCCTTCCCTAGGCCCAGATGGTGTCATTACTGTGGTAAGGCTGAGTGATTATACACCGCTCACACTGGGAGAAACAATGGTTGAGAGTTCTTTCCTGACACACACACTCCCTCCCTCCCTCCCTTTTTTACACTCCCCCTTGCTTTTCTTACTTTCTCTATGTAGTTTACTTTACAGATGTTTTAATACCTGCTTTCCTTTCTTAAATTCATATTTCTGCCCAGCTACCAAAGTGATAAATATTGTACAATAGGACTTCACATCAAATCTAAATTTCAGCGTTATCACAGTACGAGCATTGGCAATAGCACAAAAGTTGGAATATATCACAATGGACATGTATGATTCATTTATGTATGAAAGCTATGCTTCCTCACTCAGCATGTGCACATTGTAGGTATATATCAATAAAGTTTGATCTTATCTTATTTTAGGATAGAGGCCTTGGTATAATGGCCCTGTGTTCACACCATGTTGATGCAGTCTGATGAAGCTTAAGGTAGAAAGCAACATCAGGTGAAAATGTTTTTTTTGGATTCATTTTGGATTGACACCCAAACAATCAGGTATTGTGATAAACATGAAGAGTAGGTAGACATAGATATTGTGAGTTACAGCTAATAAGAAGTCCTCCATATTTTTTTCATATTGTCGCATAAAGAACAAATCCCACCTCACATATTTATACATATCTTGCAGACATTAAATACAGGTTAGTGTTTTCTTTAACAGCTGAGTAACTTGAACTCTGCATGCAGGTGACATTATGTGGTCATTATTGTACAGTCTGGCTCAGGTTGTGAAAAGGAAACTTATAATGCACATACAACAATAAATGCCATAGCACTTTGCACTATAACACGCTTTTCGCTTGTCATCACTGAAAGACAACATCAGTTTATCAATATTCTTACTCATTTTGGAAAGTTGGGAGACATGTAATCAAGGCTTCTAAAGGATGGTATCAGATCGATTGAGTCGTTTATTTGAGCTTCTAGTGGAAGCAAGTCGGGTTTATCATCTTATTTCCTTTGCTTTATACTTTCTAATCCTGCAGATCTGAGTCCAGTTCAGTTTTGTCACTTACATCCTGACCCTGCCTTAATTTAATATTAAATATTCAAAGAGAAAAATACTAATTTAAAATATCTAAATTTGGAGCCAGCGATTGATTATTGTATCACACGAGTCAGGACGATTTATGAATATTACTTACATGTCAACTTGCTCATACACAAACAGACTTTAAAGATAGCCACAGCTGACTGGAACAGGGTGGCATCAGCTGCTGCTTTTGATGCCAGGCAATCTCGTCAATCCGAGCTGGCAAGGAGAGCGCTATGAGCGAAGCAATCTCAAAGACAAAGGTCAACAAGTTGAGAAAGTGAAGGAGAGCCATGACACACCTGTCACACCACTGTCAGACCAGGAGTCAAGATGGAGGAGGAGGTGAGAGGACGGAGAAGGTGACAGGAAAGAAGGACGGGAGGGATGAAGGCAAGAAGAAAGAGAGAATGGTAGTGCAGTGAAAGGGAAAATGTTATGGTGGCTAGAATTCCCCCCAAAAAATAAATGAAACGAAAGAAAAGATAAAAGGAAGCAAAGGGAGCCAGTGGTTTAAAACACAATGGAGTGAAGAGCGGGCTGGAGCTGCAGTTCATGATCCACTGGGAAATGAGGAGATGGGAATGGAAGTGGGAGGGATGGAGGTGGGCTGGTGGTGGTGGTGGTGGTGGGGGGGGGCAGATTTTGTTATTTCTCCTTTTCATGGTCTATTTGGTTTGCCAGACCATGCAGTTTAAATACCCTCCCTCTCTCCTCCCCTCACCAGCAGAAGCGCAAATCCAAGTTTGAGGCCAAAACACACAAACAGACACACACTAACTCATGCATATACAGTAGATCCATTGTCAGGCATGCAAACAAAGACACATACATGAACATGACATGCACATGCCAACGTTTAAAGGCGTGGACATTTAATGCTTGAGAGCATTACAAGATATCTCAATTATTAATAAACCAGTGGAGTTACACTGAGCTCTTCCTGAGTGGTTTGGAACATGCTTTTTACACAAAAGACACACTCACATACACACAAAATCATGTGTGGACACATTCCTAGTTTTTCTTCTAAGCCATTTAATCCCTCTTCGACCCCCTCGCTTTCTGGGACTCTCTGTTGCATGTACTGTCTACGGTACACCATAAAAGTCTCTGTACTTTTTAGCTAACCATGCTGGACCTTTCTTTATATCACATTCAACCAGCTCCCTTTAATGTTTTTTTCTTTCTTTATTCTCTCAGTATTTATATGTGTTTTTTAATGTCTTGTCTTTATCACCTCTCTGTGTCCCATTTCCTCTTTTCAGTGACAGAGAGCCCGCCTCATCTCCTTTAGAAACACACAGTTCTCCAGCAGCACCGCCTTATATAACACTGTTAGCTTGTGTGTTTTGTGAGGCTGCTTTGCTCCGGGTACACCTCATTTCTTTCCTTTGTTGTTGTTTTTTTCTCTCATTCCCCCTTTCGCAGTTGTTTCTGCACTTGACATGCCCTCCCATCCATGTTTCCTTTGCAACACTTTTAATTTCTTGTCTTTTTCCTATTATAATGTCTGTTTCTTTCTCTCGACCACATTCTAAGCCTTGCTCCCTTGCTATCCGCCCCCACTCATTTGCTGCCTGCACTCAATTTCATTCTCCCTTGCTTTCTTCCTTTCCTTTTCTTTTCTGCCTTTCAACACTCCCTCTCACACGCGCTCTCCTCTCTTACACCTCTTTCAGCATGTTGCGATGGGAATCACACAAATGCCAGATAAGACGGGGGGGGGGGCATTTGAGTGCTATTTCAACATAGTATTCACACTTCCTCTACTGAGGACGTTAGAGAGTGCGGCTATGTTTGGAGGAAGAAAGCATGTGGCAATATTTGTCACATACCCACGACTGAAGGTTATTCAGTGGAACCACTTCAAACTGATGTAACTCCAGAATATTCATGAGCATGAAAGAAAATTGCATTTGAGTAAATGACAAAGTGGAATGAATCTTGAAATCCGGAGTTCCACTCACACACACACACACACACACACACACACACACACACACACACACACACACACACACACACACACACTAAATACTCCACTGATGGCTGTAATTTGGTGCCATCCAGGGGGCTGAATTGTTGAGAAGACAGCACCTCCGTCTCTACATGCGAACATGGCAGAATGCCTAGACTTCTCATGAGGATGTGCAGAGTGAGTAGCAGCACAGGGGGAGTGAGAGGAGGTGGGGGGGGGGGGGGGGGGTTCAGAATTGGTAATGCACTCCCCCAGCATAGAGCGAGCCGCATGGAGGAGCCAGATAAGACACTCTGGCCCTTGCTCTAAATGCTGGAGTAAAGCCTCTCCACCAGCGCAAGCGATGACTTCGAGGCTTTGGCTGACGCTTGGCTCCATCCATCTATAGCCCAGTGATGCCTCTATTACAATGGCTGCCCCACAGCTACGTGGGCTCGCGCCAGCTGCACAGGATTATAATTAGAGGAACCATGAAGTGCCCTGGACACTGGCAATTGATCTGACTGACAGTCCAATATTTCCACTGGGGAAATAAACCTTGGTTTGTCACCGAGGCAAAAGTGTGAAGGGGGTTGGGAGTCGAAGTGGGAGTGGGAGTGATGTGGGTGAAAAGTGACAGAAGGTGGAAAGTGACATGGAAGAGAACTGGAGGGGGGGTTTGGGAAATCTCTCTGCCCTACACTTTTTGTGTTTCCCATTCTCACTTTAGGTTTCTAACGGATGGACGGTTGATTAAGTGCATAAAGGTATGTAGGTAGATGTGTGGATGCACGTTGCTTTATGATTGAACTGACTCCTATTTCCACTTCGACTCCAAGCAGTGTCTACTCTTTCTGTAAACAGCAAAGTTAATAACATCTAGTCTTGTCAAGGGTCTTACTGAAGAAATGTGAGTAGGCACAGAGGGGAACTACACTTAGCAATGTCAAACCCATCCGGTTTCTATCCCTCAAAAAGAAATGTGTCGTGTGGTGACAGTTTCTCTGTGCTAAGACTGAGTTCTGTTGTGAGCAAATCCAGGTCAGCCTGACAAATACATGCGTTTCTGTCGACATTTTGGGGTTGTTCTAATGTTTGCTTCTGTTGTTTCCTCTTAGGCTCCGGGGAGGCTTTCAGCTTGACAGCATCACTACAGTTCCCACAAGTCTAGCTGCTGCTAGGTCACATGTCCAGAGAGAGACACAGAGACAGCTGGAGTACAGCAAGAGGGAGCACGGCAACAACAAAAACAGAGGATGATGATAACTTAGGACAGATTTTAAGGCTGGGAAGTGTTACAGAGAGACACACGTCTTGCTTTTCATATATAAAAGATGCCTACAGATTTCAGAAACATACCCAGTCCTAGTCTAACATACAGTTCCCACACACAGAAGAGTGTGACTTTCTGTTTCATAATAAAATAGTTCACACGGACATCCACACATTTGGCATATTTGTCATTATATCCCTTTTTGTATCAAGCCAGATGGTACTGTAGGAGGAACAATGGCTTTCAAAATGGAAACCTCTTATTAGCATGCACACAGTATTGTTGCATCAAACAGAATTTTCTATGGAAACCCAGTGGTTTGTTCACCTCTTTTTTCACACGTAATATGATTTATATCTGAATGTCTGAATGCAACAAAAAACTCACTGGATGTCTGTTTTTATTCAGAAAAGTAAATGTAAGCATTTTACTAAAAGCCAGAAAACCATTGTGCTGAAGTTTGAAAATGATTTATGATTATCATCCTGGCATAGTATTTACAGATTTTTAGGATTTTCAGTGCTACAAACTTTTTACAAAAAATGTCCTGTTCTGTCCTGTACTGCAATGGAACATTTCAGATAAACAAGAGAAATTCTCACGCCAAATAATTTTCTATTTAAAAAACAGGGAGAAGAATAGAAAGATCTGTGTATGAAATGATTGGGGTGGGATCCTTCCTTCTGAGTTGACCTGTTTTTGAAGTCGCTGCAGAGGGGCAAATATTGCTAAAGGATCTTTCATATTTAAAATTCAAATATTTCACAGAAGACCCTCACAGTTACTCTGAAACTCTTGTGAGCATTTAAGCCAATTATATTTGATTTTTCAAACACCGTGCTGCCTCAGGATTCTGCACTAAAGACTCCTTTACTGCAGAAAAAGTATTCAGCACTATTTTTTACTAAACGCAGAACGCAAGCCCTTAGTCTCTGTATCATTTATACAGGATATCATTTATTTTATCGTGTTTATTTGTTTTGTTTAATTCAGTTACATTTTTTACATCTATTTTTTTTTCTTCCTTCAGTGTTCTGTACTTAAATCTATT
The DNA here is from genome assembly GCF_963584025.1 of Labrus mixtus. Classification (NCBI taxonomy): domain Eukaryota; kingdom Metazoa; phylum Chordata; class Actinopteri; order Labriformes; family Labridae; genus Labrus; species Labrus mixtus. The sequence goes on along the minus strand of NC_083614.1, from coordinate 16,900,144 downwards.
CCTCTCCTTCCACATTTCTTCCTCTATTTCATCCTCCTCTACCCTACCTCTGCAACCCCTCTAGCATCCAGACTATTCAAAGTATCCAGAGAGAGCTTCATGTGTCATCTGCCAGGGTGACAGTAATGCACTATTTCTTTTCATCTTCAAGCAATGCCTGCATTATCAGTGTGTAAGATGTAGGCCAAGACAATATTAATGGTCTCTTTCCCTGGTGCGAAATGAAAGAGGCCTCAGCAAAACAAACAATCTGCTCTCTCTTCTCAAGGAAACTGAGCAGATCTATCAAATGAGAGTAAAAAATGACCTCTATGTGTGCTGTTTGTCTCTGCCGGGTCATGAGAGGGATGGCTTTCTACAGCAAGAGCGCAGCGGGTGCGACTGCTCACAGCCTCAGCTATACTTCAGGATCCACCGTTGTGCTGCATGGAGCCCTGAATGAGCTATGACACTGTATAAGACGATAAAAGCTTAGAGCGATGCTTAGCAAGTATCAAAACGCTCAAGTCAAGCAGTCTGTGATGCTGACAATGCAGAATATTAAAATGATAAGTAATAAAATCAATTGAATCCTAAGATTCTGTGTTACTGAGCATTGCATCATCATACAGTATATCACAAGTGTCAGCGTTATCTATCCTCTCCCAGTCAGAATCCATATCCATTCAGAGTGCATTTCGTGTGGGAGTCTAAGAATTTAAAGAATCGAAACTCAGAACAGATAGTGATTCTCTTTTTTTTTTACCATGAAACTTGTGCACGTAGTATCTAGTGCTTCATAGCTCGGGGTCTATTTGTCAGAGAGAGGGCATGACTATAAAGGACAGAGCTGTCTCTCTGCATTTAAACAAAATGTACTAGAAAAAGGGTCATTCCACGTCAATGAGTGGGCACACAGTGATTTAATTTTTCAGGCAATATGGTGGATTAAGTAAAAAATAAAAAATGTTCAGAAAGCGTACTGTAAAAGAAGACAAAAAAAAACCCTGGTTAGGCAATATAAGGCATGGAACCCTTTTGGCTAATTATAAAGCCTAAGCTTGATTGGACACCAAAACAGTTATTTCACATCCATAATCCAGTCAATGCACTTCTTTTCTATCTGCTTTATTAATGCAGATCTAGATTTTAATGAGCATCTCTTAAAAATTATGCACAGAGTGCAAGCATGTCTGATGGAGAATGGGTTAGGAAAAGTGCATTAATAAATTACCCGTCCTGTCTGTGTTCATTCTTGTCAGGAACTACTTTCCCCGAGTTGATTCTATGCCTTCATTTCAGTTTAGAATAACGTATCAACAGGAACGGAGGGGCAGATTAAATCCCTTTTTATTTATTAGACATAGACCATTTAATAATATTGGTTTATTGGAAAGCCGAGGCTGTATTCAGCTGTTTATAATGCTCTCACATCCTGGTAATGTATGGAAGGTCTATCTGCTGCTGTGGAGATATATTACAGCGGGAGATTCCTCTCAAGCAAGTTATTAAAAACACTAAACCATTAGCTTGTGGAGCCGGGGCTCAGTCCTCCTTCACTCTCCTGATCTCCTCACTGCTCTCTTCTGTCGAGTTCCTAAAATTAGACAGAAGATCCCTGACACACACACACACACACACACACACACACACACACACACACACACACACAAACACACACACACACACACACACACACACACACACACACACACACACACACACACACACACACACACACACACATACACAGCAACACGCTGGCCTGGACACACACCCACATACAACTATTTATAGCACATTACTATAACAGTGACCTATTTGTTTGGTTCCAAAACTGTCTGGGCTACACATTTTATACAGTGTACACTATGTATTCAACATTTGAGATTAATTTCAACACTGCTTTAAGAGGGGCTTGTTGGTGAGAGGAATTTGACTTCACATCCACTGGGTTGGAAAATGTAAAAGAAAACATACAAAATGGTTTACTAAAAGCTGCTATCCTGACCTATATTGGAGAACAGATCCCTTGTGACAGCCAAAAGACAGGAAATTCTGATATTGGATTAGTATACTTTATTTAAGCAGGACTAATATGAAAGAGTCCTGTCCTGTCTTAGACAGAGGGTTTGTAGGCTACGTTGTGGCTCCAGGGAAGCCTCGGGCACTCTAGCACCCACGGTCCCAAAAGGAGCCCAACCGCCGCTGACTGAGGAGAAAAACTGGCTTTGAGACACGGAGATGGAAGTATGTGGAAAAGAGGCAGGGAGAGGAGAAGACACATCGATAGACAGATCGATATAAAAAGGTGAAAAAATATACAGAGGTAAAAAATTAAAGATGATGGAAGTAGACAAGAATGTGCATTTAGAAAATAACTAATATCTCTTTCTATATGATATACCCCATGATTTAAAGTTAAAGCAGCATCACTCATCTTCATAATAGCCGAGCAGAACAAAAACAAATAATAACACAACACGGAGCAAAAATGTTGAACTTGTCACCCGGAAAGAGAGAGAGCTGAAAAATACTGATACAGCCAGGCTTACATGGGTTCAAGTAATTCACAGGAATTTGGCAGCATGACAAAAGACATAAATCAGAGGTATGCATTTTTGGTTTATACAAAGGCTGAGCTAAAATTACAGGTCAGAAAAGCAATTACTCTTTCCTGAGGCTGTCAAATCGAATAAGAAATGTGTTTTAGACAAAAGACAGAAAGCAGTCTACTCGAAGGGTGTCATAACATGCTGCAGTTTTGCCCTGAGGTGGTTAGATTTGTTTTGTCTTGCCTTTTTTTTATTTTTTTTTTTCTTAAAAGGCATATTATACAGAAAATGTTGTGAAAGGTTCCCATCACATATGTTTAATTCCAGCCACATGTATTGAATCGTTGACCATGCTCTGTCTCTCTCTTTGTCTCACAAGGTTCACTGCACTAAAAGTCATTACATAATCCAGTTTGAGAAAATAACAAACTTAATTCAATAGAGATATTGACCTAGTATTATTCAAGCGGAAGAGAAACAGAGGTGTTTAAATCAAGAAGAACTGAAGCCTCTGCCTCTGACCATTTCAGCACCATGGACAGCAGCCCAGCCAGCAGAACGCACCAGCTTGCAATGTAGCTTTACAGTGTGGTAATTGGGATTCAGTGCCTAAGCCCTAGTTCAAGCAAACATATATACCATCCCCTATCATGTCATAACAACACATCAACACATTAAATCAGCACCAACCAGAAAATGTTGTTTCGCACGTCACAGATATTTGATTAGCAGCTTAAACCTAAAGCTACATGACAACATAATTGCCACTCCTCTCTCATCTGCACACCCTGTGATTATTCTGCTGGAGAACAAACACAAAAGCAAACAAACAAGCAAACAAACACATTTTAAAAAAAAGAAAAGCAGGCTACAAATGCATACAGCCCTGATTTTGGAAGCCGGCACACCAGTTAAAACCTCCATCTGTTGAAATGCATTCCCGAGGTGCTCCTAGAAACTGTGAACGCCCACACACCGCAAACTCTGCCAGGAGAACAAAGACAAACATTTCAGAACCCCCGTGCACCTCTCGCACCACAGCGCATGCAGAAGAAAAAAGCTTTTCCCCCTGCTAAATATATGGGCTTGACGTGGGAGCGTGTGGGCTGCTGAAAGCTCAAGATGCGATGCTTTACTTAACACAGTTCTGCAATATTAAGACAGTCATATCTCCTAACATTCACATTCCCACAACACATAGCCTAGTTTAGCAAGATTCGTTTATCTCATAATATTTTAAGAGGAACAATGAGAAATATGCCATGAATGATTTCATTAATTTTCTAATAGCTTGTTAAAGCAGAGAACAAAGAGATATTAGTGCGGTGAAGCCAACCACAATCTCTTGGTACTGTGCTCCCCTGCTGTCAGTGTTCTTCTCCGTAAACATTCCAAAAAATATGCCAAAAAAAGATTTCTATACAATAATAACTACAGCCCCCAGTCCATTCATATTTATAGTCAACATCAAAGAGAGGAAGCAATGCATTAGAGCCCATTTTGGCTCAAGGGGATGAAGCCATTTTCACAGTTTCTCAACAGGAGAGAGAAAATTGCCTTCATCGTAAAACCCATGGTAATCCTAAATAACCCGACCGCTGTGATCAACAGTTAAATAAATACTTTTTATTGGAGGTATTGATGTTAATTTGATTTACTCTGACCTAATAGTCCTCAATCAGAGGGCCAGAGGGGCCTCTGGGTTTATTTGTCCAGGCTCAGAGACGCAGGACTCACTCTTTGACATTTTCATCATGACATTTTCTATATCATCTACCATCAACTATTACTCTATTAATGAAGAAATTCTTTATACTGATCTTTTCTGATAGAGAATGTCACCGTAGCCCCACAGTTCACTCTTATATACTATGAGATAGGGCTGGGAAATAAATCAAGTTTTTTAAGATATATTGATATCTTTTCAATCAAAATATAGGGTAAGACAATATCTTTAATATGGATATAATTTATGTTGCATTCAAATAACCTTATACGAGTCTTCTGTAGAGCTGCCAGTTTACCTATTTCTCATCTCACTGTCTGTCACTCTGCACCCTGCTCCTCCCGTCTCCTTCTCGAAGCCAAACTAAAAACAAACGCCTAAATAACAAAGCACACAGCTGTGTGTATTTTGTTATGCAGGAAAAAACTAATGTTTAGTTTCACAGGTAGTTTATTTTTATTTACATTTTTGATCTTGTTCGATTGACTGTTAATAAAAGACATATCGATATGTATCGCCATTCAGTTAAACATTATGGAGATATGAGTTTTGGTCCATATCACTCAGCCCTAAGACGCAGACTTCTACTAGATAGTGACGCAGACTGATGCACAAACACAAATCAGAAAGAATTGCTGATCTTAACTTTGTAAGGATTCTGTTTCTAGTGACTGGCTGAGCTGGATGAAATAGCTGAAGTTAATATTATGATAGGATTTGTTCTTAGATAATAATCAAATGCATTGTATATGTCTTTGTTGACATAACATAACAAAACATGAGCCAAGCATATTTACAAATGTAACATTTTTTCACTGCATATTTAAGTTATCCTATTGAACCATCAAACATGATCGTATCACTTTAAATACCCCAAATCAAGACACATAGCAATACTGACGAAAAAAACACAAATTTAGTTCATTGTGTTTACAATTCACATGGTGCCAACCAAGAAGTCCTGTCCACCTCTCTGTCAGAAGAAATCCATTAGTCAGAGCAAACAGGGACACTTAGAATGTCAGACACACAGGTAGCACATCATCTGTGTCACAACAGTGTGATGGCTCCGAATGGTGAGTGCTGAATAATGACTGCCTATTGTCGAAAAATGAACACTTTGAAATCACCAGAGGGAGGATGTTTAAATGTTTGTTGTTTTAAAATCTCAGGAACAGTTTATGCCGTTGGTGGTGATTATTCACTCATGGGCTTTTTGTTTCAAAGACAGCATTCACAATATAAGCTTCTGTTTAATTCAAGGAGGAAGTGTTTATCTAAGAACATTTATATAAGAAAAAGGGGCTGCCACTAAATTGAACTTCCTTTTAAATGTTGTTATTGTTTTTTTTTTTTTGAGAAACCTCGTTTCTGAATCGGTCTCTTCCTGTCTTTCAGGCAATAAGAGAGGAAGCAGCACCCGGGGCTTTGTTGTTCTCCCTAATGTGAGCTAATCCGGACGCTGTCACATCAAACACAGTGACATCTTAGGTGTTATGTAGATAGTGTTTATGGAAACTTAGCCTGGCTCTGTCCCTGTGGGCCCTTCTCTTGCCTTTTCATTTGGATGGAGGCAGAGAGATAGGCCATCTTCAAAGCCCTCTGTGTCTCCCTGTATCGACCACGCGCCTCTGCAGCCCTAGAGGCTTCCTATTAGAAAGGATTTGTCTTACAAGCTCTGTGTGCTGCCACTCTGAAAAAATATCTAATAACATTTTTTAAAAACATGGTACAAGTTGTTGCTCTTCAGAAGTGCTTTTATGCTTCCGGATGCTTTTTGGCTCAAGCTTTGCAAAAGCCATCTTAGTCACTCATTTCAAACCACCTCTTGCTTACATGTCAGCACACATATAGAGCCATATCTGACATGGAAAGATTGTACTGTGGATGACCGAGAGACCCACATCAAGCTTTCAAATAAAAAACTTTATCGTAATGGCTCCATTCACATGGAACCACGGCAATATGTCACTGTTCTTGTTTATTGCGAGAGGGAATAGCTCTTTGTGCCTATTTGGTTTGCAGCAAAAGAATAAGCCTGGATTTACAGCTCAGTGATCCCGTGTTTTGATAGGGTGAGGCTGAGACGGAGCGACATTTTTGGATATCTGTAATTTCTTATTTTTCTTCCAGCTGTGCTCCATGCTGATCCTTAGATAACCTGCCATCTCCTCTGCCTTTATGTATGTCCAATGTCTGTAAGCTACAGGCAGGCCACTATTGAACATCTTCAATAAGGGGGGGGGGGGGGGGGGGGCAGCTTAAAGAAAGCAGTGATGACAGTGAGTGAAAGAAAGTGCGATGAAAGAAAGGCTTTTATTTGCCATAAACTCAAATAAACTTGTGCAACATAACTACAACTGACACGCTTATAGCCGGAGGGTTTTCACTATGATAATCCTGACATCTTCTGATCATGGTCATTCAGCCTACAGAGTCAAAGAGCTTTAAGATGTGTCAAAGAGCATGGCAGACTGTCACTGCCCTATTGATGACTTTTCATTCATCCTATATGACATTAGTTTTTTTTAAAACACATTATGTGCTCTCTACTTCAAGAAACATTTGCAAAAGCTTTTTTTAAATCCCGCTTTCAAACTATGACTATGATTTGACACACTTATAAATTTTTAAATCTGAAAAAAGGGATGTGTCATTGTCCTGATGTTAGACCATATGATGCTATACCACTTGACAAGCTCTGCTTTCCAGATAAAGTGATACAATTCTCCAACTCCACCAGCTACCCTTTGGATAAGAGAGGAGAGGGAGAAATCCGAGGAGAATGAAGTAGTTAGTGCAGGAGTGATGGGAGAAAAGGGATGAAGAAGTGGGTTTGGTCAACAACTTGCTCTTCCCCAGTCATGAAAGAGGGGCTACTGGAGAGAAGTCTTTCAGGAATATTTTAATAACACTGCAGTAAAAGCACACCCATGAGGCGAGCGGGTACAAGCTGAACCCATCAAATTAATCTCAGATAAATTTGCAAGTCATCATCATAATTTAAAATGTTTTAGAGACTGAATAAAAGATCAAAGAATAAAAGGAACCGGTCTGATGACAAAGATGTACGATGAGAGGCAGAGAAAGAACGGAAGAAAAAGGCGGGAGAGGGAGTTTGCATAGCAGACATATTTTGATAGAACCCAAAAAAAAAAAAGAGCCCTAGTAAGGCCAAACAGACGGACAGATAGACAAACAGAAGCTTCCAGACGAGAAAATGGGCACGAAACTTGCCTTCCAAACTGAATATGCTGCTGCAGAGTCATACACATTGATAGATTCATAAATAATAAATCAAGAAAAACAGGTAAAATAAACTCTGTAAATAGATGTGCTGCCTCGTCCTCTGCCCCGCTGCCTAATGATTGTGTCTGTGCACATCGTTGCTTCACTTTATATTTATATATGTGTGTGTGTGTGTGTGTGTGTGTGTGTGTGTGTGTGTGTGTGTGTGTGTGTGTGTGTGTGTGTTTTAATGCACGTAGCTCCACTCATTGTAAACATTTGCAGAGCGCCTTTTCTGATGTGTTGGGATAATAATGAGAGATGGCTTTTGCCTTCCTGACTAGAAAGACATAAGCAAACTAAGTTTGTCTTCAGTGAACTCTCATATGTTAATCTAAGTTTATCTATCTGTCTAACTGTGAGAGACACCATCTTTGTCGAGTGTCTGAAGTCCACCATAAAGAGAGCAAAAGGCAGCTAGAAATAAAAATGAAGTCAAGGCAAGTTGAAGATCATTTCCTCATAAAACATGATTTCAGATAGTGTTCTTTTGTTTTTGTTCAGACGTAGCTTCATCACCAGCTTTGAGCAATGTTCAAGCAACCCCAAACTAAGAACATGAAGCAAGCTTTCCTCTCATTTCAAATATATTTTCCTCACATTTGTATATTTTTGAAGTGCAGAGAGAAGCGGTGGCATGAACAGCTCCTCATGATTTACAATCATCAGTGGGTGGATATCAATCTGCTGTATATCGACTAAAGGTGCGATCCATCTGTGCTGCACTGCAAAGCTGACAAAACAGAAACAAGTTTAAGTCTGCACATTTTCTCTGACTTCACGTCAACTCATTTTTTTTATGAAAGACTACTCCTGGTCAGCAGCCAGTGCAGTTGATCTGGAAACACCGACAGTGTATCAGAAGATCTTCCTAATAAACTTGTGGTGTGGAGTGCTGGTTTAGCCCAATCGGTAGAGCAGGCTCCTCATATACAGAAGTAATGTTTTGGTTTTTGATTCTGACCTGCGATCGTTTGGTGACATCTTCCCCACTCTCCATTCCTGACATTTCCCTGTCTCTCCACAGCTAAAATGGATAAAGACACTGGAAGAGCCATAAAGTCAACAAAGCCAACTATATCACATATGTATGCAGCCCTTTCTGAAATGGATTAGGATATTATAAAGTTGTCACTTAGTCGACAAAGAATCATTTGCAGAAAAATAGTCCATGCTCCAGTCGCTGTGTTTAGATGTCATGTAGCCGGCAAACATATTTATCTAATCTCAAATTCACATACGCTGTTTTGGAAAAAACAACAAGCATTCATGCTGCACAATACCTCAGACAGCACACACTACTTAACCAATCACTGTAAAGGTTACTCATTTGTCTTAAGTTTCACTACGTCTGAGCCCAGTCTGTCCCCCTCGTCTTCACTGGACCTTAAAGTCTGTTGGCTCAGAACAAAGTCTGCCTGTTGAGTTAATGGCTTAATCTGGCTTGATGTTATTACATATATTTGCAATATAAAGATGCATTGTGTATAATGTGGAATATAGTAGAACAAGACAGCTAGCAGTTACTTGGTGAGTGAATACACTTTCATAGTGTACATTTAGTCAGGAAGATAAAAATGCAGAAAGACATGAATAAGTTGCTCTACTTGGGGTCAGTGTTTATTGGATGATTGCTAAAGATTGCTAATGATTGAATGTAGAATCAGTCAGTGTCAATGTAACGATTGACTCTCTTAGCATTTGATTCAAGAAAAGAAGGAGCATAGCTGTGTTGCTTTATCTCCTGTTTCATACAGCACAGGATAAAACTACTCGTCCTGATCGGGGCAGTGAGGCTGTCCTTCAATACCTCCCACTCTCCATTGCACTCCCTCAATCTCATTTCTTAATCTTCACAACTCAGTGATTCAAATATCTTTCCTTTTACTTCTCATTCTGTTTCAGTCTCCCTGTTTTTTTTTTTTCTCTCTGACCAATCCTGCTCCGTCTCCTCTAATCTACATTTCTTCACTTTTTTTCCTTCTCACTTTTCCATTTTATCTTTTTTCCATCTCCAAGATGACTTCATAGAGCTACCTCCTGACTGAGAGCTTGCAGAAAGCACATTAAAGGATGCACACAGGCTTACCCTGCAGAACAGCGAGACTCTAAAATGCTTCGCCCAAAAAATGTACCAAATGTATGTACTGTGTGTGTGCCACAGATGTGCAGGGAGCCATGAGGGCTGACAAGAGTGAAAAGCCACGGTGTCCCTGTGCACTTTTCTCTCACACACACGCAATACACCCATACATGCATAGCTCTGCACAGTGCCAACAAACTTTACAAACAACAACACAACCCAGTTAGGGGTGTGTCCCTGTAAGACCTTCACGGGATGTAGCACACAATGGTTTTTGGGGTTGTTGAGGAGGTGAGGGTTAGAGGAGATTTTAATGTTTCACCTAAATGTGAGTTTGCTGCCTGGAAGACATCCAGTGTACTGTTTTACTTTGAATTATTAAAAGCTGCCTCTTATTGCAGCGGGGACTGAAATAGTTTAGAGGCCAATGACTGTAGCTGTTGGCACATAACTACATAATTCATATTGCCGGCTATTCTGCAGCCATCCGGTTTATTGTTGTATCTCATATGAAATGCGTCAAGGCTGCCGTGATGGACAAAACATAGCCCTTAAATTTTCAAATGTCAGGTGAAGTCCAAGTTTCATATTATTTTTTAAATACTAACTCTGTTAACACTTAAAATGATTAAACAAGTGGACACGCTTGATCTTGGTGGTGCTAGCTCAGCTCCATGCAGTGTCCTGGTATTCTGTGGGGCAGATGACAGAAGCCACCGCCAGCGTTCACCCTGACACGGGCTCCCTGAGCAAGCTCTACTGACAGCCCTCCTCTGCAATGCAAATACCCACTTCCACATGAGCAGGCCCATCACTAGCACTCCCCATACACTTGTATTCTGTGTCATTACCCCCCGGGGACCCTCACACACACACACACACACACACACACACACACACACACACACACACACACACACACACACACACACACACACACACACACACACACACACACACACACACACACACACACACACACTGTTCCTCTTCTCTACCCTCTGTACCTCACGCTGCTGCCCTTATCTGAAATGCGAAGGAGGGCTGGGGCTTAAAACAAATCAGTTGGGCCGGCTGATGCATTGGTAGCCATGAAGGAGCGCTGCCACAGGCTGTTTCCACTCATGTCTCCTGTCAGTCACACTCCTCTCCTTGCCCTCCAGCCATGTGGACTGTATTTCATTAGTCCTGATTTTTGCTGACAAATGCTGGCTGTCGTGCTGTGCAGGCCCCTTACCCTCTCAACGGACAGTACACCAAAGCACGGCTAGATCTGCCTTACAAATGAGCTCCCCCGGTTCCTCCGCACAGCTACGTGCCATTGTTCATCTCTGGACTGAACACACACAAACATACATAAACACACAGACAAGTGAAAGGCTATTTTAACATTGAAGATATGGCTCGGAGCTGTCAACATGACCTTATGTCTCCCTTTTCCTCCTCCCTTCTTTTCTCAATATCTCAACTCTTCTGTCACTTCACCCCCCTCTAATCTCTCACTCACCCCCCCACCCCCCACCCCCCCGCCTCGCTCTCTGTCCCTCCTACAGGCACAAGGTCCAGCCAGTGAGATGTCAACTCCGATTACGCATGTTGGCTGATGCCTTTTAAGTGTGTCCTTCATTATTGAGTAAAGTTACATGCTCTCAGCTACACTTTCCTGTGCCTCTTAATCTATCTTCTTGTATATTTTGATCCAGTTTTGTAAGCTAATCTTTCTCCTCTCTCTTTAAACATACACACAAGAAGGGGTGCAGCTGGGGATTTTGGTTCACCATAAACCGATATCACATACGACCCCACCCCATTACCAGCGGCGGGGTTGTATACAAGTGTCTTACATCTTCCATTGACAATAATTTCATTAATTTCACAACAATGAAAAAAAATGATTTCAAATAATAAACTTCAACAACGGCAACGAACATGTGTATCAACATAATGATGCCCCATCATGGTTTTTAGGAGAAATGTTTGTCTAAGAGCTGCCAAAAATGGAAATACAGAGGCTCTCTGGACTTTTCACTTTTTTCCCCACTTACATGAAAATACACACGGCCTCTATGATCACAAGGACACACTCTCAGACACATAAATAACCTATTCAGGGCCACTGTTAACATGCTCTGTACCCTGCCCATCACTTTTGCTCTCTCTTTGAGTATGCAGGGTTCGGCAAACCAGTTATCTGGTTCAGCATCACTGATATATGTTAGCTTCACAGTTCTAAAATGACATCAGCTCATTTGAACGAGGCGTCAAAATGAGCCAGACCAGGGTGGCTTAACAAACAATGACACTCAAAGGCATAAAAACCAAAACACATACATAGTTTTTCCCTTTACACGTAAAAGAAAAACAGTTCAATAACCCAGATCCAAACTGTGTCACATGATTGAATCTCACAGACAGGCGGGAAAGCAGTCTCCAGCCACAACCAGAAATAGGTTAAACAGACTAAAAATATAGAAAAACATTAATTATTCAGCCTTTTTGATAACCTGTACTATTCTGAATAAATAGCACACTTCTCACTGTGAAGTGGCTTAATGGGCAGGCTGTGCAGTGGATTATTTTTGATATTTCAAGCTACGTCTCCCCACAAGAGCCAGTTAGTGAGCTGTACCCTGAGCAGAGGGAGGGGGGAGCAGCAATGTAATGTCATCAGCGCTAACGTCACACATGGGTTCAAAATACGGTCATCTGTAGCTCAAATTTTAGTAAGGGATTCACTTCAAATATGATGACAATCCCTGTAACTCACTGTTGGCTGTAAGAAATGAATATAAAAAGGAGTGTCTTTTCTTCCCCCAACATTCAACCTGTTTTTCATTTTATCCACATAATGAAATATTTAAATGCAACAGAAATGTGACTGTAACCTTTTACAGCAGCACTTCTAAACAACTTCACATCAGTGTAGTACACTTACTGAAATTAACTTAAATGATGAAACACACTTGGCAGGTGCAGAGCCAAGATCCTCCTCTTTTCTCCAAATACCCTTGGAAGCAAATCCCCTGGGGAGAGGAAGGCTTCTCTAAATATGTGGCTAATCTACCACACAGGAAAACGAGACGAACAAAGGAGAGGTGTGTGTGTGTGTATTTGGGTGTATGTTAAGTTATTTGTGTGTTCAAGGGGGCACCAGAGGAGCAACAGTGAGACCGAGAGACAGAAGGTGAAAAACAAGCAACATCCTGATGGCTCCAACAGTTACCCTGTGTGTTACAGTGTATTTCTAGCTCCTCTGCGTGTGTGTGCGTGTGTGTGTGTGTGTGTGTGTGTGTGTGTGTGTGTGTGTGTGTGTGTGTGTGTGTGTGTGTGTGAGAGAGAGAGAGCGAGAATAAGTGCATATTGTAAGGGTTTAGAGGTTCTGTTCCCTTAAGAGCACTCTGGTACGCCAGCTCTTTTCTGTGTATACGTTACACTAATATGCTATTACAGCAGAAATGCATCAACACACTTTCAAACTAACATACGCCGTCCTCACATATGCTCTCTTGAAAATGTCTACAAAATGTCTAAATTCTTCCTGAGTTGCTCGTTCACACATGCACCTCCCAGAGATAGACTATCAATAAAGACAGGGGGGGGGGGGGGGCATGGTGTAAAAAGAAGGATACGGATGTGGGGAATGACACAACAGAGCGTGACAATATAATGAGAATATTTACCTTCATATTGATGTTGTGTGTAGTTGACAAAGAGCAGAGAAGAACACACTGGCAGCAGGAAACATAACGAGGCAGTTTCATTACGTGCATGGAAATTGCAGCGGTAGTGTGCACACTGCTATATGCAGTGCAACTTATAGCAAGCATACATCTATTCACACATCCACAAAAGCCCCAATCCTCTAGCCTCGGTGCACCACCTGCTCCTTCTTTTCATCAGAGGGATTTGACTTTGGTATTAAGTTCTGAGACAAGCCAGGTCACAGATACAACACTATTAGGGTACTAGTAACTACAAAGCCTGCTTTATTCTCATCTCAATGCATCAACTATAGGTTGTAAAAAGAGACACCAGAGGCGGCCTCCTGTAGACTCTGAGATCATCCAGCTTACTGTAGAGCTCATACGGCCAGTGGTAAGCTTATTTATGACAATATGTTTGAAAAGACATAGTATGTATCTTTTCTTATGTGTTTGATTATTACAGGGACACCAAGATCTTACAAGAGCGACAATAAATAAAAAAAAACACTAGTTCACTTATTTCATATGTGACCAAAGCTAAAAGAAAACGTGAAAAATATAGGAAAAGTTGCAGTATGTTCCTTTCAATGTGATTGTTCAATTACCAAAACATATGCCTGTAAAATTGATAAAGCAAAAAAGAAAATAATAAAAGAAAGAAAATACCTTTACCATGCAGGTCAAATTCATCCCCACAATGGTCTTCTTACTGAAACATTCACATACTGTAAACACACGTTTCTCTTACCAAAAGGCAATCTTCTCAAGTCTCCCTTTTACTATCTACATGTACAGCATGTCAGCAACGGTTGGCTTCATGCTTACCAGTCCAATCACCTCTTCCCCCACCCTGCCCACTCAACACAGGCACATACAGTACACACACAATCATACAATTCACTACGCTTAGTTTGCCAACTTTCACAGAGTGTATGCTGTAGCAGTGAATTTTTCTGTAGCTGATAGCAGGTGGAAAGAATGCCCTCAAAAGTATGGCTGAATGTTATGTTTCTGTCTCTGCATGTTTGAGTTTGTGTGTGTGTGTGTGTGTGTGTGTGTGTGTGTGTGTGTGTGTGTGTGTGTGTGTGTGTGTGTGTGTGTGTGTGTGTGTGTGTGTGTGTGTGTGAGTGAGAGTGCGTGCAAAGACCAACGGAAGGCAGGCTGCTGTGTTGAGGAACGACTCGCACGGAAACCTCAATTTCAACAGCATAAGGTCGGCCACTCTCTGCAACACAGCCGTGCTCTGCTTCTTGCTTCTCATACATCCAATTATGCCAAAGCTGAGCACTGGCACGTACACATAATAATAACACATACAAACACCAGTAAAGTCATGCCTTTATATGTGCACAAACACACAGGACCACAAACAGTGCAGGTGTGTGTGCGCAGCAAAGGGCACCGTGCAAGAGCGAGAGAGCAGGAGACAGAAATGGAGACAGAGGGAGACGGAGGCAATTGAGAGGGAGGGGATCTACTTAGAGTGTTGACATTGCAGGAGCCCACATGTGTGTGCCGGAGCATAATCTTCTCCCTGCTCTCATTGGGTTTTTAATGCGGGTGCTATTTCCATAAACCTGCCTCCTGAATCACTGCCAGCCTCTTACACTCCCCCCAGGTCGAGCTGTACTAATACTAGGAGTAAATGCAAGCAGCAAACACATTCCCTCCATTGCCTCTCCAAGACAATCACTGTTGTACACATTGCTAGCATGACCAAAAGAGGAGGGGGGGGGGGGGGGTTGGCATGTTTTTCTGTACTACAGGAAATAGACTCGCTGTAGCGGCTGAGATTATTTCTTGGATCGGCTGGATTTGAGGAGTAGCAGGGAGAGGACAGGGAGTTTGAGGAGAGAGGGGGGAGGTGTGAGGGGAAGAGGGAGGGGGAGAGATGAGTGGATGGTGTGAAGGATGCAGGATTTTGTCATGATGCCATGCTGGGTGGAGGAAATCTCCTGTGGACTTGTGCAGAGAGCTGTGAGACTCAAGCACACATACCAAAGAAATAACCCCTGACAGTATTGGTTATTTGTTTTTTTTTGTTTTATGGCAACTATGTCATAACAGATAATCAGGTCATCAGGGGTTGCTTTGATTGTTATAGGAGTGAATGAAACTGATAGTCGGAATTTTAAGCTAACACACGCAAGTATTGTTCACAAACAAAATAAAGCACTCTTCTGTTATGTAATATAAAAAAAGCGGTGCATCTCCATCCGCTGCAAAGAAGCACGAAACAGCACACAAATAATATAATCAGGCCTGACTGTTGTGGGTGATGTGTGTGATCACGGCAAGCTGCCATGTGCACATGTTTTTCTTTCCACCTTTACACACTGCTATCTGTATCTACATACAGGCCTGGCTGCAATGCAAAGCTGGTTTACCACGTGAGCACAAACACACAGAGCTAATAGAGCCAAGAAGCACACACCTGGTAAACTGTCAAAGCTTCTCCTCTTCTGTGGCCAAACTTATGTCAGGCACTCATGTCCCCAAGGTTCCCATCACACTTCACCGCAGGAATCTATATTCCAGTCCAGTACACTTCCATTAGGCCATACTGTTCCCTTCAGCAGCTAATGTGTATCAGGGGGACATGGATAATAACATCCAAGAACACAAACACTTCCTCCCGATAATAAGTTGACACCGGGTTGTGTGTGGGTGTGCATGGATGTGTGGCAACCAGTGCTAACCTCTGAGTGTACCCACACATGGCACATTTGGTTCTTATAAGTATGTTGAGGATAATACCCTCGAAATATCTCATTATCAAAAAACATTTTGCACAAATTAGAAACTGAATTAGCATTATGTTTTTTCCTCTCTTAATATTAGTTTTCATTGTTTTGGAAAAGAAACCTTTAGAAGCATTTAAAATACACAAACATTCAGTAGCGAACCAAAGAAAGTGATACATGCTGTGATTAGGGATGGACATCACAGGATACCCCACGATACGAACCGATAACATACGATGTTAGATTAGATTAGATGGATTTGCACCATTTGTCAGTAACTACCTAAATGTGTTCCATCTCCATTGAGACATGCTACTAAACTAATCTGTGCGTAGCTACATGTGCAAAGGCACAATATTTTGCTTGTCATCATCATACATCATACCTTAATATGCCTATAAATGAAGAAGGTTTCTCCTGAACTCTTAAACAACAGCTTTGTTAACGAGTATTGAAACACTGCAAATGGAGTGGGTATACAGCTAATGTGATATTAAGTGAACCTCTATTCTGGGAGCATTATTAAGCAGCAAAAACTCAGCAGAACACCAGGTCTAATGAAAGGCCTTAAAACTCCTGCATTATCCTAGTTTGTAGCATGTTTTAATTCATTGCTCAACCATTCTCAATAAAATGGGCAGTGATTGTCACGTAGGACTTATAGACTGTATATAAATAGACGTAGTCTCAGTGATGTCACCAATTGATTTCTTTCTCTTTTTTAAAGATTTATTTTTGGGCTTTTTGTGCCTTTAATTGAGCGATAGGGCAGTGGATAGTCATAAATCAGAGGGAGAGAGAATGGAATGACATGTGGGAAAGAAGCCACAGGTTGGGTTTGAACCTGGGCCGCCCGCTTGGAAGACTACAGCCTCCATACATGGGGCACGCGCACTAACCACTGCGCCACCATCGCCCCACCAATTGATTTCTGAAGCCGACTTTTGAAGGCCATCATAGTGTTCGCTATTTTGAAAATGCTGTCTCATACTAACTGTCATTTAACAAACAGGCTAATAGCTGGAGCTGATGCGGGGCCTTACGACTCCTGACAGCTATAGCCCTTATTTTGAATAACTTGTTCTTCACAAAATCAAAACGGATGAGTAATAAAAAGAAAAGAAAACCTGTACAATTTGTGCAGACATAAGTTAGACCAAAAAACATTTTTTGTACCGGGCTGTTAACATGTTTATTTCATCAATCCAAGTGGACATTTTAATATAGGGTAACCACAAGGATGCCAAATCCACCAGGACAGAAACCTTATGGGTTTTAGGTTGTATTTATGATGTGCTTTCTTGTCCCTTTTAACATCAAAGGGGAGAGATTCAGCAACTTACAAAAGAGAATTACATCAGGGTGTGAACAGTAGCCTTCTAGCTCAAGACTAAATCCAAATCCTGCTCTCATGATCTCCAGTTTTGTAAATGAGGCTGCCCATTTGTATTTTTTGTATACATTACCTGAGGATTGGATTGTTTGTGCTCTGAGTTGAGCAAGAGCCCTGCAATTCAAAATAGCTTATTTGGTGGTTCATACCTGGTCCTACTTAATTTGCAACAAGTTAAGTCCAGCAGGATTTGGTGTGTTGACATGAGATCTGATGTCATTTAAAATCACAGTAATGAAAGGGTAACCACACCGGCCTTAAGCGCCACGAAGGGATTAATGACAAAACTTGGATGTTAATACCTCATAACTCCTCTCTGGAGAATCCTAGTTTTACATTAATTGCACCGTAGCCCCTGGCATAATGCATATCTAATATGATTTTGCAAACAAACAACAGGCATATCTACTTACCATCAAGCTGTCAAGCAACAGGATTCATATCACACAAGATTTAGAAACACGGTGGCCTCCAGAGAGGACAGGTGTGATGGGAGGTAGTCAAATGCATGAACACCCAGTGAAACAGACCCAACTCAAAACACTACAGCATGTGATACCTCAAGAAATCTCCTGTACATCTCCTGAATACGATATTTTGAACAGGGTCTATAGGACGTTTAGGCAAACAGGCATACTGTTTTCATCGTTCCGCTGCTGTTGCACCTGTTCACGCTTTTGCTACACCCTGTGTTTCCTTAGATCTCTGGCGTTTGTATGTGTGTGAGTGAAGTCGAAGGGAAGAGCAGAGCAGCCTCGCCTGTGCGGCCTGACACCCATCAATGTCGGCCTGTTACATTTCTATGACACGCTCTGTCTCTGGGAGAGCAGAGCTGGGAAAAAGGGGAGACAGGAGGATGTGGGGTGGACAGGACTGGGTAGGCGGTGTGGTTTAGGGAAAGTCAGCAGGAGGGTGAAAACTGAACTGAGAGGTACAAGAAAAGGGTTTTATTTGTCTCAAGTGTAACAAGGCAACTTTCAAGTTCAGTGAATGTTGGTGTTTATACGACAGGGATGCTCCTAGGGGATTCATTTTCTCAATCTCAATTCAGACTTACCGAAAGGTAAGAAAACACAAAGAAAACAGTAAATATCCAGCACAATTTATTCATAACTGTCTGCGGGTAAACAATGTAATTTGGTTTGCTAAGTGTGGCTAACATGAGCTGTGCTAGCACCGCAAGAGGTTGGTCTTCCCTGCAGGGTTACAACCTCATTCCTGTGTTAAATGTAATTACACATTGTTCCGGTTGATATGCCAGTTTAACCTGACACATCCTACATATATTATGTCTACAAGTCGAAATATTGCCAGACTGCAATGCTCCTATGAAATGCTATCCAATTAACTTTGCTTTGTTTGCATCCAGGTAGCAGAGCAGGGAAGGCAGGCCCATTAACCTGAGCTACAGCCAGTCTATGGCTACAAACCCAGCTAGTGCCAGGTTGCTACGTTGCAGTTTGAGCAGAACTCTTGACCGGCATCAATGGCCAATATATACAAATATTTATAATTTGTTTAACTGACTAGTATTTCTGGCGCTGACTAGCAAGGTTGATGCAGTTTAACCGTTCAGTTGACGCACATATCCCAAAATACACACACATGCAAGGCTATGTTTTTTAAATCTGTATACCTACTCTTTGCATCACGGCTGTATAGTCATTAAATATTGTTTCTTGACTAAACATTAAGTGATGCAGTACAATGCAATACATGTAAGGTTGTTTACAGCCTTCCATTCGGTTGATTGTTTAACTTTTCTAAGCCTCGATGGTTTGAAGACCTGCTCTTCTCTCAGAACACACAGAGAAGAAAGAAAGAGGAGCAGCAAGAGCAACAACCTTGTTAGCATCTTTGCCTCGACCCACATGCATCTTATGTTTACATTTAGCCACATCGACTATTAAATCCCAATTGTGGGTCAATCTGCCATGCTGCAAACGAGGGGAGGGGGGGGGGCATAATTAATGACGAGGAGACATGAACCAGACCACGGACAAAATCAGTTCAACAACCGGAGAATTCTCCCCTCAGCTCCAACCTCCCATGAGCGCATCCTCTGGCATTATGTAAGAACACTTGTTTCCTTTTTCTGTATACCATCTCATTATTCAAATGTAAAGGAAAGAGGAAGAGAACAACGCCCTCTGGCCTCACGCTAAGCTAATTTGCAGGATAAACGAATCTAATTGTTTTGTCTCGAAAGCTGTCAAAAGTTTATGCATGTTGTATTTGCATGATTAAGTAAAACATGTGCCTTTTGGCTGGTTTCTCTGGCTCTTTGTATTCCATCAGAGGGCGTGTAGCTGGTGAGAAGATGGGAGGGGTCGAGTGGATATTCACTGTTATTTCTCTCCAGCACAAGCTTGATTTGACCATGTTAAGCCATGCTGCCTCTGTATGGAGCCTCTTATACCCACCCCCATACACTGTATGTATGAACAGAGCTGTTCATACTCTTTATCTTATGAATTCATTCCTAAACCTAAACCTTGTTTACTCTGTTTGTAGCACATGAATTGTAGAGCTTTGCACCCCAAACCTCAGTCATTCTGCACCACTGCTTCAAAAGTGTGAAGCAGATTGGGTCTGATCAATGCTGGCATTATCCCCCGAGGACAGACACATGGAAAAGTTGAAACTGGGCCTTCAAAAGACTGAGATATTGATTGAATTGCTTTCCAAAGTGGTTTTCATCTCGGGGACCATGCATGGAGAATGCCGGCTGGTGTGTGGCCGCGTACAGATGGCATGGCTGACCACCATAGAGAGTAAAGAGAGTGAGAAGAGGAGGGCTGACAGATCGAGGGAGACAGGGGAACAGACACTTACCCCTGGCAGTGTTTTCTGTTCATGGAGGGCGTTTTGGGCTTTGATGGCCGACTCTCTGGCGCAGTAGGTGAGGAATGCACAACCTGAAACACAGGTATATGACATAAACACTTATTTAGGATTATTAATACCACTCACTTAAGATCACAAAGATTAAAACAGTTTAAAAAAACACATGATGCACAATTGGACACATGAAATACTTTACAGGTGTTCATGGGTTAATAGTAAACTTCCATTTCTGGAAACACAAGCAGCTTTTTTTGCCAGACAACTGGGTATACGGAATAATGTGTGAGAAACATTCTTGCTCACCCAGGCATGAAATTAAAATAAAATTGTCGGCTAACACACGACTTAAAAACACACTGTCCATATTCTGTACATTCACACAGCTAACATCGTAGAGGCTACAGGGGCTTCCTGGATTCCTTATTAGCAAACTGCTGTAAAGTGCAGCACTTCTAAGAGTATCAATTATCTTCAAAAACTCTGTCACTAGTCCGTTACCCTCATACATTCAATATACATGTGTGTTGCTATATTTATACATTGTTTGCCTATATTTATACATTGTTTGCCTATATTTATACATTGTTTGCCACTTTTGCGCATCTGTAAATAAGAAATTCCAAGCAATGCTTAACGTGGATACATGTTGTGGCACATCTCATTGTACTGAACTACATGCGTGCAACCAGGAGTCTAGAGTCCCTGAGCGAGCAGGAGCCTCAAACTGCAACCTCAAACTGTATTACTAAAATATTACATGTAGTAAAAGAAAAAAATATATATATTTAAAAGTTTAATCAAAATAGGACATGAAAATGTACGAAAGAGAATTTGGACCAGTGAAAATATTATTTTGCGTTCTGACTTTTATTTTATAATGCTAAGCTCAAAGTCAGACTGCTAATAAAAAGTCAGGATTCTGACTTTAAAGTTAGATCTCAAAACTAAAAAAACATTTTTTTTTCAATTATGCTAATCCTAAATGTGTTCATTCTCAGTGTCCTTTAATAAGCTCTCCATATATTTTGTATAACAGGCACAGTGGTTTAAAAAAAATGCACTCCGAACATTAGAGTAGGGGCAACATGAAGAATGGACAGGAAAACATGAGTTTGTTCTGTTTCAACACAAAAAGTACTTTGACACTAAGCATTAACAAAATGATAAAAAGATCAGTATAAAGGTTTAGAGAAAACATGAAACTCTGTGTTAGTACATCATTGATTAAACAGATATGGTTAATGAAAAAAAGAAGTAATGCAGTACACTAGGCAACATGCAGATAGTTTGAGATGATGGATGGGGAGGTGAAGGAAAAAACAAAACCTCAACAGAAAAGTGGGGGTGGGCACAGGTTTTTACAGCTTCCCTATCCCTCGTGCCATGACCTGTCAAAAGCTAGCAGCCTGGCCAGCGTCCCCAATTTGAGTGGTTGTGACAGCAGCGCAGACACAAGAAACAGGACTGCAGGAGTATATTGGGAGGGGGGCTAGAAAAGGAGAGAGGAATGGATGAGAGACCACTGTAGGACTGGAGGGAGGAGGGAAATACTGACAGAAGAGAAGTGAAGACAGGATGTGGTGTTAAAATCTCTCCAGAGTAAATAGCTACTGCAAGTTTTCAGGTATCCTGCCTACCAAACACACACACACACACACACACACACACACACACACACACACACACAAACACCCACCAAGCATGAATGTTAAGCATGCACACAACATCTGTCAAATCACTGAATGCACAAAGAAGGAGAAGAGAGACAGAGGGAAACCAGATGCAGCGTTGAGGCAACCATTTCCCCCCTGACAGTCTGAATTAATAGATTTGCTTGTGTTCTATTAATGAGGTTCATATGGGTTACTGTGCATCATATTTCTGCCACTCTCAAGACGCTTTATTAGCAGCCGCTGCATGTTGGATCTTATTTCAACAGCCAAATGTATTCAGTATGTGGTAATGTATTTAGTGTCTTAATACAGACAAAATCCCAACCTGTATTCCCTTTTCCTTTAAAGCAACCATTTTTTTTTTGTGCATGTGTGACCATTTCATTGGCCAATGCCCCGTTCGGGTAATTCTCCACTGTAACCTTTGCAGGAATGTCTCAGAAAGGAGGGTTAACCTGCCAATGTCAGTCATTGATCCATTGATTGAACCGTAACCTGTTTTGTCTTTCTGCTCTAAGCTTAAAGTGTCTACATATGTGTGGAAGTTCTCAAAAATCTTCACATTTTTGTACAGTTTAATTATGTTCTGTTTTTTCAGATCACAATAAGTTAATTATTTTCTATTCACTAACCCTTCTCCTTTTGTTTGGGACAGTCAGGCAGCAGCACCCTGACAGACTTCTCAGCATAAGAAAGACAGATAGAGATGGAGCCTGGCCAGGGTCGTGACCTTTGAGGTGGCTGACTGTAGCACTGGTGTCCTCCCCATAGCCTCCCTTGTCCCAACACCCCTAACCTAATGATTTCCAATGGTCACCAAGCAAATCACTCAATCACTCACACTGCTGTCTCACTTCCCTTTTCTCCTCTACATCAGCTAACAAAGAAAATACCAGATATTGTTGTTGGTTTTTTGGTTTGCCTCACTGTTTGTTTCACAAATGGTTGAGGGGAAGGAAGGGGGAAGGAGGGAAGGGCTCCGTTTTGCTGCTTGTTTTTCTCTTTTTGCCCGCTCTCTCTGGGCTTGTTGTTGTTGGTTTTCTTGACAAATGCTGGCCCTATCTCTGAATAAGGAACAAGTATTTTGCATTACAATCACAAACACGATTTATTTGTTAATGTGTAATGCATATAGGGCATTGAGAATAAATTAATAAGAACTACAACACTGGCAAACAAAAGAGAAACATGAACTCCATTTAAATGTGATTCTGTGCTCTTTAATGTATGGCTTAATAAGAATTTGCAGGCCACAGGCGAAAAAGCTTTAACAAGTCCATAATTGGAATCCAAACACGTACAAATTGCCAGCGCTGCGTTGCATACCAAGTGCCGAAGTGTGAGGGGGGGAGCATGATGAAATTGTTTGAAACACAACAAAAAGCCACTGTAATCGGAGCCTGCTGACAAAGCAATGGGGAAAGCCTTCCCATTGTGAGGAGATGATCCTCTGCATCAACTGATAGAAAGCTAAAACAGCCTTATCGCACACGTCGAATTCAGCTCCAAAGTGAATACATTTTTTACTTTTCCTCTTTGCTCCCTTTCCCCTTTCTCTCCCTTCTTCCATCCAGTCTTCTTTCTCTTTGCCCGCTCAGTTCCTTTCCGATTTCTCAATGATATATTTTTAATGTGCGCCGTGTACTGGGAAATAGAGCCAAGTCTCTCCATCACCACTGTGGTGAATTGGCATGTAATTAAAAAAACGGCTGAGAGAGAGAGAGAGAGAGAACGAGAGAACGAGAGAACGAGAGAACAAGAGAACGAGAGAGGGTAAGCAATGGAAGATACTGAATAGTTCACTGTGGCCGAGGCGCTTCATTAACACAAACATATTTTATTTCAAGCACGGCTCTTTGTGTGTCTGGGGCAGCACAGAAGCCCAATTCACCCAATTTCAAATTAGATTCACAACATACAGCATAATTAATTTTTATGTGAGTTAATAATCTATATAATAACTTATGATACTATTTTTTCTGAACATGAAATTCTACAACACATTTGTCGTGACACATTTTGTCACCAGTATCCATTTAACATTCATTAAAGGTCACATATTATCCTCCTTTTCAACAAGTTTAAATAAGTATCAGAGCTCCCCCAAAACATGTCTGTGAAGTTTCTTGTTATAAATCCACTCTGATCCTGTATTTTATCATGCCTATATACCCCTCTATTTCAGCCCTGTTTAGAACAGGCTGTTTCTGTGTCTTTAAATGCAAATGAGCTGTGTTTGACCACGCCCCTCCCTGGAAGGGGATGTGGCTCAGGCTTTCTTGCACCATGCCGTATTGTTTACAGTTTGAAGGCAGACGCAGAGTCGCAGAATAAACACCTAGCTGTGGGAGTGTCACCCATCTGGGGGAGGGGTTACTGCCCTTGGTGATGTCACACCGGGAAATTAAATAACGGCCTGTTTGAGCACAAATTTTCTGAAAAGTTGAACAGGGAAAAGATGGAGAGGATGGACATTTTTCATAATTGGGGGGTTTTGTAGACAGACTAGGGACATATATTAGTGTTAGAAAACCATGGTGAACTGATAATATGCATATTTTGTGACCTTTAAAAAAATATTTAGATGTATAGCTATGTTTTGTTTTCTGAGGCATTTTTTGTTTGTTATCCCACAATAAGAAAATTATCCTGCAGCTGTGAGCAGGTCTTCCTCTGTAAATTAACAATAATTCATGGCAAGCAGATTTTTAATACTAAGGCACATTTGAGTAACCCTCCTTGACAATGTAACAATGATGTAAACTTTTTTTTAATGCCATCAATTCAACAGAGTGAATGCAATGGACTCTCTTAATTTAGGTTTTGAAAGCCTCTGCTTATTCAAAATAAATTCAAGGACAGAAGTACCTTTGATTTTATTTTGTCATGTCAAACCATGTGGTTTATTGTTTGCTTTTAAAAAAACAATCCTTGCCTAGCTCCATATAAGAAAAGCAAACATAAGAAATACATTTGTATCCAAATGTTTCCTTTTCTCAACAAATTAGAAATCCCCTAGCCTGCTCCCGAGCCAAATATTAATAAATTACTTCTCTAAATATATACTTGATCCTTGACCCTTGAGTATACTTCTAGCATGGCCAGCTGTAAAATAATTAATTGATTTCTTGTAATGATTTAATAAACTTTTCAGGCTTTTGCAATACATTTATGTGTAAAAATGCATCTTAGTAAACACCTGGCAAAATAAGACATTCTTACTTTTCCCACACAAAGGCGATTAATACATACTGTTTAAGATCAACGTGACTTTTTTTGCATTTATAGAAGATTTATGTCACAGTTTAAGCATTTTGCCAGAGGTTATTATTGGGCTTCATTGTGTGCTGCAGAATAGTCAGCATGAATGCAATTCATTGTAGAATGAGTTTAAACCACAACCCTTCTCTTTTCACTCCCCCCTTTTATTCCCATTCTGCTCCCTTTTCTCAATCTCCTTGCCCCAGAGGAGCCAAACTGCCCCAGTGTTGAATGAATGCATGAAAAAGTGTGAACTTGCTCTCAATGTGGCATTTCCTTGCCCAGAAAGTGTGAAGGTAGCAGAAACGTAGCCAGCCCTGGCAACCATTCTCGCCCCTGCTCCCTCACACATCATTTGCACTCTTTGGAAAATGCTATCACTGTGGGCAGATTACTTGCTTACTTCATTTACTGCCATGTGGGGCTCCAGGGGAACTGATAGCCTTTCAGAGGGGTCGCAAGCTGAGACACACATCATCAGCACTGATACAATGTGATTATGACCTGAATCATTGCCAGCCGGGGAGGCAGGAGGCTCAGTGGCACAGATTGACCGTGAGGGGGGTAATCAGTCTGGTCTCGGAGAAGCTTTTAACAATCACTCCCTCACCTTTTGAAAAAAAAGAAAAAAAGCCCCCCGATCTGCTCACACAACCATGCCAATGTTCAGGGAGAAGCAGGGCAGACAAAGAGATACAATAAAGAAAGAGCTGGAGCATTGAGTCGGCAGATACTTTCCAAAATGCTCTCACTCATTGTTCTGACAACAATATTTTCTCTGCCTGGACTTAATGGGCTTGTAATGAGCAATATAATATAAGCAGTAGCCTAGCGTAACCTGTAAACCTTAATTAAGTCAGACAGCCACCTTAAAGGGAGCTGGCCGCTGTGCTCAGTCACCATCTCATGATCCTAAAGATGACTACACTCTTCCATCACACCTTCATCAATCACTCAATCCCTTCATCCTCTGCTCCAAATCCTCCTCCACATCTCCTTTCACTTCCCCTCCCATCATCCCTTCACCTTGAGCAAAGGCTGTGTGTGTGTGTATGTGTGTGTGTTGGGGGGGGGGCGCTGCTGAGCGAGCAAAGGAGCATCGCTGTCCATCATGAAGGCAAGAAATAGTCCCCGGACCCTCCCTTGTACCCTCTCTGACCCCTGAGCAGGAGACCTCAGCCATTGATTTGTTGCTACACTCGCTCAGACTACACTAGCCTCCGAGCAGCAGTTCAACAGATCCATAGGCAGCACGTCCCAAAGGATCTGCCTGTGTGCAAGGGTGTGAACGCGAGTATTTACAGAACATGCTCGTGTTATGGGGAGCCGTGCAATGCCTAATGAGTGTGACAAATCGAATAAATTCTTTCTATACGGCTGTGTATATGCTTCAGAATCTATACCGAGAGCAAAGAAGCCATCATAACGATAAAGAGAGATTTATATTGACACCCCTACACTCACAATTTATTGTATGGCTCTGAGGTTAAATAGTTCTCTCAGGGCAGAAGTGGTTCTTCATATATAATCCAACTGTAGGGTACTTCTCTCGAAAGCTGACATGTACTTCTGGCTGCACACTGTAGGCGTACTAGCATCATGAAGGCTGAAAACAGCAATATAGTTCCAAGTAGCTCAAAGTTCCCTCGACAACAAAGCAATGTCGTTAGGCGGTATGGGTGCAGTTTCAAGAAGTCACTTGATAGATTACATCCACCCACTCATCCCCAAGTTTGGCAAGAACTCTCTCTATATGTGGTTCTTTGGCATCCCCAACCATAGTTTAGACTTTAAAGCAAGCCATATAGCTTTTGTAGACTCTCTTTGAACTTCATCTCTCTTCTGCTGTTAAAGCCAAGGCCCGATCTATAAATACATCTTGGCCTGCATCCCTGATGAGCAAGCTAATTGACACTGTTAATGGATGGAGTTTCACAGAGCTGTAAATAATGTGTAGGTTCACACTTACTGCCTCCCGCCGTGCTACTTCTGGGAGGGCAACAAGAGTTTACCTGCCAAGTCCCGTCTCTCTGGCTTGTCGTGCCTCCCTCCCTCCTCCAACAAAGTCTGAGGGGATTTACACAGAAATCAATAAAAGTTTCTCTGAGCCCCCCAGTCAAAGTCAGAAAACTGCATCTCCACCTTTTAATGTACTATAACATCCTCTTGGAAAAACAAAAAAAAAGACCGGGGAAAAGAACGTAATAAAATCCCTTTTACTTGGCTCAGACTTTTTGCCCAGTGCTGTATAAAGTGCACTGTTTTCGCTGATGCATAGTCCTCACTTAATGTACTTGATCTATGATGCATTATTCCTTTCATGAATAGTGAAAGCCATCATTTTTAGACCATCAACTGATCATAGCAGAGTCTCAATCACAAATAACTGGCAGCTACAAACTGACGGCAGACTCAGAGACCAATAAGATTTTCAGTCAGTTTGATTTTCGATACCTTAAAAGGAATACAAAGATATGTAAGGAGGAGAAACCCCACCCCCTGACAATCCCACATTGTTTTTCCATTACTGTTTTACTGTACACAGGCCACCTTTAGTGGAAACACTAATTGCACTTGTCTTTATAAAGAAACTTCTAATGAGCACTCTGCTTCTTAAACATGGTCTTTCATTGAGCGCAGTAACTGAACAGAGCGTGCAATTCTTAATTACAAACACACTTTCAATTTGCCCTCTATGCCAAAAAATTACTTTTTGTCCTTGTCCCAGCTTTTTGTCTTTTTTTTTTTATCTTGTCACCACTGAGCTGCAGAAGAGTGATAATGATCAATAATTATCTGACCAATAAGTGGTTACCATATGGTTAATTGCATTAAAAAAAAGGAATTACATTTTCTAGTCACCACATTCATTTTAAAGGTTTTCCCATTATCGCATTAGTTTCTATGCTGATGATGAAACAGCCTATCTATCTATCTATCTATCTATCTAAATAGAATGATCCGTAAAGTGGTAAAGAAAGCCCTCTTAAGTGAACCCAAAGAGCACACGGAACAGATATGAGAGCCCATCAGCCATTAATTAATTTGAGTAGTCTTTTTTAATTAAGCCAGATCTACCGTTCAGAGTGAGCCATAGAGCGGCTGCCATGTTGGAACTCATTTAAAAAGTCCACATACTATGCTCATTCAACCACATTTACATTTTGATCATCAAAAAAGAAATACAAATTATATCTTTTATCTGTGCCTTCGGTACAATTTGGCGTTCAATCCGCTCGTGTCACACTAAAAAAGTGGCTGTGATACATCTCCAGTACAAAGCCCTCGACCAGTTTGTTTCTCTGGCAATAAAGTACAGAGACTGTTAGCTACAGCATTGCAGCTTCAGTGGGAAAGATAGATGGAAGGAGTGAGACGGGAGATGGCTGAGTGATGGAAGGGATGTGGTGTGAGGGAATGGGGGGGGGGTGGGAGGCGATGCTGGAAATAAGGAGGACATGGCCCTGCAGTCGCCCACAGATGCTCCCTCTGTCTCTTCCTCGCTCTCTCCCTCTGTTTGAGCACAGTATGGGAGCAGTCTTTTGGGGGAGGCTGGCAGGCAATCAGTGATGTCATGCCAGCAGTGCAGCAATGGCAGCTTAACCTATTTTCGGAAATACCACAGAATTTCTATTTATAACTGTGCTGAGCAGCATGTATCTTCACACATCCCTCACCGACCTGAGTGTTCATGACATTTTCCTTCTAAAATGTGTTTTCATCAAATGTCAAAGTTTTTTTGTACGGAAAAAGGTCTAATGCTACATAATTGCTGTCTAGGTAGGTAATGAAGTGTTTATGTTGTCAATATAATGACATTAAGAGTATCTTAGGTCTGCATTTTTACATTTTATGTTGTTGCTTCTGTATTTTGGTATAAATAACAACCATAAAATAGTAATTGGCCCGTGAGGCCAGAAATCGTTGTATTTGCAAAAGCAGCAGCAGTGGTAACAGAGTAAGTATTACGAGTGTTGCTGGAGGAATACAGCTTTCATATGATTGTTTTATACATCTGCTAAACTTGGCCTCTGCTCCTCCTCCTCCTCCACCCTCCATCAATCCTGCCCTGCGGTGTCCAAATGGCTCTCAACCTGTCAGAGGGATCCTCTGTGTCCCGCACTGAGCCATCACTCTACCTCCTCCCGCCCTCACTGCCTGGGGATAAAAGCAACTATTTGTTTCTGCATCTCTGACAAACACTTCATCTTTCCCCCCTCCACTTATCCATCTGTCCATACATCCATTGTTATGTGCCTATGTGTCAGTCTGTCGGTTGCCTTCTGGGCCCTGCTGCACACATGTGCCACCCTCCCTATCCAATCCTTACAAGTGACAGTGCTAAGTCACATCTCTGCAGCTTTGGGATGGCGTGCACTCTCTGGCAGATACATGTAGGACACGTATGCATTGTTCATTCACACCAGCATCAAAGGCTCAACAATTTGGCATTCAGAGAGATGTGACAGCTTGACTAATCTGTGATTTTTCTTTGGCCAAAACACAAGGGTTAGCAAGCCCTCTGAGGACACAGTACTATAAGTCAAGACAAATAACTTATTATTTTCCAGGCTTGTACAAGGCTTTATCGCATGAGTTCTCCTGAATCGCTCCAAAATAGGGAGGGATTATCACAAAACATTGCATTAAAATCTCCTCTCTCCCCTCTCCCTTGTTATTTCATTTTCCTTCTAAAATGAATCGGTGCCCAGCCAGGCTAAAACACAACATTAAAGAGCTCATGCTATTCTAGAAGACACCACCAACCCCCTCCTCCCATCCTTGATCCCTCCTCCTTTCTCCGCTCTGTGCCTTTATAACCCCCCTCCTCATAAGAGAACACTATGCTCTGTAGGCAAAGGCACTCTCCGCTACGCTCCCCATACAAAATAGATAGGCTTCTTTCCCTCTATTTAGACTGAGGAAATAGCTGTGACCTTTGTGCATGAACAGGACCGTGGCAGGCTTCTACCGACTTTACCTTTACAAGAGAAACGAGACCAGCAACACATCAAAACTCATTTAACTGAAAATCCTTTAAATCACAGTTAAGACTGGCCATAAAGAGCAGAATAAAGTTCCCTTGCTGTCTTTTTTTTTAAACAAAATGTGCCAATAAATAACTATTCTTAAGAGAAGAACAATAGCATTATATACGTATTTATGTTTTTTCCTCTATAAAAGACATTTTGAAACAGTGTAGGATGCATGTTTAGAACATCTATATCACAAAAAAGAATGAAACCTGCATAAACAAATGCCAATTACAAACTGATTAATCTCAAGATAAAGCTTTTCATAAGACTTTAACTCTTTAGACCACTGCCATTACAATCATGCCCTTTACCATGACTCTGTCAACAATGCAAAAAAAAACACACTCTAAAGCTTCATTTAGCCCATCTAATGAAATAAACACATCATCTATGGTTTCATAAACAAGTGTTTAAGTGTTGAAATTGGACAGTGTTTATCCCTCAGACCTCATCGTACATCTTCTCATATCTGTCTCTGCTTCAGGCCCCCATTAAGAGCAAACATATTCCACAAAGGTCAAGGAATAACAGCACTTCCAACACACTGAAAGCATAATATACTGCAAGCCATAATGAATGTTGCATTGGAGCAGGAAATCAATCCATCTGAAAGGCTCTCTCGGGCAGGGATTAAGGGGAGCGAAGCAGAGACAGAATAAAAAGCCAGGTGAGTTTGGTGAGTGGACACTGACCTCCAGCAGAGCATGGCCTTGTCGGCATTCGAGATTGGCAATCTCCTTGGAATAACCAACAGAAAAAGAGGGAAAAGGAAAGGGGGGGTAGTCAGCGCTCCTCATACTGAAGTCAAGGCCCATAGCGCCTGTCAGTAGCAGTTGAGCTGCTGCATCTTTTATGAGGAAAGCCCTGTTGCTTATTACAATATTTACAGACGTTTAAAGATTGCAAGGCGAATGTTGTTGCTGCATTCGATGGCTCGGTGGCCTTCGCTCACTGGCCCTGACAGAAGATTTTATTCTAGATTTGTAAAAATGAATCACAGCACAAAGCTGCAAGGAGACTGAGGATTGTGTTCCCCGCCTCAGTGTTCAGCTAAAACGGAACACAAAAAAAAAGACCTTCATGAATTTGTTTGATTTCATTAGCAACCATGCAGCAGTCATTATTTGCTACACTGATGTCTGCTAAATCAGTAATATCATCACAGCGTGTTGTGTACGTCCCGTCCATGTCACTTCTGCAGCTCTGTTTATAGTCTGTAAGTGAATTTCACCCATCTGTTTCCTCAGGGGGGATGCTGTCCTACAGCAGTGCTGTGATCTTTGACACCTTCCATAAGGCGCACACACAATATGGAGACGTTAAGATGCACTCACACTTCCAATCGTTTTAAAAAAGCAAACAAACCCAAGCTTAGTTTAATCAATGCCATTGCCTTTCAGGTGTAATCTAAGTGAACAGCAGTCTCAGTCTCATATTAATGCTGTATCATTTTGGTTTGATGCATATGCTGTGTTCCAGCTATTCCTGTTTGCTTCCTTCCTTCTCTCTTTATTTTATTAGCAGGGCGACCCACTGAGGAACGCTATCCATCAGTCTAGCTCAGAGGGAGAAAAAAATAAAAACTTGAATAAATATTTCATTAGATTATTCTGTGATTTAATGTGCTTCTGCTTGGCTGGGGTCTGCAGCGATATTTCTGGTCCATTTATAAATGCATTAACAGGATGATACCCGACAATAGCTTATTATTGATACCATAGCAGAGCTGGCCGGCAGATTGAAGAAGTGTGGGGTTTGTTTCATCTGTCTGTCTGCTGTGAGGAATCTCACCTAGGAGGATAAAAAAAAACCTCTTCTCCCTCTCCCTCTCTCTCTCACTCTCTCTTTTGAAAGCGTGTTACTTAACTGAACAAGGCGAGATCAGTCAATCTTGACAGAACTCTCTGGATAAAATCTGACATATAGAACAAAATATTCTACAGAGACAGAGATTATGCATGGCTCTGATTGAAAACAAAAAAGGCTTTAAGTGAACTGTGAAAAAAGCACTAGTAATAAAATGATATAAATTAAATCAGAAGATTAGAAAACTGAACACAGAAGATCACAAGGCTGTCAATTAAAGCCTTAACTCTGCATCATGCATGTGCACAGACATACAAGTGTGTGTTCTGCATGTGCTATAATTGGAAGCTAATTAGAGCCAAAGGGAGAACTTTTCACCGTCTAAGATAAATTTAACATCAGAAAATCCTTTACCTATTAATACCAATCGGGTGGCAATAATTGGCAGGCCATCGGCAGCTTCTTGGGCAGAATTAATCATTTGAAGAGGCAGACTAGACTGAATTTTTAATTGGCAGAGGCAGCCACTGTTTAGGGAGGCAACCAGCTGATCACCCAAGAGACTGCTGCTTCAGACAATGCACATTTGCTAATCCTCTTGAGTCAAGTTATTATGGCCATGCATTATTATGACGCTTTACAAACTAATTCCCATGTTTTCCCTCATGGATTACCGAGAGGGGGAAATAGATGCACAAAAAAAGAGAGAAGAATAAACAAACGAAGCACGATGTGCATGAAAGGGAAATGACAGAATAAGTGCAATGATGCTAAAGCACCATACTTAAATGATACTGTGTGTGTCTGTGTGTGTGTGTGTGTGTGTGTGTGTGTGTGTGTGTGTGTGTGTGTGTGTGTGTGTGTGACACTCTGTATCCATACTTATAATCCTTTTCTGCAAAATAACATGATACTCCAAAAGATAACTTCATCACAGATCATTGAGGGATTGTTTTTCTAATGTTAATCTTGTGACACGACTTTGAGACATTTTAATGTTTCAACAAAACTTAACTTAGTGAATGAGTTGTTTGTATGTTCATTAATACATTTAAGAAAATAATTAATTTTTTTCCACATTTAACTGAATGTAAAAAAGTAGCTGCATCTAAACAAGTTCATGTTTTAGATTTTTCAAAAAAAAGCCTAAAATGTTTTTTCCCTAACACCAACATCAGGTGGAGCCAATCAAGGGGGAAAATACTGCAATCATTATGCAACACAGTGCAATGACATTTTAGTATATGTATGCACACACATGCACAAGTCAACAGATAGCGCTGAATGCCAAATGAGAGCGGCTCTGAAAAAATGTCTTCCCTTCTACACATCAGCCATATCAACTGCAGCATCAGGAGTGTTTGCTATTCAGGCATGTGGCTTCATGAAATATGTAGCTAATAGGAGCTATGATAGCATAATGTTATTGTACATACAGTATGTGAAACACAAACAGAACATTTTTTTGATCCTTAGGCGAGTAGATATTTTGGATCAGCTGCTTATTTCAACCTGAAATTAATATTAATATTTTTAGATATTTTATTAATCCATTCTTGGTTCCCTTATATTATGCCATTAATAGAAATCTAATCTGAAGGTGCATCTGTGCCAATACTCTATTCTTTGTCACTGAAACTGTGCAATCAGTCCCAAAATGTCAATCCATAAAACTTCATTTTAAAAAAGCTATTTCTAAAACAGAGGCTCTGTGACAGTTGCAGACAACCTTTGTAATGCTAACACATGTATTATCTTGTGGATGTGAGTTTATGTCGTCGAAGACATGACATTATTTGCAATATTTGCAAATGGCATTTTCATTATTGAAAGAGATTGTCATTCGTCATTTCTAAATGTCACAGCAATAAAAGGCTTATCTCCTGTACTAACGTCGCTCACATATCAACATCTGCTCTGCAGCAGAGAAAGACGGAGATCCAAGGAGGGGGCTTACATTAGGGAAATAAACTTTTCTCCAAATACTTGGACAGAATAATAGTCATGCCTATGGTGCTTTATAAAACAAACATTTTACCATTCATTCATTCATGTTATGTTAGACAATAAGACAGTGTGATTTTCTCCCTTTGAATCATGAATATGATGAATGTTGAAAACAGCATCAGTTTATTGGCCTGAAATGGTAAAATTATATTCTTGCAGTATCACTGATTCCTAATATTATGTTTTTATTATTATGCAATTCTCCTAATGTATGCAGAATTCCCTAAGCTTATAT
The DNA here is from genome assembly GCF_963584025.1 of Labrus mixtus. Lineage (NCBI taxonomy): Eukaryota > Metazoa > Chordata > Actinopteri > Labriformes > Labridae > Labrus > Labrus mixtus. Next base: position 16,865,807 of record NC_083614.1, on the reverse strand, counting down.
CAACCATTAGCCTACAGCCAATGAATTTCTTACACCATGCTGACTTCAAATACAAGTGCAACGTGATCAACTCCAAGTTGGTTCAAAGTGATGATGGTGTTGATGACGTCCACACTGCGTGGATTACACTGTGAGGGGCTACCACATAATGCGAAATGGGTTTCCCATCCAGACAGTGGTATAGCCTACACAGTTCACCCCAAAACACATGTCATTATTGGGGCTGCAAGTTGTTAAGAGTGTACAGCAAGCTGAGTGAATTTACACCCTCTGCCTTCATTTGAGCAGAAGCAACGCAGCAGCTCTGCCCACTCCTCATGGCCACGTCCGTCATCTTGCGACAGTTCTTGCGCCCTTTGGAGACGCTGTGGTGTTGGACACTGAACTGATTTTACCGTGACGGATTTGCACATCGTCCCATCGCACATGGGGAGAGATGTAAAAGAAAGCATACGGATGAATAAATGATGCCGCCCCTCCGCGGAAGACGGGACTGGCAGGAGAAGGCTCTTTAAAAATGCATATTTTCCAAGCGCCTCTGCCCCACTTAACAGTGTGTTAAGGAAAGACTTTCCAATAGCAATAAATTACAGAGCAAGGCCAACACATTTAGCCACCAAAACATTCCTGCTAATGCAAACGATCATAAGCTTGAATATACCATCTTGTTGAGTGTGTTGTGGAAAAAATGTGGAATAAACAAGATGGAACTACAAATATGAGTCTTTACAAATATAATAGGACGTTTAGCTTTAACAGACAATGAATCAAGCATGGGACAAAATTATAAAAAAAAAATTAAAAAAATGATGGATACAACATATATATTAGCAACGATGCGCACAAGATTTACTACAAGACATATCAGATCTGGATAAAACCGGAAAAACCGTAAGAAAAGTCGCGTGTACCCGTATTTTCGCGCCACCATTTCAACACAGGCTATGACTTGTAAATGTAGTCTATATTAAAAAAAAAAAAAAAAAAAAAAAAAAAAAGCAGTTAGCAAACTCTATACAGGGCCTCGCAGCCCCTGGAGGTGCGACACGTTACCTTTGTGCATGCCGGTGTATCGGTCCTTGAGAACTGTCAGTTCGTGGATTTTCCCAAACTGTTCAAACAGAGGTTTCAGGTCTTTTTCCTCCAAGTTCCGCGGTATCTGCCCGATAAACAGCTTAATGGCATCTTGGTCCTTCATGTTGCCGCTCTCCGGATGAATTGAAATGGATTCTGACCCGTTCATGGGTTTCGGGAATGTGATCTGAGGGTACTGGTGCTGATGTGGGATCAGTAGTAGTGGTGGTTGGGTCGGTGGTGCCCCCGGTCCGGTAAAAACCAGGCTGGAGTGAGCGGGTTGGGGCTGCTGTGGATGGTGCTGCCTTCTTGTTTCAGTCTGAGTGAATCTGGCCATTCTGAGCTGGGAGCAGAGTGGATAATAATGACAACACATACACACACACACTGTGAGAGAGCAAGCACTCAGCTGGAAACCAGGCTGACTTTCTATCCGACACACAACACACACGCACACACAGCACGAGGCAGAGGGGGGTGAGACTGGCGAAATAAGCGCGCAGGAGCGCTATTAGGCACTCTGCGGCGACACCCAGTGTCCGATGTGTGATACAGCATCTTGCTAAAGGTAGTTCCACACAGTTTTTTTTTTTATCATCTAGCCTATACGGTCTGACCCGGGTTTTTTTTCATATAGCCTAGACCTACTACCGTATAGGCTATATGTTAGAATTTTTTTTATAGTGATTTCCTTCTTAACCCTTGTGGCATCACTACAGCACATCATTTACCTCAGCAAACCTGCTACCAAAAATGAGAGTAGTCCCATAGTCCCCTTCCAGAGATGACATTTTACTAGTATAAAGGCTTCAAAAGCACTAAGTTACTAATTACATTAACGATAGCTCCTTTCCATCTAGGTGTAGGCTATTAGTGCCATAACAGCATCATTAAAATGATTATTTACAACAGTTAATTTTCTACCGTTGCATGTCAAATGGTCTTCCATTTAAAAAAGCCTATTGTATTGGAAGTAGGCTATGTAAAAACCCTCAATTCTCATCTTTCTTGAATGAAATTAAAAGGAGCCAGCATTGAGTTGAGAATTGGTTTTACTAGTTCCTATACGTTGTTAATACGTTGAATTATTGATGTCAGTCGTACCGTGGTACTACTGGTATTACATGGTAGTCTAATTATGAAGACCAAAGCTGACTTAAAGTCAATAAAAAAACTATGAATAAAATTAAATTTAAAATGCAGAATCTTTGTAGATACATTTAAAAATAATAATTTTGCTCAATTGTGTGGTAGACATTTAAAAAATGGTATTGGCTGGATTGTGCTAAAAAGTGGTCAAGTACTATAATTGTCCATAGTGATTTTTTTCTATTACTGAAGACCAAACAGCTAGAAATTCTTACAGTAGTATACCATAAGTTCTAAAGTCTTAATGGAAAAAGAACAACACTGGCATATAGATGTCAGAAATCCAACTTCAAATCTTTAAATTCACTATGAAAATAAAGGCAAAAATCTCAGAGTAGTTATCAAGAAGCTTAACAGCTTTGGAAAGCTAAATAAAAACATGCAAATAAGCTGAAGAAAATGTTTAATACTTTCAGACATTGTTAGTCTGGACACTTTTGTTGCTAAAAAGCCTCACACAAGCTGTTGTAGCCACCAATGTGGCTGTACTAGAAAAGGAGACAGATCAATGCAGGCTTTTTGCTTTGCCCCTGGATTTTTTTTCCAACAGTTCAATTCAAAGCACTTTTATTGGCATGAAAGTTTCAGAAACAATGTTCTCAATGCCAACAATGTTTTTAGCTCTGGTGCCAAGATTTTGTGTTACAGATGGGCATGCACTATAAAGTTTTATAGAGCTTAACTATATGAAGTTTAGTGTCAGCAAGGGAAGCAGAGTAAAAGTACTGATTGCTGCCTTTTTTTATTTTTATTTTTTTTGTGTGTTGATAGTGCTAAAATGTACACCATATTAAAAGTAAGAATTGTGTTTAATTGGCATGTGCTTCTACTACATTGAAATATAGAAGTTAAACTTGCATGCTGTACAGCCAATGCTGCTGCAAGAGAAAAATGCCCCATTTATAAGTTAATAGTATTGCTATCAGTAATCTGTCATTAGATTGAGTCCAGAGACCTGTAAACATTAACCACAATTAGGAGACTTACTGTAAGTACTTTTCAAATAGCAGGCAGGCTAATCCCCCAAGAGGGAGAGTATTTGCATCATTTGCCTTCTCTTTGCAGATACAGCAGTGAACAGCTCTCAGATTAACATCCAACACACACACATAAGTGTGTACAACTGTAACTGAAAGGACAAAAACACAGATAAATAAAATGTTAATGCAGGAAAGGAAGTGTAGTTTGACATGCAACCTAGCCACAAACCACCTTTTAACTAAAACACATCCGCTGGACAGATTTCTAATTAAAGCCTATTTAACAGTGGATTAAATAAAGTGATATACACTGTCTGTGACAGCAGGCTCAAGGCTGCAAGGTGGGATCAATACGGCTGCTGGCTGCTTCTCTTGCTATGGAGGAGCAGCACCACATGGGGTCCTCTCACACAACTTAAGAATGGCTGTATCTCTGTGTTAGACATCTCCTTCAGCTGCCTTTGTGCTCCAAAGTCAGCAGCACACCTGTAAAGCAAGGAAAGGGTCACATCCAAAGGGCCTTGTTTCAGCATGCTGTAAGTTCAGGGTTGGGAAGTTTGGAGGAACGAGTTTGTTTTCACATTGAGGAAAATAGCGATCATTTCAGCTTTATTGAACTCTGCTCATAATATTTCTGTCTGCAAAGCTCAATAAGTGCAACTGTGGAGGGAGAGACATCAGCTGGCAGGGGTACACATTGACATTAGCAGTCAATAAAACAGCAGGTGGTAGCTACACACACACTGGGCATGTTTTATTGTAAACTCGTTCTTTTGAAATGTGAATGCTTGTCTTTGAAGCAGTAGATCCCACAGTGCTGTGCTAGTCACAGCTGCTGAAACTGCTGTTTATTGTCGATTTGCGGGCTGAAGTCACAGTGTTATTTTATGCTTCGTTCATCATGTCATAAATTTATTGATCAAAAGAGGCAGGGTTCTCGCTGAATGTGGCGTCTAAGTGTGAGTTAGAGGAGACCGAATTTCAGTAGATGTGTTCTGTGGAGGTCCCAGCCAGTTAGCCATCTCATTACTGAACCGAGGAAACAAATGCCGACTAGGATGCATTGAATAAGAGTACTGAGCTGTCATGGCACTGGCCTGGACACCAAGGGAGGCAAAGGGTCTATTTTTAGGGATGTGATCAGCCCAGGGGGGAGGGGGTATTCAGAACTTCCACTTCATGGTTTTTTATTGACCAGTGCCATTAGTGTTTCACCCAGGCTGAAGGCAGAGACAAGAAATCAATAAAGGTTACACAATTAGTGTGAACTAAAAAGTTACATACAATTTAACTGGCTGGCGTTCATTCTGCTGCTTGTTAACCAGGCTGGACCCTGATGGGAGGCAGCTCGTCTGGATGTGTTCAGCTTGGGAAGTCTGGGAGGCCCAGAGGGAGACAGAGGCAGCTGAGGGACTCATTTTGCATTCTGTGTGCACCACTTGTAGACATACAGTGAAGACAGGCAGCCAGACATGCTCTCTCTCTCTCACACACACACACACACACTTCCTAATTACAAAACTCAACATTATTCTGCACGTCCAGTTACTTACTTGCATATTGTTCAAACACAGCAATGGTCATGGGGGAGTAAAACTCAATAAATGTAGAAAACATAAATTAGCTTGCCATATGCCATCTAGTTAAGAGTTAAAGTCAGTGAGCAATTGAAAAGCTGGACAAGATAAAATGTACAACACATTGCCGTGTTAGGAAAGTGTCTTCTCTGCTTGGCCTGGCATGCTGAAGTTCTGAAAGTGTAGTTGTGGTTTAATAAGCTGTAAGGGTTCGAGGTGTCCCCTGGTGCCTAATTCACCATTGCACTCTGGTTCTGCATTGCAAACCATGTTCGTTCAACTGTAAGGTGCTGTTCAAGAAAATTAGGGTGTGATGCAATGATGGCATATCACACTAGAGACAGTTTTATGGACCACTGAGTTAACAGGCTGATGAGATGTGATAAGAGCAGGCTGAACTGTGGAGTCAATGTGCCGCACCTTTCTTTCTCAGGTCCCTCGTCAAAAAGTCGGGTAGAGCTCTTTGACATCCATCAGGGAACTTCCATCAAGGATCGCTCTGACATGTCTTTTTCTACAAAGAAACTGAATTGAAGTTCCAGTATAAATAATTGCAGGGATAATTAAAAAGTGCATAAACTATTCAAGCATTTGAGCACACATGTCTCATATATTCTGTATTCCAATTGCATGGTTGCTGTGAGTGAGAAGGGGGAAATGACTCCATCCTTATTTTTGCTTACTGTAACCTGTTTTAATAATTATGACCCATGCAAGCCTTGAAGTGATGCATTCTTGAAAGATGCCAAAATTGTGTTACATCTGATAAAAAATGGTATCAGTTTATTTGTGCATTACTTACAGCATTACACAGTTATCCCAGGATTCATTTAATTTGATTGTGGTTGGTTTGTGGTACCTGGCTGGTCTACAGTGGTGGACTAATGTTTACCTACACAAGTAACACATAAGTACAATTTTAAAGGTACCTCAGTTGATTTAAGGAATATTTTTTATTCTGTTACTGTAATAGTTCATCTCTACAACATTTGAAAGGCAAATGCTGTGTATTACACCATGGTCTGGGCAAGTGCTTGATTTCCATTGACTGCAGGGTGTCAATTATTTCCTGACAGTCAACACATTATAAGATTTTTTCAAAGCCACCGTTTGCAATTTTTGCATTTTGTTAATATCTGTTACAATGATGTACGACTTCAACATATACATCAGAGGGAGATACTTGTTTCATCCTCCACACCAATGGATGACGTCATGTTAAAAACAAGCTGCAAGAAGAACACTTTCACTCTGAACTTGCTGATACTGTGGATCACGTAAGCAAACACCTCTTTTGTACTTCAAATCTACTTCAGGCTGTTCCCAACTGTAAATATGGAAGCACTTGTTAATTAAAATCTTGATATTGATCTGGTCACAATGAAATATAAGGCATAAGATAGTTAGCTAGCTAGTCATGTTGTTAAACCTACTGTTGAATAATAACTTCTGTATGTCAGCCGTAGATACACCATGTTATTGATTTTTTTTTTAGCCTTGCTAGCATACTATTAGCTTGGCCAAGTTATATCGTTATGTTATCTGGTGTGGTAGTAAAACCCTGAAGGGGTACAATGGATGCCTTTAAATAACTTAAGAATTGAATTGCAAAAAAAATATTTTTTTAATACTGTAGTGATCCTACGTTTTTTGTTATGAGTAAGTGACTTCAGTGTTTAAGGGATGATATAGTTGGCGGGTTGTTACTGTTAAATTGGAACTCCCAACAGGTCAGGCCTCCAACTGTCATCAAAGTATGTAGCGTTTTGTGAAAAATATCCCTTGGAGTGGAGACATCATATAAACAAATTATCTAGGTTAGCATCAAGCTAGTTAGCAGCAAGCTAGGGACAAGTAGGCTAATCTTGCAGCTGCCTGCCAGGCCATGCTATTGCCCTTTTTCTTTTCAGCAGAAGCTAGCAATAGCCCCATGCAGACAGCACATTGATAGTTATATATGGTAGCTTAATTTCAGCTCAAGATAGACAGAAACAAAATCAATGCAGCTCATTTAAGCAATCCTCTTCTTTACCCCCCTCCTCAATGTCCTCATCCTGTGTCTGGCATTATGATGCTTCTCATTAGCATTCTCATTGCTGAAATAAGTATTCTGTAATTGTCCTAAATGACATCCATTTCCCTTGTCTCCCATCAATAACAAAAGTAACATGGTAGACAATTGGCATTGTGCATTTAAAGAGATAATATTTTCTCTGATTTGCGACACCTCTTCTAATACCTCATTTACAAGATTGTCTAGTCTGCTGCTGTTTCTGTGTTACTGTACTAACATTTTCAAAAGAAAAATCTAGTCATAACATAAGACTCAAACCCCTCCGTGGTCTCTACCTGCACCCTATGACTTATTCTTGTTCTGTTTGTTAAGAGAGATAATGTTTCTCCTCAAGGTACTTTGTCAAAAGTAGAACCTTACACCTTTGAAACAGAAGATACAGAATACTGTAGTAGGAAGATGTATTCAGGTTTCATTTAATATAATCAATATAGTCAAATCTTTCTTCATTTTTTAGCATGTTTTCGGGGAAAGGATAAAGTCAGTGACATAAAAAATATCATCTCTACCCACGTTAAAAAAAAAAGCATGAAAGTTGTATTGTATTGTCGAAATTTAAAAAAATAACACTTTTCTGGATACATGTCTAAAAATGAATATTTAGCTAACATAAAGGTAAAATCAGTATAAAGAAAATGTTTTTTTTCTTTTCCATACTTATCTTGATCTTCTGCAGTGTCTGGGCCTTTTACTGCCACAGTATAATCTCACCAGTACTGCACATTGTCTTAAAATAAATATCCAGAACTACATAATCCAGGATTGAATACGTAATTACAATTTATGACCACCAGATGGCAGCTGTGATCCACTGGAATTTCATTTCAAATCTAATCAGTCATGTGAGGACACTCCACTCTAAATTATGACTAACCTGTGTTAAATTATTGCCAGTAGGCCTAGAGCTGCCTCTTTAATATCACATTTTCCGTTAAAAATTCATTACAAGACTGCCAGGCAAACTGGAAGGGCTTGGACGATAGCTCTCGATATCTGGCCACTTAAAACATCTGGTTATCTCCCTGCTTTGGCACAAAGAAGATGAAGCTGCTGCACAACTTTGATCGCACGTTACAGACCTTACAATGTATTGGAGGACACATGTATATTAGGCCTTTTTTGATGATAGTAATGGCGTAAAGTGTTGGTGTTTGATATCATTATGTACACAAATGTGTTTTTTTGGCTCGGTTTAGTGTAAGCTCATTGAGACCGGCCTGTTTCAGGGCCACAGAACAGCTGCTGTGTACAAGCCTCAAGGACACATTAAGAAAACATGCTCTCAACACCTCTCGTATTTGTCACATATAAAGCATATTTTCAGGTTTGACTGTTTCTACACCCAATGACACTCAAGAAAGTGTAACTTATTAATACCTGAATAGCATATCATTAATTAAACAAATAAATTGTAATTTTTTAAACAAAACAGACCAGGAATCAGAAGGATCAACATACATGATTCATTTTACCCAGAGGCTGATGCAAGGATCTGAAACGTAACTGTTCCGTAGAGCCTTTGCTAGTGCTATCTTTACTAATACCATTAATGTTGATTGAAATTTCTGATTGCTTGATACACATATCTGGTAGAAATGTATTGTCTTTCTTTCTAAAATTAAAAATATTAACTAGCATCAGGCATATAAATAAACAGGAATATAATTCAGTAGTTCACAAACAAACATGAGGCAATGGGTTGGGTTTAAGTTTTCCCTCTACTGTTTGTCCCTTTACCCCTTCCATAGTCCCATCCCAGCTCTTCCCGACGATGTGAAATACTCAGCTGTGTGCACCTGGTGTGAAAATCCAGTGCTGACCTCAGAAGTCAGAGGCACCTCGTCTAATTTCCCTGCCTCTTGGACAGGGATTTTGTGTTGTTGTGTTTTGTTGATTAAGTCCTTAGCTGGTATTTGTTCAAAGATTTGGGTTGTTTTCCTAATAATAAATCCCAGTGATTGGAGGGATTTAATGGGATTCATGGATTTTGCTTCGTCAGTTTGTTGGTTGCCGTTTGCCCCATAGGGCCTCCTAATAGTTGGGCGGAATAATTGTCTTCATTGAAAATTAAATGTTTAAAGCGCTGAACCCCCATCAAAACCTCTTGGTTTACATTCTAACTTTTATTAATAAAAATAAAAATAATTAAGTGCGGCTTGGAAGTGGTGCTGAACCTAAGGTTGTATAACTTATTGCATCAATAACACTTGCAGCTACTTTCATCTGTTCTATCAAAAAATGTCCTTTCGACTTCTCTCTTCCTTCTTCATGTGTAGAAAGCCTCAAACAACAGAGCAACATCACACAGATCTTAGATCAGAGTTATTCAAACAGGCCTGATGTCGACCTTAACCCACCGGAGAGAGTTGATGCAAATTAACCTTTTGTCACATTGCTGGTCTGATATGCTAATAGTGTTGCAGGCCTTGAGTGGTACTTTGTATGCTGGTGGATGCAGTAAAATCAGCCTCTCTGGTGTAATGTTCTGCAGGTTATGTTATTTATTTTACTACCTATGGGCAAACAATACGCCTAAAGATGTAAGGTGTTGAATATAATCATGGTCATGTTTAAACTCCTGTGAGGAACTTTGGGCTATTTCTGATTTTGGTGCCCCTTCCTGACGAAGCAGTACCTCTTACCTCTTTAATGGTCTTTTCCTGTACTGTGTTTTCTGACCAAATGCTGTATTTTAACTGTCAATTGTTCTTAATCATTGTGATTATTTGCTGTGTAAAATGTAGAGAAAGGCTGTTGGCAGTGTGCCAACAATACACAACAATATAAATGGCAGATATTACTCGAGAAGATGCCACTAAAGCAATTACATGTTTGTACAACAAAGACAGCCACCAACTGTCACATATTTCAGCCAAGGCTGTGTGCCGAAGCTGGATTATATTCCATTTAACATTGGGTTTGTCGTTGCTTCTTGGGGGAGAGGAGGGGTGGGGGGCACTTTTCAGGGTTTTTTAAATTCCAATTATGCATGTCAACGGTGAGGTCTCGCACTGATAAAGCTCTTGACAGACTGGCATTTACTGTAGGGATTGGCATTTGATCTTCTGCATCTGTAAATCTCAGCTTAGTGTTGTTTTTCAAAGGCTCATTATTACCATATCTTCACCCCCAACTTTCAATTAGAAATAAATCTGACCCTTATTTCAGATTGTATACCGTTCAAATGGGGAATTAATAGTGCTCAGTCAAATGTGATATAAACAACAGGCATCAAGTCTTATCAGATTATATTCTTTAAGGCTTTCATTTTCACTGCAGGGCTCTCATCACAGCACAAGGATGGCATCAAACCAATCGCTAAGATATCCAAGAAATTGTTATTGAAATGGTCTGACATTCAGTAAACCAAGAAAAAACGAGTTATTGTCATTGCAGTAACCTGACTGTATCCCTCTGGACATCGACAAATTAATATTTCATAGTCTTGCTGACCTTATAGCTTGATCTCCTGAGGCTCAGAGCCAGAGGATGACACATGCATATTGGTTGCTACTGGCATGTATGCACCACAGCACAACAACCACCCCAGACCCACAAAGGAGAGAAATATACAAATAAATATGAGTTGATGGTCTTTTGTGTGTAACTTGTGTAGAAAATAAAGGAATGCAGGTCTAACAAGCTTAGATTCAGCTAGCATTAAGTCGGTTAACTAAAAGATTCACTGATACTCCAACAATATTGATTATTGTGATTCTTGTAAACGGTTTGGGTGACATATCAACCTATTTAATATAGCGGCGGTTTTCAAAACAGCTTGTAGGTACTTACAACTTTGCCCTTTGAAACCTAGCTTCCTCAATCAGATAAAAAGGTAATAATGATTACATAATACTTCTTCCATGAAAGCCAAGTAGACTAGTTCAGGCAAGACACACATTCCATGATACAGCCTGTCAGCTGAAAGCTGGCTCATCATATCCACACTGCACACTGGGTAGTGTTTTCAGTGGTGTGTAGTTGGCGACTGAGACGGCTCTATATGTGGCAGTTCTTTCTAATGTGAACGATGGGAGCTGGACCCCAGAGACCTGGTTTCCCTTGTTTTCACCTTTTTTGCTGTTATTTAATACACTACTGTAGACAGTGGGCCAGCAGCCCTTTGTTTAGTGTTTGAAGTGAAACAATCATTTTCAGCAGAAATAATAAGTTCAGTAAACATGAGGACTGGTACTTGATGGTTTAACATTATTGTTTCTATAGCAATATAGGTGTATATAAAGGGCGTGTCAAATATTGTTATTCTTGGAATCACAAGGTTTAAATCATATTTCTTCTGACTGTGATATCAGACAAGCCGCGCTGTGTTTAGTTCTTTAAGTGGAATAATAATTTTCAGCATCCCTCATAAACAAGTTCAATACATATTTTTGACCAAACATCATGTTAAATATTGTTATTCTGAGTGAATGATTTAGGTAAAATACATGTTCGCATATCATAGGTCAAAAAAAAACATTGCTGAATTTTTAATCAGATTTGATAAAAGCCAGATGGTACCAAATGAAGAGCGGTTTGGAAGCTGAAAGTAACAGCAGTTAATGATGAGTTGAGCCACATGATCTGGAACTGTAAAAAGAGTGAATTCCCTTCACTGGGGTCTTACAGGCCTTGTCCAACCTCCTTGGCTCCGGTCTAGTTGGCCTCTCTGCTGAGGTTTTTAACTTAAATATGAGACAATTGTTTGCTGTTCCCCCCTCCATGTTGTTTATCATGTTTTGTCTTCTCTATACTTTGGGATTTTCTGCAGCAGAGAATCTTTTCCTAAGCTGATCCATGCCTCCAAGTCAAATAAACACATTACCATCTCAAAGTGCAACATATGACATCGGTTACTTTGATAAAGATGGGTACTGGTGGTGACCTCTTTCTACATCGAGGATGCAAGGGTAAGAATTTGGTGGAACGGCAAGAAGTTGTAGTTCTGCCATATTTTGTGCCCCAGAGGCAAGATTATGATTACTTTTTTTCTACTTTACAGCTTAAGCTATTTCAGTGGGCTATTTCTAGCATGAATTTCATCTGTGGTGGTCACACTGGTGATGGCTCTTTCATACTGGTAAGTAGCTTTGAGATTTAAAGGAACAGCTATACATTTTTGGGAAATATGCTTATAGGCTTATTTGGCCAGAATAAGACAAAAGAATCACTTTCAGGTCTGGATGTTAAGAGGGGGTGATATGTAGATAGCAAAGCAAATATAGGTAAAAAATTCAGATATTTTTTTTCATTTATCCATACAAGTTTTAGTGAAAATAAAAATTGATGTGCTGATAAACTAATTTAGTAACCTTTCCGAGGCTATGGTTTCCTGTCTTTGTGTTGGGCTAAGCTTACACATAGCAGAAGCTTCATACTGAGAGAAACATGAACGGGGTGTCAATCATCTTACTGTGCAAGAAAAAAAAGTCAACTTAATTTCAAAAATGTCAAACTATTCCATAAATTTGGTTAACATTAAGCAAATCTGTTTTACAGCCTGCAACTGAATGCACCTATGATTACTTTTCAGTCGATCTGCCTTTGGTGGGGATTTCTAAGAAAATTAAGAAAATGTGTGGACACTTATACCAACAAAGAGAATCCTGTCCATAAATAGTACTAGCTCAATATACAAAAACAAACCCAAAAAGCTCAAGTGGAAAAACATTACTTCTGTCAGAAGACTCCTCTTTCTTTTTATTTGTCTTATTCCATTTTGTCTCTTAGTTTTCCTTTATCACAATTACATAATTCCGAGAATTAACGGCCGGTATGTCTTCGAACCTGTTCAGTTATACTCTTGGTTAAGAAGATAAGGGGAAAACCTATTTGGGCCCTGAAAAAAAAATAAAACATAGCCTATAGGTTACAAAGAGGGGGGCTCTAATAGTTTCTGTGTAATTATGTTTTCATCCACGTCTTTGCAGTACATTCATGTTTGTAAGCCTCTTTAAAGGTTGATTAAGAGGCCTCAGGATGCATTTTTTATTCCATCTTAGAAATATTTTATGATTCTCCTCATAACCAAGTTTCTCTAAGACTGCCTTAAGACACTGATATGAAAGAAATATGCAATTATTTTGTCTGCTGTCAAACAATGAAATCTTACTTTATTCTTCAGAAACTTACATTAGTTACATTAGTGAATTAGTGTTTGCAACAATTTGATAAACAGAACTGTTTCAAATCAGTAGAAATACTCTTATTCGTTGACAAAAGGTTAACTTTTGTTTTCTATATCCTGCCCATTATGTGTCCATTGTTATATATGGATACGACAAAGGACAGAGCTATTCTTATGTCAATAAACTGTAATAAAAAAATAAGGCAAAAACAAACCACAGACTTTGACCTCTTTTCCATTTGGAGACTCCATGTCCTCAAGACAAACCAATTTGTGAAGTTCCTTAGTTGTGTGCTTATGAGTACCAATCAGATGATATCTCCTTGTAGCCAATGGGGACACAGAAAGCTAGTTGGCTGGGTGTGTTGAGTTGGAGTTTGAACTTTGGACCAGAAAAAAGAAGAGCTGAGAGATACAGTGGAGTCTCTTTGGGGACGGAGACAAAGCTACCGCAAAACAAAGTAAATTGGATATTTAAGCCGAATCTCTGGGACTTCTTTGGTGGTTCAACCAAAAGACCATGGAGCCTTTCCAAGAACAGGTGAATATACAAATACTATTCTATTTATGCTAAAGGTTGCCAGGTTTTGGGGTTATTAGGACAAGCATACAGAGCACATATCAAGCTTTAGAGCAAATTAAAAGCCTGCCCCAAATTCTGAATATACCTAAACACATACACAAACACATGTAGGCCTAAATAACACAAAAAAAATGAACTAAAATAATCACAAACACTGACAGATATCTGGGCGGATCTGGGGAACATGGAGTACGGCACAGTCTGTCCAGGAAGAGTCACGGTGAACGACTGGCAGTAAAAAAGCAATCAGCTGTGGGGACATAAGAATCCTTCATATTTTTGTTTTCTTTGCTTCTGAAAGCATGACAGACACAGTATTGTATTGTGATGAAATGTCATGATCTCATTTCAGGGTTGTGATGGCATTGAACTGCTTGACTGGCTATTTGATCAAAACGAGGGAATTCTCCGTCATGAAGAAGCGGGATGCCATGGCAACCATCAAACCTGGCCAATCCAAGATCCAAATGTGTGTGAGAATTCGGGGACACTAATGTCACTCACATGTGCTTGGATTAGCTGTTAGCTCTGAATAGACTTTGGTTTCACCCTGTCATGCTCTGTATCTCTTACATATTCTCTTCAGATGCAGCAGCCGGCTGAACAGGCAGATGATGACTTCCTCAACGCCCTCCTGAGTGGAAATGAGTCCGTTTCAGGATCCCCTTTCTGGTCCCCTTCTCCGAGTGACAGTGGGATCAGTGAGGACCCCCCATCAGATCAGATGGACAGCCCTCAGCGTCCTGAGAGCCCACCCGAGGAAGCGCACTCTTTCAGTACAAGGCCACAAAACAAGTTTGCCATGCAGGCCGATGTCTCCACAGATCTCAGTGAGTCAGAATCTTTCACAGAAAAATTAATTATTAAAGAAATGGTTGCCAATTATCTCTTCGTACTTCACCTGATAACATCATCATCTCGTTCTGATTATACTTCATAAAATAAAGTTTCCAGTCATGGACATGAACAGACAATAATCAATCACATTCATGCAAATTAGTCCCTGGATCTGCTGAATCACAGCAGATAAAGAAAGAGACATTACCGCTTATTAAAAAATAACATACATTTTGAAAGGACCTTGTAATGGCGATTGTTTTATATTACCGTGTTTTTTTTCTAAAGGATTTCTTGTACTTGTTCCAATCCTAAACACTAGAATGTGTCATTGTTTGCTCTGCATTTATGTGTATTTTTGTGTCTGTTTGTTTGCAGATGGTTGGGGGCTCACCTTCCCAATTGGCACGACAAGTATCACACAATGTCCCTCTGATATACAAACACCACAGCTGTCCTCTGGATTCCCTCTTACTGTCAAGGATCTGCTTTTGTCGGGTACACCAGATCCTGTAAGTTTGTTATGTTTGTTTTTGTCATTTTGGGGGATTTGGACTAATAAGGAAAGAATGCAGTGTTATTTATTTTATAAATGTTTTGCTACTCTTTTTCCACAGCTTTATTTTATCATAGGACCTGCTGTTTAGAAGTTGTACAAGTTTTGTGCAAGTTAGAATGTGTATGTTTGAGTGTTTGTGTGTAACGTTCAGGAGAGCAAACAATAGGACAATTGATTTGGGCCAGCTTGTGCAATGACAGGTAAAAGTTGATAAAACTCAGATTTTGCAGTCAGTGGTGGGGGGTAAGGGTAGGGTTTAGGCAATTCATGGTTATTAAAGTGAGACAAGGGGTGGCTGTGGCTCAATTGGTAGAGTCGTCGCCTCTTAACCGGAAGGTCGAGGGTTAGATTCCCAGCTGAGCAACATGTCCGATGTTTCCTTGGACATTGCTTCCCGCTGCTTCGGTGGCGATGTATGATTGGATTACTCTCTGATGTACATCGTTTTGGATAAAAGCATCTGCTAAGTGAATTGTAACATTGACATGGACTCCAAGAAATAAATGTAAGTCTCTGTTAACACCCTGACAAAATTAAACCTCTGAGTATGTTATTACGTTGAAAACACATGTGGGTGACTTCACTGCTGAAATCATGGCTTACATTAAGAGGCGAGGCCTTTGAAATGCAATTGACTTTCCTATTTTTGAAAATTTGGTTTTGAAAAGGTTTGTTTCACATGCAGCATTCAATTTTAAATGCTTACAAAGAGAGGAGTTTGGAGGAAGGGTAGTTTACGTTTGTATTCTTGTGAATCAGAAATTCTTAATAGTTTGTAAGTTTCTCACCATAGCACACAGTTTTCTGCTGTAACATATAGCTGTTCATTAACCACCTTACTTTATTTTTGAAAGGTTCACAGGAAGAGATGTTTTGATACCAATACTTCCTTTAAGAAACCTATTGTCTTGATTCCAGAATTAACAAATGGTAGAGGACCAAAGTGAAGAAAAAATAATTTATTCAACCAGACAAGAAGAAAAATCAAAAGCTTACTCTATTGCAAGCAGTCCAAACAATAGGTTCCAATCAAACACAGGTGTGACAAATAGAGACACAGGTGAAACTGATGACTGCAGCCAAAAACAGAGTAATGACAAGGTTACAGGAAAATATTTTTTGACGGTGACGAACAATGATTTCTAGAAAAACTCGGCAAACCCAAGGCAAATAAGCGATGGTGTCAGAATGGTGTATTAAAACAAAGACTGGAGACTGCAAATGTTCACACTCACTTTCAGAAGTATAAGGGACTTAGAGTCACCTGTTAACTTAACCTTCATGTTTTTTGGTCATAGGGGAGACCAGAACACCTAGAGAAACAGGGAGAGCACGAGAATGACATGAAAACTCCACACAGATGCGAGAACTTCTAATTTATTTCCTGCAGAAAATGTTCC
This sequence comes from Labrus mixtus, assembly GCF_963584025.1. Classification (NCBI taxonomy): domain Eukaryota; kingdom Metazoa; phylum Chordata; class Actinopteri; order Labriformes; family Labridae; genus Labrus; species Labrus mixtus. The sequence continues at coordinate 16,849,447 of NC_083614.1, read as the reverse complement.
TAAAAGGGGAGGTCATCACCTGAATACACAAGCTGAATAATGTGTATGTGCAGCTGAAACTTGAGGTTATTCAGTGCTGATCCCAATTTTGCAAAACCAGCTTAACAGTATAAAAGTGGCAGAATGCAACTTCTTCCACCATAATTGGTTTGAGGTTTTCATGAAATGAGAGTGATGAAGGTGGCCTAATACTTTGCACTCATTTAACATCTTCTTGTGAGGCTCTGGGGGGAAAGATGGTTGGCAGCAAAGCAGGAGGAGGAAGATGAGTGGGAGCAGGGAGAAAATGTAATCAAACAGCTCTCATTATGTTTCCTATATTAGCATTCATATCTCATCTACAGACCCCACACCCATCCCAACAGTCCATTCAGGAGCTGGTTCTCAATGAAGATGAGAAGAAGCTTTTAGCAAAGGAGGGGGTGACTCTGCCCGACCAACTACCGCTAACAAAGGTAAAATGCAATCAATACCTAAAAAGCTCCAAAGGTTTCGCCTCAAAATCAAACTGTTCCATCCTCTGACCATCAGTATGAAGAAAGAATCCTGAAGAAAATACGCAGAAAGATTCGCAATAAGCAGTCTGCCCAGGAGAGCAGGAAGAAGAAGAAGGAGTATATTGATGGGCTGGAAAGCAGGTAAGAAACATCATGATTTGTTAAGCACGTTTTTGCGCAACATCATAAATCCACCATATCAATGCAAACTGTGCTCTTAAGTCATTTTCAAATCTGGTTTCATACAATCAGACTGTGCACAAGGCCATCCTCTTAAAAGGTGATGGCTATGGTTCCATTTTGAATAGACTCCGCAGACAATATTATGTCAGAAAATGTATTTCATTATTATTATTTAGAATTGTATTTTTTGCACAGCATAATTGCCCAAGTAATATTTTAAGGTTTTTCAGAGTCATGTGATTTGCGTCCACACCTCTGCTGTTCATAATTGTAATGATCAACTGAAAGTACATTTACTGTATAAAAAGTTGAAGAAATATGAACTAGCTTACCAGATGAATCAAAGAGAAGAGCTAATGCCTCACTTGTGGTCAGCAGAGCCCTGTTTTTCATGGGTGCCACCATCTTTGTATGTAGCGTCAAAAATGCCTAAGTCAAAGAGATGAGACATTTGGTTCAGTATGATTTGTATAAATTGCAGTTGCGATGCAAAGTTGGTACTATTTATTCATAATTGGCAAAAATGTGCAAAAAAAACAACAACATTTCTGTTTTTGTTGGGATATTACCTTGTCATACTCCTAATTTCTGCCCTCTTTGTGTATTGTCTCATCCAGGATGGCCACCTGCAATGCACACAACCAGGAGCTGCAGAGGAAAGTGTCCCACCTGGAGAAATGCAACATGTGAGAGAGTTTTAAATCAAACTTATTCCTTAATTTCCAACATTTCTTAATTGCAGGAACTGCTCTGCACATCTTTCCTCGCTATTTTGTTCTTTCAAAGCACTGTTCATTCAGTTATTTATGTCTGTCTGTCCCCTATCTGCAGGTCATTAATGGAACAGTTGCGCAGACTGCAGGCTCTGGTCATGAATACATCTAACAAGCCAGCCCAGACTGGAACATGTGTGCTGGTAAGGACGTCCTCTGTGTGTGCATGCCGGGCAGATAAGCAAACTGCACAGATGCTTCATATGATACGTCTTCAGAGCAGGCTGAAAAGCAATAACCGCTGTAGCTTGATTAGCCATTGAGAAAGGCCAATGTAGATATGTACACAATGGGCAGAACAGCACAAAGGACACATAATGGCAACATAAAAAAATGTATGAACCAGAGCCTTGAGCCTTTGATCTCCAAAAAGGAAAAAATAGCAGGGCAGAGATTCATTTTTCAAAAGTAACTTGTGATCATGAAACCTGAGGTTCCTGGACAAAGAAAGCTAGCTTCACAAGAAAAGCACGGCAATACAATGGTTTTTTTTCCTCTGAATTATGGTTTTTTTTCTGAGCATTGAAACTTGAAGCATTTTCACAGAGGAAATTACCAAACGCTATTTAAAAGTTCAAATATGTGGAATGTTTTCAAATACTTGTCTGCTTTCTTTTTCTTGAACTTATCAGCTTGTATTTTTCTTGAACTTACCAGCCTGTATTATGTTTTTTTTTTTTTTTACCCTTATCTAACTCTCTTTTTGTCTGTCTGGTGTGTTTGATTTTGTTGTTTCTACATCCTTAGGTTCTCCTGCTGTCCTTCTCCCTAATCCTGTTCCCCAGCCTCAAGCCCTTCTCTGACACCAAGGTCAGCCAGGGAGATTTCAGTCCTGTCAGAAGTGAGTAACCTTCAGCACCAAACAGTTTTTGTGCAGCCGCCCGCCGACTAATCCAGCGCCTCCTTGTCACAGTGGAAAGGCTTGTTAGAATTGCAGTCTAACCCGCTGCTGGAAATGACCTCACCTGCAGAGCTTGGAGTCCGCTCTGCACATCTGAAGACTTTTAAGAACTCTTAAGATTAGAGCAGATGCACAGAGAACACATGCCATATATCATTAGTATTATGGTTATGAAGCTATTGCTCTGCCGAAAACGTTGATGATTTAGCATTACTTATTACAATATTGTTATATCTGTTGGCAGGACCAACAAAAATGGCAACTTGTTGTTATAATACCAGATCCGATCCGCGCAGCAGGGGTTAGTTTGTTATTTTAAACTGTGTGACAGGGACCAGTGAGATAGCCATGATGGAGAACACCTAGTTTAAGTCCTTCTTTATTGGTAAACTCTTCAACAATGATGTTTAAGGATTTTAAGGCATACTCTTCATGTAAAGTGGATGGATGTTTGAACAGTCCTACCAGCTACTCACACACTTTTCCCAAAATAATATCAACTACCTAATACTCATGTCAGGTTTGACGACTGCTTAGTGAATGATCCTAGTGAGATCTCTTCGCCTTCAATATGCACGGCAGCGGCCGGTCATATCTTTGAGGATGTGGATTATAGATCACCCGCTCCTAGCATTGACCTTCCTCTGACAATGGCTGTATTCCCACTCCAAATCATACTTCTCAGTTTAACTTATCTCCTGTCTCATTCTGTGTAGTTTTAGAGGCTCTTCAAACTTAGATCCTAAGAAATCTACTGGTGAAGACAAATTGGATCCTCTCTTTCTCCGTCTCTCAGCCTCTCTGATTGCTGAGCAATTAACGCACATTTTTAACCTTTCCATTTCATCCGGAGTAATTCCCAATGTATGGAAAACTGCTTATGTTACCCTTTACACAAGAGTGGAGATAAGAGTGACCCTAATAATTATAGGCCAATCTCCAAATTGCCCTGCTTAGCAAAAATATTAGAGTCTCTCGTAAATTACCAACTCAAGGAATTCCTGTCAATAAACTCTGTTCTAAGCCCACATCAGTCTGGGTTCAGATCTATGCACAGCACTGTGTCTGCTGTCACGCTAGTGTTAAATGATGTTGTCAATGCCTTGGATAAAAAAAAAACATTGTGCTGCCATCTTTGTCGACCTCTCCAAAGCATTTCACACCGTTGACCATTCATTGCTTTTGCAAATTCTTGTTTTATTGGTTTTAATGCAAGTGCGTGTGTGTGGTTTTTGAACTACCTCAATGACAGACGGTAATCAGTGAACCTGGGAACCATCCACTCTGAGTTTCTTCCAATCACTAAGAGTGTTCCACAAGGTTAAATTTTAGGCCCAGTCCTTTTTACAATTTTTATCAATAAAATTATTCCATTATTATCTAGCGACCATTCACATGCTCACTTATATGCAGATGATACAATATTGTACTGTATTGCTAACTCTGCTCAGCTTGCCATGGAGAACCTGCAACATTCCTTTAATGTTCTCCAAGTTGCACTTAACGACATTAAATTGGTTTTAAATGTTCAGAAAACTAAATGTATGTTGTTTTCTAGGGCTAAATGTGAAACTGATAATAACCTTCACATTACCACCCTGCTAGGATCCATTATCGAGTGAGTTAAAGACTATAAATATCTCGGTATATGGATAGATGACAGACTAACATTCAAACTTCACATTGATAATCTTACTGTCAGACTACGACAAAAGGTTGGTTACCTATATAGAAATAAATCAAATTTCCCTATGTTCTGTCGGAAAAGGATAATTGAAACAGTTTTTCTCTCAGTTTTGGATTATGGTGATGTGGTCTATAGGCATGCCTCTACCACTATGCTAAAGCCCTTGGATGCTGTTTACCATTCTGCGCTTAGATTCATTACCGGTGATAGCTACATGACTCACCACTGCATTCTTCATTATAAAGTTGGTTGGCCCTCCCTCACTGAGAGACGCAATAACCACTGGCATCTTTTTATCTATAAAGCCCTTACTGGAAAGCTTCCATTATATATCACCTCCTTGTTACATCTGAACCCTGGTCCATTTTTAACCCACTCGAGAGAGAGGCTGGTTCTCCAGGTACCTCATGCCAGGACTGACCTGGGGAAAACTGCTTTTAGTGTTAGTGCTGCAAACTCCTGGAATATTTTACAACAGGACCTGAATTTGAGCTCTTTTATCACTTATGGACACTTTAGAAATATTATTTTTAATCGCCCAATTATTTATTTGATTTTAATTACTGACTTATCATTGTAATAATTTCAAGCTTTTAAATTATTTTAGTGTATATATTTTATTGTTCTTATTGCTCTTTTATTGATTTTCTTTTCTGTAGTAGCTTTATCTCATTTCTCGTTGTTTATCATTTATGTATGTTTTCTCGGCATCATTGTAAATGAGGGTCGCCCTCAATGATCTCTCCGAGAACTTAGATAAAGGTTGATGATGATGAACTTCAAACTGTTCAAAAGGAGTATGAACTTAAGTGACAAACAGTTGAAAAGCGACATCTACTAATTATTATTTGCACACTCAAGATTTTTCTTTCTTCTAAACGACACAAAACAATATCGATAGTTTTTAACATCACAGTCACTCATTCAATGTTTCATAGCAGCATATTCTTGTAGGTTATAGTTGATGAAATTTACTTTAACAAACACTTAATCCACTTACAACTCCATTATCGTTTGTTATAAAGCATTAATCATGTGTTTATTACTCCTAAAGCAAACTGTCAATGAGCTGCATGTGCAAAGGTTCTTACAGTTGTTTCTCTTTTCCATGTGTCTTCTTCCCTCTCAGTCCAGTCACGGTCCCTGCAGAACCTTCAGGCCTCCCGTGTGCTGCATGTTATTGACCCTCCCTTCTCTGCTGACGAGGAATCCGAACCGCTGCACCGGTATTTCCCAGGAGACAGAGGATTAGACGATATAACTTCACTGATGGGAAAGATGGAAGTGAACCAGCACCGGTCTGATTTAGAGCCGCTGTCTCTGAACAGCAGTCAGGAAGAAAGGATGAGTCATTACCACGTGGACCCGATCACTGGCCACATAGCTACTGTAACCTTGAATCCCCAGCGCTCTGCCAGGCTGAGACCACATGCTGATGACATGTAGCAAAAATTAAAAAATCATCCCCACATGAGTTCTTTAATCCATCCTCTTCATACGTGGTCCCCCGGTGAATTTCCCGAATCTGCATTTTACACAAACACGGAACTGAGCCGTTAATCTTTCTTGTATTGGATTGAGTATATATTATGTCTTAAGCGTGATACTGTTTTACTGTGTATGGATTTGTTCTTAAACTGAAATAGCTTGTCAGGATGAATTGTGTGAACTGTGGTCTTTGCCTCTTTTGTTTGATAAAAAGTGTTTAAAAGGGATCTAAAACTAGCAAAATAAATAATGATAAGTTTTAATTTGAAAGGATTATTTGTAAAATGTCAATGGATTTTGAAAGCATGTTTAGTTAATGATTGATTGTTTTAATGCGTTAAGCTGCCTTAAATAAAGGTTTAAGCCAAATCAGTTGTCTCAAAATTGAATACATTGGTTTTTTTTCTAATATGTTTTAGAACTTTATTTAATCAAACTCAACTTTTCTGTCAAAATATGAGTCGATGTCTAGACAAGCCATTTGTTAAAGGTAGCATTTGCAGGTACAGTAGGTTTGACCTGACCAGAGACAGAAGACTTGGCCAAAGGTGGGACAGATGACCTCTTATCTTCTGACTCTGACTTCAATAATTGGCTTGTTGATATATTTCCTGGATGCAGGCGGGCAGCAGCTTGTTTCCACAGCTCTGAAAGTGCCTTGTCTGTCAGTGCAGACCACACTGTGATGGTATGAAAGTGCTGCAACTTGGGCCAGAATTATATCTTAACATTTAAGGTGTTACTTGTCCAGGTTGACATTTTCTGTGGTGAGAGAGACTAAACATCAAAGGAGGATCAGAGATTACAACCTGTACTGGAACGAGCTGCTGTAGAAACCATAAAACTAGTGTTAAAGCTGAAGAGAACTGAGGGAAAAACAAATATTAACTATGATACAGATTGGTCCTAAAGTCAAATATTTAGATGCCCTGTACCACACTTGGTAGAGAGTGCACCCAATGTACCAAAACTATCTCCTAACCATGATGAATCCAAATCCAAGATCTTAGCTTCATTTCATCCCCATATTCTTCCACACATTTCCTGTTTCTATTCAACTTCCCCTTTTATTTTAATTTTTTAGGTAATTTTTTGGCCTTTTGCCTTTATTAGGACACCTGAAGAAAGACAGAAACTGCTGGGAGGAGAGTGTTTATTTCTAAAATAATGTCTTAATATGTATCCCTGAAGGATGAACTTTAATGTTTCAAGACTTAGAAAACATACTTGTTACAGTTTCTTGTAAGGCGATATATACTTCTATATTGTGAACTTATAAACACCTTCTGAAATAAATAAGAGTTTTTTAAAGGAATAGATCTGTTTCATAACATATTCAAAATGACACCAAGGAATCAAATTTTTACAACATCCACAAACTCTTATTACCTTTCCTTTATCAAGAACAGCATCAGTCCGTCTTTACTAGAACTTGTTCCATCAAACGTGTGTCAAGACTAAAAGTGTGCTTTGACTAAAGTGTCTGATACCCGATGTTTTGAACTTTCTCTGTTATTTTCTATCCCTAGAATTCATTATTGTCCTATGTACAAATAAGTTAAACTCTAAATATATATTTTTCCTGCATGCCTCTGTCTAAAAACGTTACACCTGTTGGTTATTAGTTGTAAGTAGTTTAACTTATGTGTTTTAATAGGGACCAAATCCAGTGGCCCCAGTATCACATTTAAAAGGCATTGCATTCTCATTTAGGTACTGATTTTATTTGTAATTAATGAAGGATTGTGTCCAGCAGGCTTTGTTTTTCAATAATTTCCAACCTAATTAATTGGCTTTTTAAAAATGTAAAATGTATTATTCACTGACTTCGCTCTGGGCTTTTGTCACTGTCTGTAGCTGGGGGACCAATTAGTCATGTGAAAAATTAACAATTTTGTCTGCATTTATCTTGATCTCTTATTGAAATAAGAATTTGGTATAAAATGAAGGCGCATAATACACATACAGTAAGCTCTGAGATAGTTTAAAGTTGTTATATGAGCTGGTTGACCTGTTGTTCCTTCATCTCTGACCTCCATCTTTCCCCCCTTCCTCTGTTTGACTTTGTTCTGTTGTTCCTCTAATCAGGGGGAAAGTCTCTGCAACATCAGCCCCTTCTTCAATCACTTTGATTAACCAACTCCCCATGGAGCCAAGATGCCTCTCTGCATGGATTGGCTCATACTGAGATAAGTGAGCCATAAGGAATGACAGGGACTGAGTATTTATCAGAGACTCCTCGTCTTCTCTTTTCATCTACAAATTGACTTTTTCTTTCCATGTGTGATGAGGGCCCTCATAGATGTAATGTGCTTAGATGAAGATTCCTGAGCACCACCAGACTTTCTTACGTCCAAAATTGTTTGTGTAATTTCAGCAGAATAGGATGAATAAATATCTCTCACCTTAGAGAAGTGTTAGAGCAGTTAATGATAAAGACACCAGCAGGGAAAATTGTACCTTGATAAAACATGGTATGTGCTTTCTTTCTCATGAGCTGATTATGTGAGTGAATTGGATTAACTTGTAGTTATATTATCATATAGTCAGTATTAACTGCTACCCATTCTCTGTTTTCTCTGAATGTCACTCCCTCAAAGTGCTCTGTCCAAAACTGTCCAAAAGTCTAACGTGGGAAACCTGATTCTTCAGCCAGAGACCCCCAAGGTAAACATCAGAGGAGGTGATAATCAGGGACATTGTCCTAGTATAGATTAGTAAAAGTATCTGTCAGTTGAGGTAACTGGTTGCCCAGGAACAAATGTATTAATCAAAGTTAGTGATCATTGAAGCTCAAGATTGATTGAAACATGCAAACGTCATGCATTTGAGCAACTCCACCTTAACAAAAGTAGTAGTACAAAGATACAATAATTGCTCAAATGCATCATTACAAGTCATATTGTATTTCCCCTAATATCGCACTACATCTTTATTTCTCAGAATACATGATCCAGTTTTTTCTCTGCAAAGATTATCTCATTTACAAACACCAAAATATAATCCATGTAGACTAGCTATATGGTTTATGAGTACACAAGGTTTATGGTTAAGTAATCCAGAAATACAATTACTCAAGTTATCTGAAAGCATGACAAGACCTTTGAAAAGAGAAAGCAAATTCACAAGCATTGAACATGAGTTTATTCTTTTCTGTCAAATTTTCTGCAGAGCTGGCCCTAACCCACTTGGTGTCCTGGGCAAGATTTTAGCTGGTGCCCCTTGAATTGCAACTAATTCCACCACCAATCACAATGTTCATACACTGAAAGAAAACTGGCATACAGCTTTATGTTTCACAGCTTTTCTTTATTTAACCCTGATATTTATCAGTACGATCAATGTCACTCACTTCTGAAAAACTCGTCTGCCCTCCTCCCCTACAAAGAGCAGGTAACGAGCCGGGAGCAAGAAAATAGGGCATTTTTAAATAGGTGATGAAGACTAGATAACATTAAGTAACAGTTAAACACGTTTCCTTCTTTATGTTATTATTATCTTCAACTTTTCTTTCTCACTCATTTTGGGTGCCAGGATGCCCCCTATGGACGGCAGGCGCCCCTAGCATTTGCCTTTACTGCCTACAGTATGCCACGGGCCGGCCCTGAGTCAAAACAGTCCTAATTAAAAACAGCTTAACCTTTATATTGGCTAGATGATTTCATTGATTCTTAACATACAGATTATTAGAATAGTTGTTATCAAAAACTTTAACCTTCACTTAATTTGTTTCTGTTAATGTCCAAACCTGTACTAAATGGATCACAGAAAAGCTGAGCAAGAGCATACCGCCTGCAGTGATTCTCAATTTTGATTGTCACTTCCTGTCCCCCATCTGGTGTTCTTCTCAGTGACATGACACCATCTGCAAACAACCTATAGAGTATTGTACTGTGTATCTTACACATTTTATCAGAGGTGTAAAGAGTACTGAGAAACTGTACTCAAGTACAGGTACTGTTATATTACTAAAAATGTACTGAATTACAAGTAAAAGATTATTGTAAGAAAAATACTTTTTTAGCTGTTGTTAATGCATCAATAGCAGATATTCAATCAAATCAATCCAAATCTTCAGTCTAAATTACTCCTGTGCTGTTCTGTTCAGTGGTCACAGTCACCTCTGCAAACCAGTTGTGTTTTAATACTTGAAATTGGTCTTGGTTGCAAGAAGAATTTTTGAAGGTCTTCGTCTTGTCTTGGAATTTTTATTTTTACTCTGCCTTGTCTCAGTCTCAGACAGGGTGGACTCCGGATTTTAAATCAAGACTCCGCTGAAAGGCTATTTTCCCACGTCATTACTGTGATCAGAAGGAAAACGCACCTTTCTTAAAGAAGGAATGACTTCGATTCATACATTAATTCACTTTAGCCCCCAGTTACGGCTGCAACCTTCGCAGTGTTACGGTCTGAGTGACACACCCGCTGCACACAACATGATGATTTTTCTGTGATATTCATGGTCTTGGTCTTGTCTCGGTCTGGCCCTGCCTTTGGGTCTTGTTCTGGACTTTGTCTTGATCTCCAGATGTCTTGGTCTTGTCTTAGTCTCGGCTATATCTTGTTCACAGTTAGTGTGGTTTGACAACACTACACAAACACTATATACCAGCCCCAAGTGACTGTTGACTTGTACCTTTCAAAATGTGAATTTATCTGACTTTCATGCTGTGAGTTCCTTCAATGAAATGAAGTGACGTACATAAAACAACATTCTAAACCTAACAAAGTATTTTTTGTGTCTAAATCAAACCATACTGTGACCATTTCCCAGAGTCATTAACATGTGAGATACTGCTACAACAATGCAGGTGAAAGGTTTCAATATTAAAGGACCAGTGTGCATGATTTAGTGGCATCTAGCGGTTAGCTTTCATATTGCCAACATGTCTCTGCATCTTTCCATTCCAAGCATGCAGGAGAACCTGCAGTGGCAAGAAACTGTAAAAGGCGTTATCTAGAGACAGTGTTGGGTTTGTCTGTTCTGGGCTACTGTAGAAACATGGTGGTGCAACAAAGTTAACCTTCTCCCTCTGCAGATAAACGGGCTCATTCTTAGTTGACACAAATACACTCCAAAAATAACCCATTTAATAACAGTAACTTGAGTATTTGTAATAAGTTACTTTCAACCCACATTTTATAAGATGTGTCTTCAGCTACGTTATCTTGTTATTATAAAGTATCATGAAAACCACCTGTTAAAGCCTGGAGAGCAGCATGTGGACCGCAAGCTCAGCAATGAGGAACGCTGCTCTAATGTCTCACAGTCCTTTAGTTTTAACTTGAAAAGCTGTAAAGGACCCAAATCCAAGGTACATGAAATTTACAGCATTTTGAAAAGTAATTATGCTAATATAATCATCAGCATTGAAAAATGGCTGATGCGTATCTCCATCTCATTAAATGCAGCTGGGGGATAGGATAGATTTAATCCTGATGGACAGTTTTAAGCAATACATAGATTTCAGTTGATTATAAAAATGTACTATTAATGCACAAACATTTCTTAAGCTGGTTTGAAATTGAGACATCATGTTTATCTGGTATATGAAAGACACTCTTGATTGGCCTTATAAAACCCAGACTTTATCTAAAGCTCTTTCCCTTCAAGAGGAGTAAAATGTGACTGGTTGGTTAAGTCAGAGAAATGGAATGCAAATCTGTGCAGATCTTTCTGATTAATTTAGTATTCAATTTTAATCCTAGCCTAATTTTAATAATCTAGTTCTTAATTTAAATAAAGGTATTTCAGATTAATTTATCATCATGTCCATTAGACAAAGGTACTTTTGACAATTATGGCCCTTCTCTAAAACATCAGTTAGAATGTAATTTTGTCATCGCTGTCTTTATAGACCTCAGATAGAGGAAGCTGAGCTTTCCAGTGGGATAAAGAATCAACTGAAAACAGACTTTTAAGCTCAGATGCAGTGTGTTTAAGGTTCATTTGGATAAAAGCCCTATGTAAGTCACCTTACAACCTCTACACAAACATGCACAGTACAAACAACTGAAAGTTTAATTAAACAGGCACTGTGTTACCCTTGAGCTAGACGCTTGATTTGACACTTAAAAGCTCTTAAATTACAAGTCTTATTATTTAGGTAATTCTTTACAAATAGTGAAAGCACTCTTTTATAGTTTCTTATCCATACAGAGATTTAAGAATAAAAGAATCAAATAAAGGAGCTCAAGGACAATACATAAAGGTGTCTGGTACATCAATATGTGAACTGATCATTTGTTCTCTTGAATTGTGAACTTGTGAAAAGAGATACAAAAATACGCATTTAATGAGATTGGGTGTTTTTCTTCACAGAACGCTGAACGCTCATTATCTGATTGTTAACCCAATGACAGCTATAGCTGGCAGCCTTACCCCCAATCTGAGATCATTTTGCTGTCAAAAATACGTCAATATTTAGTTGTTGTTATCTCTAGTGCCACTGGGGAAAGATAATATGGTGTTCCCTGATTCAAGGAGATTGACTGTTCTCTATGCAGGAACAAAACCCCACATCAAAATGTAACCATCTGATCATCTTTTAGTGTTAAAGGGTGCTGTCAAACAAGAAGAATGAATAGTCACACCTGTTGTGTCTCATGCGTCAGTTTGGCAGGGATTACTGCACTAACACCAGAAACAGATGTTGCCTTTTTAACATTTCAATCACTCACTGCAGTCAAATTGAAATGATTAATAAGGACAGCTACCCATCCCTGAAACCAGCTGTATACCTTAAACTCACACTCATCTCTCTACAGCAACAAAAGAGGGACACAGCAAAGGCAGTCAGTTATTGTCTTATAGAAGTATAATTATTGTCTTTTCCCCATTCTTGACACTTCAACAGATCCTTATCATTATACATTTTACACCTGTCTATTCATGAAGCCCTCTGGAGCTGGTTTCCAGAATCCAACAGACCTAAAAATATTGTTGTTTAACAAGAAATTATGGCTGCGGCGGCCAGCAATATAGCCGTGAGACGGTTGTTGCCGACAGACCGGTCGCAAATCGTCATTTTGTGTCACTGGAAGCTCCTTTTCAGACTTAGAAATACAAAGATTTCCCATCTCAAGGGAAAATGAAGGCAGGACAGACACAACATTTCTTCAAGGAGTGTGTGTCAACAGGAACCAGTACACATTAATTGAATATTGATGGTGCATTTTAATTTTCCATTCCGACCTTGAAAATTGCATATTTAAAGTGACAGGCCCCTGATAATGGTATTAAGGCATTTGTTAATGGCCTTCTTCACAAACTATGAGCTGTGAAAATTGTGAGAGGATGTCCAGGACACATGAGAGGTGATTTGATGTCAATAAAATCAAAAATTTTAAATCTATTGAGATTATAACCTTGAAATGTGCTTATTTAAGGCAATATGTCATTGATAATGATGATTTGCAGAGTTATTTTTATTTTTATTTTTTTTTATTTTGTATTCATTGGTCTGAAATGTTAAGGGCTGTCACCTTCTATAATAGCAGTGGATTTAGATGTCTATGTTGAAAAACAAAGAAGTTATTGAATGTTGAAATGAGCCGTATTGCACTTTTACGACGGTCCCTAACTCCGCCTATAGTCACCGGCGCGTTGGACAGACATTCAGTTCTTTGCGCTCCCAGCTGCATCGTCATTTTTTTTATTATTATCAAAACTGTGAAACGTCTGCCTTAATCTGCTCTCCAACATATCCCCAAACTGTGAGAAATCGAGGCTTTGACTCGGAGCTATTGAAGGTAATTGACGCGAAAACAGGCGAATGTCAAATATGAAACTATCTTCACGCCGGTACCTGCAATTCCTCCCTTCTGATTGGTCAATCCCCCCTCCCCACACACACGGGAGAGCGGGGGGGAGGGGGGCATTTCTACAAGTACAAATTTGTTTTGCTACAGACGTCTCGCAAAATGTGTTGCAAAACTCAAGCAGCGCAGATTCACGCGAGAAAAGTAGAAAAGTGCAGTTGTAGCCACAGAGTTGTGGTTGTAAAGGATAATAGGCACCAATAATAAATAAAAAAAATCTGAGTAAATTATGATTTTTACATACAAGTTCACTTTTTTTTCCTTCAAGTTCTCACATCACATTCTACAAGCTTTCACATCACATTCTACAAGCTCTCACATTTTGCAATATATAATTATGACCACAGCAGTGTGTGCAGGGGACTTCACAGCAGGCAGTAGATGACAAGTGGTTTGTATACAACCTGGGAAATGTCAGGTGCTTTGGAAACAGCCTGTGCTGATTTAGTCTACATAATAGATTTGAAAGCTTAGAAAATTAAACTTGGCACCCTGTCAATTCTGCTCGCGGATTTTCAGGTTTTAGGGTTGTTAAGATGACAAGAAGTGGGTCACAACAGATTAAGACTAACCTTTTTATCCACTCTTGTCTTACTGATTTACCTCAAAATTTAAAGGAAGGAAAACACTTACAGACCAGGTAAGTGATTTTTAAACAACTCAAGGCAACACAGTGTAACTCCATCTATATTTTTGTTATAGTCAGAGGACAAAAGCATTGTATTTCAAAATGTTTACAGTTTTTGATTTGAAATGTTTTAGTAAGTGATTTCTTTTTTTACAATACTCGCTTGAATATTGCAAAGTAAAAAATATAAGCTAAAAATAAAATAATTAAAAAACTATTGAATCTTTTTGTGTTAATAAAAAAAAAATCGGAGCGCGTAATGCTCATCCATAGAGGTTGTCTTTATTGAAAGCCTTTACTAAGGTTCCCTAGCGTCCTTGATCCTTCACCTGCACGTCATTTTCAGTCGTATAGAGTGACAACACCAAGCACAGGTTTTTTTGTCTAAATACAGACGTACGTAATTCAGCACTTGCGTCCTCACTATGGAAACCTCTACACATCATTGCGTATTTACGCGCACCGTTGTTTCCCCCAAAAGCCTTTAACACACTGCGCAGCACAAACACGATTATCTCGGAGGTGCCAGTGTCGCGTCAAAATTAATAAATCCTCACCGCTGACGGACATGCCGGGATACTTTGATGTGGCTGAGACTATCAGAATCTGAATTCGCTTCGGTCCAATCATGAGGCTGGTGAGGACAGCAGCGTCGAGTTTTGCGCGTTCGCGTGAAGCATATAAACAGACGTGACGCGCAGAACTGTGAGTAGTCCTAGAGAGAGGAGAGGAGAGGAGGATTGCATCTGTGGTACTGTTGGAAATAACCTGGCACGTAGAGGGCTCAAGATGCCTTCATCAATTACTTTTTTCTCTCTTTTTTTGGAACTCATTGCTGGTTAGAGTTTGCTGTTGCAGAGTGTTATGTGAGCAGAAGAGTCCAGCCATGCAGCTAAATGAGTCTGGAGTTCAAACCTCAGCTCCAGAGCCATGTGAGCAGCCAATGCTATTGGAGGACACTGCTGGAAACTGCAGCGGAGGATCCACCAGCAACCTGTCGCTGCACTGCTGGCTGCAGCTGCTCACCAGGGACTCCATCATGGAATTTCAAGGGGACAACTCCAGTCTGGTGGTGCGTGTGATGATTGCATGTGTCTACTCTATAGTCTGTGCCCTGGGGCTGGTGGGAAACTCTTTGGCGCTGTATCTGCTGCACTCACGTTACCGGCAGAAGCAGTCATCAATTAATTGCTTTGTGATGGGACTGGCTATTACAGACCTTCAGTTTGTGCTGACGTTACCTTTCTGGGCGGTGGACACCGCCTTGGACTTCCGCTGGCCATTTGGACGTGTGATGTGTAAAATCATCAGCTCTGTCACAACCATGAACATGTACGCAAGTGTCTTCTTCCTCACAGCGATGAGCATGGCACGTTATTACTCCATCTCCTCTTCACTGAAGATGCACAGCCGGCGGGCGGCAGCTGCCAGAGCCAAGTGGACAAGCCTAGGCATCTGGGCTGTCTCTCTGCTGGCCACTCTGCCTCACGCCATCTTCTCCACCAGCGTCCAGGTGTCAGATGAGGAGCTCTGCCTGGTGCGCTTCCCAGACTCAGGCAGGTGGGATCCACAGATACTTTTGGGTCTCTACCAGCTGCAGAAAGTCCTCCTGGGATTCCTTATTCCTCTGATCATAATCACTGTCTGCTACCTGCTGCTCCTACGCTTTATCCTCAGCCGACGCATCACAGGTGCAGCAGATCCAGAGGTGGAGCAGAACCGGCAAAGTCGTCGTTCGAGAGTGACCAAGTCCATCGCCATCGTGGTTCTGTCCTTCTTTCTGTGCTGGCTGCCCAATCAGGCGCTGACACTGTGGGGAGTGCTAATTAAGTTTGACCTTGTGCCCTTCAGCAAAGCTTTCTACAACACTCAGGCCTATGCCTTCCCCCTGACGGTATGCCTGGCTCACACAAACAGCTGCCTCAACCCTGTGCTCTACTGCCTGATCCGCCAGGAGTTTCGGGCAGGTTTGAAGGAGCTTCTTCTTCACACCACGCCTTCCTTTAGAAGCCTGTCTCATCTCTTTCCTCGCAAGGCAAAAGTAGCCGAGGCACCGCCTGTTCTGGTACTCGTCCAAATGGATGTCTGAGATGGGCAGGTTACAGTGAAGGAGTGACTGAATAAAACATAAAGTGGAAAAGCCAAACCTTCATATACTATGACTGATCTGGATTTATAAACTAATGACGCATTTACCTCCATCCTGTCAACTCAGAATATGAAATATATTTTTGGCTTAAACAACATTATCACAATGGACTGCTCAGAGGGTTGTGCCCTATTTTCACTGCCTGCTCCAAGAGTCTTTCTGCTGCAGAAATATTTATTTGTTTTACAGTGACTCTCTCTCTTGGTTTGTCTCTGCATTGCTTTCAGCTTCTGAGAGACAAAACAAGTCTCAAAAAAATATTTTTCAAGATTTATTAAAGCTGTAAATGATAAATGAGATTCACACTGTCGAACCACCTCAGTTTAATTTTTAGTCAACCTAAGCTGTATTTGCACAGCATTGGCATTATAAATGTGACCAACCATCTTTACATTTCTTTGATAAAACTTCCCAACTGCAATATAGTGACTTGGGTTAAGATCAGAAATAATCAAGAAAATAAGTTGTCCAGATGTTTCCCAGTATGTCTTTGGTGCATTTTGTGTACATAGTCTCAACTAGTGAAAGCAAACTGAAAAAAAATAATTAAACCAAAATGTATGATAAAAAGTAGGCTAATGGTCAACAGAACTAATTTTTGTTACATTTCTATAATAATTGTCCCCCCTCGTATACAAAATAAGAGCAAATATCCAGAATATGTTTGATCAAAGTTTCATAAAATGGCAAGGTTAATCACCTTACATGCATTATATTTAAAAGAAAAACAATTAATGCCTGAAATATGACATGATAAAATAAGCAAAAGGTTCAAGAATTTTAATGTTTCCTGTGTTTTTTAAGGCAATTTTACATGATCTAATATTTAATAAGTGTTCAGTTAAAGGAGTGAGGTGTAAGAGAGGAATGCTGTCCCTGAAGACTACGGGAGTATCAAGACTTTAAAGGATTCAAATGAGAATGTTTCTCTTGTTTTATGTCTTTCCTGCAATAAATGACTGTGCACACAAACAAACAAACAAGCACACACACACACTCCACTGGAACATATATCTGTATATGCCATTTGTTAATGTTGTAGAAAAGATATAACTTATAATGAATACATTCAAAATCACATCAAAGCAGAACATTCATAAAAATGAAGCATTTCTCCATGGGCCTGTCACAGACACCAACAATCTTCTGTTCCCTGTTTGATAAAAAAGGATCACAATATAGAACCAACGTGATGATGTGATCTTCTGTCAAAATGATGTGTCTGTATTTTCATTTGACTGTAACTATCGTTATTGTTTATATGGAAGACATTTTGGTGATTTGATGTTTATCTGGAAATGACATGCATTGACACAATAAATGCAATAAAGTTAACTTTTAACTAATGGCCCTTGATTTGACCTGTTTGGAATAATCCGGCCTGGCTAAGTAGAAGCACATGTAAATATATGGAGATATGAATTAGGCGGTTGTCAGCTGAGCCTCTGTAAGTTTTTCAAAATATAGTTGGATTAATGCTTCTGTAAACACTCCTACACTGACAGAGGAACAGCTTTAGATGACAGGGACTCACTCCTCTGTTCTTTTCTTAATGGGAGTTCATTTCCTCATCTTGTGTTTGCGCACCACTGATTCAATCACTAACAAAATCAACACAGTGCTGGACAAATATTCTACATCGATGCTGACATAGCGCTGTTTACATGAATTGGTGTCAAATAAATGAAATTGCTTTTCTTGATCCCCTCTGATGAGCGGAGAGTAAGTGAGGATTAGACTCTCACTCGTATTAATCAAAGACAAATAGAAAAAGGGCTACGCAAAATGTGAAAGCATGAATTCTTTTTTTCTTTTTTTCTTTTTTATATTTTTATTATACTTTTTACTTTTAAACACACATACAGACAATTCAAACAGTACAACAGAACAGACAACACTCATTGGCCACAAATTACATTTCTCATCTACACCTCAGACACATGGCACACCCCATACATTATAAACAAAATAGTTATGCCTGTAACCACAAAGTATGGCACGAAGAATGCCATGGCATCCAAGCTTGTGCAGGAAACAGTGTATAATAACAACAGTTGAGAGTGAGGCAGCATTTTCTTTTCTTTTATATTGAAAAAACTATAACATTAAATAAATGTATTTTAAGCAAAATGAGAAAACAACGTATAAAATAAAGGGCATCAAATAAAACATTAAAATGCATTTGAAAAAAATGTTCTGCCCTATGATCCAAAAATATCCCTTTGTCTGTTTTCTGGGCTGTAATCCATCATTCCCTTTAGTACAGCATTTGCACGTCTTTTACCACTATATCTAAAGAAGGGTGTCCAAATTTCCCCCAAAAAAAATATTTTTATTTTATGCCATCCTAATACTGAAGGTGGAGTATTATCAATCCATTTTATTAATATGTTTTTCCAGGCAGCAAACGTGAGGATACTGAACAGCCTTCTTCTATAAGAGCCCTTTAGCTGAGGACTGGAAACCAAGGAGCAAAGTTTGAGGCTCAATATTAAATTGAACATTAAAAATCAAATTTAGTTTACCAGCAATTTTACCCCAGTAATCTTCAATGTGGATGCATGACCACATACAGTGCATATAGCTTCCCACCTCCACAGCACATTTTGAGCACATTTCTGACAGACTTGGATTCATCCTGTGTCTTAGCTGGGGGGTAATCTGTAAGCGATGTAGTATTCTAAACTGAGTTTCTCTAGTTCTATTACATATGGAGCTCTCCTTTGCAGAGCTCCATATTTGAGCCCATGCTGCTTCATCCATTGTTAAATTCAGATCAGTATTCCACATCCGCCTCAAGTAATCTGAGGACATGCTACCAGCAAGGTGGAGTTTTGCAAAACCCTGACCAAGAATTGATTTCTTGCCTCTGTGAAGAAGTAAAGATTCAATCTGTGAAGTTTGGCAATCAAAAAGATTACCACTTTGTTTTATAATAAAGCTATGTATTTGTAAAAATCTAAAAAAAAAAATGGCTTCTGGGGAGGGAAAATTTCTGTTTTATTCGCTCAAATGTTAGCATCACTCCCCTGTCATATAAATGTCCAAGTGTCAACTTCCCCCTGTCTTTCCAGATGTTAAAGCCTTGATCAGACAAAGCCGGAGCAAAATCAATGTTACCTTGTATAGGAGTCAGGGAGGATAATGACTTTGAGCGGCCCTCCACCTTTCTTATTGTCTGCCAAGTTTGCAAGGTAGTTCTAATCCTTATATTGTTGTTCACATCAGGCTTAACCTTCTTTAAGTCTAGAGCAAATAAAAGAGCCGGCAGTGAGTTTCTCCATTTCTCCTTCTTTCTTGTTGTGAAATTTATAATTGAGTCCAGTTCCCAGTTCCTCCATACTTACATACAAGCAGAATTGTAAAAAAAAAAAAAAAAAGAAGTTAGATCAAAGAACCATTACATTTAAGTACTGGTTTCAGAGAGTCTCTCTCTCTCTCTCTCTCTCTCTCTCTCTCTCTCTCTCTCTCTCTCTCTCTCTCTCTCTCTCTCTCTCTCAATTCAATTCAAATTAGCTTTATTGGCATAACAGATCAAATCTCTCTCTCTCTCTCTCTCTCTCTCTCTCTCACTACCTGCGTGTGTTGTTTGTGTTGTCTTTATCCATCTCTAATGCCTCTACTTTTATCACACTTCTTTCTTTCTTTCTTTCTTCTGTCTGAGGAAGTTCTAACTTTGCAGAGTAAGAACAAATTCAAGTAAGAACACATTGATGAATCCCAGATGTGTGCGACAAACGTTCGCACCACCGTTTGAAGAACTAATATGTGCGTACTCACTGTTTGTGAATGAGGCCCAATGTTATCAATTTGTTTAGAACCATTAAAGTTTGTTATCCAAGGTTATACCTAAAAGTTTCTCTTGTACTTGTTCAATAAGTATATGACTTACATTTGATTTCAGTGTTATTTTAGCTTTAAATGGATACCTTGACAAATACAATGGACATGGTTTTATCAACATTGAGAATCAATTTACTGTTTTTAACCGTTCTAACACTAATATTAAGTATTTATGTAAAATGTTGTTCAGTTCACCAGTACTGCCATTAAAGAAATCGCCCTGCCTCCTATTTGTTAAGTAACTATCCAGCCATGTAATCCAGTAGAAGTAATTCCATAATGTCTCAATTTTTTCTAGTAATAAAGAATGATCAATCACATCAAGCTGAATGCAGATTAAGACACTGCACCCATTTAATTATTATTATCTTGCTCCTCCTGCCAATCATCAACTATTTGTGTTAGAGCCAAGCATGTGGAATGACCTCCTTTAGGCATGTTGATAATTTGAGTTTAAATTATGAACATCAAAATAAATTTGTATTTGTACAGAAACAATTTTCTCGAATTGATCTTTCCTTATGCTCGTAACAAGATAATAGGGCAATTCTTTGGTGAGAAAGGTGCAGCCGGGTTCTTTGCGAATTTAATTACTTTTGCTATCTTCCATGCTTGCGTACAAATACAGTTTTCAAGACTTAAATAAATGAATATGACCGACAGGGATTGCTATTAAATGGGAAACAATTCTAAGAAATGTAACATCTAAATCATTCACACCCGGCGGTCTGTCCTTGCATTTATTTAATAGACACTCAATGTTAGAGACTGTTATTTTTGCAATATTAAATGTACACTTCCTATTCTTCATTATTAAACCCCTAATTATAACATATCTTATCAACATTCCACACAAATTATCTAAATTAATTGACTTTGTATTTGGAGGTCTGTAGCAACATCCTATAAGCAGGGGTTTCCGATGTGGAAAATTAATTTGTAACCATATTACTTCAATATCAGCATGCATCAGATCCTATCTCACTTTTGCAGGTATTTGATTGTATATATTGCTACACAACCCCCATACTGTATGTATTTCAGTCTCTCCGATATATACTTGACCCCTGGAAATGCCCTCCGCTACATCATGAATGATTCATCTAAATGTGTTTCAGATATTGCTAATAAGTGAATGCCACATGATAAAATCTGTTATCTCAGTCACTTTATTTCTCAAGCTACAAATATTCAAATGAGCCAATTTGAACCCTTTCCTTGGAAATTTAGTTTAAATTAAAATTGTGGTTTAAATTACATTTCAGTATATCTTCTTTAAAATTAAGGAACCATAGTGAGACACAGATTTAAGATATCCAACAGAAACACTTACATACACTACATAACCTAACACACATAATTTACCAAACATGCGTCCTTACATGCTACACGCTTGTTTCAGGACATCTTGTCCAAGCTGATGGCTGTTCAACAATGAGTCTGGTTCTGCTCGAAGTTTCTTCTTTTTCTTTGCCACTGTTGTCAAATGTTGCCCAGTCCTTGTTCATAATAGATTAATGTTGTGTTCATTTAAGATGTCTATAAATAATATGACATAAATTACAGTCTAAACCCTTCATTTTGTGTAAACTGTCATGACATCGATTTTGTTGTGATTTGGGTCTCAATATATAAAATGTATTGGGGAATGAAAAAGGCTTATGAAATATTTTTGTTCCAGTGAAGTGAAATGTTTGTATATTATTTTATTTTTCTTCACTAATGTTGTGAATTAGACTGATCAAGTTGTTGTGTGTTTTTTCTATCGTGTTTTGTTTGTATTGACCCCAGGAAGAATAGTTAATCAAATAAATGTCTGTATATGGAAATTAGGTGTGCTATTACACCACGCTTTAAAGGTACAGGCTCTCGGGGAGATGTGCAATTATCATCGGTACTTCATGATCAAGTGCAATACTCCAGCACTTTTGCACTTTAATACACTTTAATACACCTCCCGTAGCAGCACTTTAAGCACGTTATGCTCTTTAACTCTGAAGGTCACTTCATCCTGGTCTGTTTTGAACAATATCGGACAGCCACTTTTATGCTTGTAGAAATGTGTCTCTGACAACTAATGTACAGTTGATGTTGTTGTTTGGTCATACCACCAACCACACACACACACACACACACACACACACACACACACACACACACACATACCCACACACACACACACACACACACACACATACACCCCCCCCCCCCCCACACACACACACACACACACACACACACCTTAGTATAGAAGTATTAGGTTATTTATTTACTATGAGTTTAGTGTGATTGTGAGTCCCACGTCATTGCTTGGTGGTTTGACTGTCCTAAAAGGATGATGATGATTATGATGATGATGGTATAAAATAACTGCTCTGGGTACATTTAAAGAGATTTTGGATTCACAAGCCATACTCTCTGATTATTAAGCACTAGCGCTCCATGACAACTAGTGATTAATTTTGATTTGCATGATTTTGGAGATGCAGAGAGGCATTGCAGATGCTGCAAGTTTATTTAATTAGCTGCTGTTTCACTAAGGCTGTTTTCAAAACTACTTACTACTATCGAATGAAGTCTGCAATATTTACTGCATAATGCATCGTTGGACATTAGTATGTAGTACTGTATGACCACTAGTTGGTGGTTATTTTGATGCATGCTAGCCCCGGCTACACTTGTTTCCGGTTTTGGAATGCGGAAGCGATCAACAGCCCAACACCACTACAGTGAAGCATCCACTGACTGTTGGCTATATACTTATATATAATCAATTACTTATCATATTATTACAATTATAAATTCACATAAAAACAGGGTTCTACCCCTTCTGGACTGGAACCCTAAAGAAACAGGGAATAACAGGGAAGAAAATGGAGGAGGGCTGGCTGACTCAGGAAGCATGAGGCAGAGAAAGACTGAAAGTTTTTATTTAATTACAGTACAGTAATGTGCTTTTGCTGTCATTCAAGGTACAGAGTGGATTAATGCTCGCAGTATTCATTCACATCTGAGTTCTCTTTTTTCTGAAAACTGCACTGCTATAACAGGAGTTAACAGACTTTAGCAGTGTAAGACTTGATTGGCCTATCATCATGCACTTCACTGCCTTTCATGTCGGCTGTTTGATCAATACTCACCCAAGCATTCCCTGGGGAAGGAAGTGGTTGTAGAAGGTTGCAGACACCCTTGACGCTGACCTTTCTCTCAAGCCGAATGATGGCCTAACAACACTAGCATCTTTAGAAGATTAATTGTTCCTCATTAGCGGTACACAGACACATGCTCGGCAGAGACAGAATTGACTTTTTCATCACTGGATGGGGTTATTATGAAGCAGAGAAGATGCATAATGTGTTAATGCCATGTAGCTTCCATCAAACGCTCTGGTAGTGAAAGAGACCCCATGAACTTAAAACAATTATCTACATGGGCAACATTCAAGGCGGCTCATAAAATGAAAGGCAAGTGTATTTATGGAGCAACTTTCATTAACATGGCAATTAAACAATTTTTTTGTATGAGAGGAGACAGAAAAGAAACACCAAGGAATACAACAAGACAATAAGAGAGTTTTATAAAAAATGATCAGTGTGGGAATAACCACAACAGTTTGACAAACTTTTCTCTTTGTTTATTATGCTTTCTCCAATGATTTCCTTTTTCACTGTGCCTCCAGGTCTCTCAATTATTAAAAGTATCTCAATTATCTATTTTCAATATAATTAAAGAAATATCCCAATACTTCCCAATACAGTTTAATCCCCTATTTAAAGGCATTATCTGTAATAGCTTTTATAAACGAATCTTATTCTCGATAAATTAACAAAACATTTTCTTACTAAACTTTTAGAGATCATGACTAAATAGAAATTAAAAGCAGCACCTTGCTTTCTGAAGGAATTCTCTTCATTCCCAAAATATATATTTTTTTTAGTTAAGGAGAAAAAAACTGTGGGGGCATGCTTTATCTCTCATATCCAGTTCCTCTGCCACAACCATATCTTAAAGATTCCATCACTGAATTGGTTTCACTTTCCAGCAGAATTTGCTTACTGTCTGACAGAGAGTCTCTCTTCCTCTCTCTCTCACCCAACCCCAGCCTCCTGTTCTGACTCCACGTTCGGTGCTGACTACTTACCTGTTTCATTTCATGATTTACATTCTGCCACATATTTTGCCAGAGGGGTTTTCACCCGTGTGAGTGCTGCTTGGCTGTGATCTCAGCGAGTCAGGACACTTGTTCCTGTTTTCATGTATCAAATTTTGGTTACTCAGTTCACGGCCCACAGAGAGCCTGAGTCCAAAACTTGTTCTTTGGTTGACTTTATAGTGGCAAGGCATAAACATACTTGATGTGATACATGAATCAATTCTCTCAGGGGTTTCAGCAGCTCTGTGAGCTTTTCGTAAACAGACTATATATCTGCCATTAAAGTCTACAGCTCTGCATAAAAGTCAATCAAAGATGTTAATTTTCTTATGGTCATTTATAGAGGCAATTCATAGAATAGAATAGAATTTATACTTTATTGATCCCGCGAGGGGAAATTCGTTTTTACACTCTGTCTAGTAAACATGCTACACAAACATAGGCTGAAATACACACACATGCACAAACAGGATCCTATGGACATGCACTAATGGAGAGGTCTCAGAGTGAGGGGGCTGCCCACAGCGGGCGCTCCTGAGCTTGTGGGGGGGGGTTGGGTGCCTTGCTCAGGGGCAAGTGGCCTGGCACCTCTCCAGCTACCAGACCAATTTCTGGACTTGGCCCATGCCGGGACTTGAACCGGTGACCCTCTGATTCCCAACCCAAGTCCCTACAGACTGAGCTACTGCCGCCCAGTAGGATGCTCATGTGTCCTTTGTTGAAAGTGAAAGGTATGGCATAAACTGCCTTCACAACTCTTTTGCAATATACACAAGAAATTATGATTCAGATTCAGGTTGAGGTTCAGGTTACTTTATTTGAACCTGTAGGTAGATTTGTTTGTGGCCAGCAAGATCGACATCCATCATGACACACAGATTACAAACTCAAACATGTAACTAAAACAGATAAGAAGTGATAGAAGCACTCAAGGTTCCACCACTCAGGGCATATGTGAGAGAAAAACACAAATAAATAATCGATGTGGGTTCATCTAGGGAGGCAAAAAAGAATCAGAATCAGATTTATTGTCCAGGTATGCTCACACATACAAGGAATTAGACTTCTATAGACTGTGTACAACAGTATTACATTAAATATGAAACAATAAAAATAAATACAAATACAAATATTTACCAGCCTACATGATACAATAGTGCAGTGGTGAGTTATTCAGATGCTGAAACAAACGTGATATTTCTCACAGATGGACGGTGTTGATGCTAACACGTAATAGAAAATGCTATGAAATGGCTAACAAAAGTCACTTAGTTATTGGCTACATAGTTGTGTTTTTGGCATAACATGAATCAAACCAATCAGAGTGCTCTCATTCCATTGAAAAGCCAAGTGCACCTGCAAACTGGCGAATTTGCATTTACGCAACTGATTCCATTCTTTTTTCCTTAATAGTCCGTGTTCCATTTAACTTCGCTCCTTTCATTGTGAACAGAACTCACACAGGACACTGTGAAATATGTTGATAGTGGATTGAAGTTCAAGTTTGCTGAATTATTGCCACAACATCCGAAACAATCAAAAAGACAAGGTGAACATTTCCACATGAGGCACCAAAGCGTATCCTCATTCCTTATTAATATCTCCAGACACACAACAGGATCGAACAGGATCTATAATAACTAATATAGTTTGTGCTCAATATCAAATAAAAGCTGTTAACATTTGTTTTACTTATTTTCACTGCTAGAATCTTTGGTTATAATATTTAATGTGTGCATAAAGGACTCTGGACAAAATGTAAGAATATCTGTGGGCTTTTATTGTACTCTGCATGTGCTTCTGCATGTGTTCCTGCGAGTATTAATTCAAGCTCGCACGGAGGAGAGCTTGGAAACAGAAACAAAAGCTTTACGTCTCTAAGCTTGTATTCCGTTAAAAACTCAATTTAAATGTTAAGAGAAAATGCACTAATGTTCAACTGTGGAGTATGTGCACTGTTGTTCATCCTGTGTCTAGGCAAGTCAAGGACTGCACGGTGGTCTTTCTGTGTCGAGTTTAAATGTTCTCCCTGTGCATGCGTGGGTTCTCTACAGGTACTGCGCCATCTCTCGTTAGGTTGAAAGGTGACTTTAAATTGCCTGTAAGTGTGAATTTGAGCGTGTCCGCTTGTCTGTCTCTATATGTCAGCCCTGTGATTGACTGGCCAACAGTCCAGGGTGTACACCGCCTCTCACCCCATTCAAATTGCTTCAAACAAGACATCAAAAGCATCAGAACAAAGGGAAAAAGAAACATTATTGAAATAGAAAAAAGAAAGCCCTGTGATTTTCGGGAGTGCAAAACAGCTTTAGAATGACTGTCTATCTCTCCCATGTGCATATTGTATTGTCTTTGGTGTGCCGAGGCCAACATTACATTTTCACATATTAAATCTCGCCAACATGTAATTTGGAATAAAGACAGCGCTGACAGAGGGTAACCCACTTTTTTGACTTCATGTATAGAAGTTGTATCAATATCTTCTCTAATTTTAGATTAGCTTTTAAATAATGTTCTTGTCGCATGACTTTTAACTTCTATTCATCAACTATTTGATTGAAGCAGTCACAAATATAATCTGCAATATTCCAGTGACCCGAGTTCTTATTACTAAAAGTCTTCATTTGCAACAGCTCAAGGAATGAACTCTTGCTCCATGGCTCCTGCTGCGGTCTTACTGACCTTTACCTACTGATGATGATCTGGCCCAGACTTGAACATAAATTAACTGAAATACCAGCCAGTGTTTCAAGCGTTATCTGTTCTATGTATTGAAGCCAAGGTCAAGATAAAGAAGGCACACAAAGCTAGAATGGGACAGATCATGTCAACCATATCTGGTGCTCTTGTTATCACACAGACCAGGCTATGCTGATGAGGCAGGTAGAATAAGTGGAGGGATGGTTGACACATATATGGAAGAAGACTATTATGTCTCACCTTATGGATGGCACTCACCACCTCTTTCCTGACCTGAATATCTTTCAAACTCTTTGATGGAATGCCATGAGGCTTGGAAGAGACTTTGATTATTCCATCAGGATGAATTGTAATATTTTTGGAAATCCATTTACTTTCTGCAACACCATTTGTTCATCCAGTATTTTTTTATGTACTAAAACGTCCAAAATTATTATTGATGGCTCTTTATGAGCTACAAAAGCAAATAAGAACATCAGCTTTTAGTCTGATTATTTCTATATAATTTTTAATGCTTCTAACCCCTGCTGTCAGGTAGGTGTCAGCTTGAGCAGTGAGAATATGGTTTACAGTTTTGTTACTTTATAAGAATACACTTGCAAGCAGATGTTTGTTTTCTTTGATAAATAACAGCTAGACAGCCTTCAGCAAATCACTGATGGGTTCTTGGATTGAACTATGTGCCAATGCCAATGCACTCAGCCACGCTCTTCTTCAAGGACTTTTTTTCTATTTGTAGCCAAAGCCATGTGAAATACAAGTGGATAAAACTTCTTGGACAAGAGAATCCTGACTACTTCTATCACCAGAAACACTTACACTTATAGATTCTGCTTTTATTTTCATAATCTATCTATAAATAACCTTTGGCACCTTTTTTGCCTAGGGTGTGTGACTGTATGTGAATGTATTTTTGATGATGGTACATACAAATGAATTGTGATGGGGCACATTTGATTTGTATGTGTGTTATCTGCTGGAATGTCTGTGGACACTAGTCTTAGTCCTTTTTTAAACAAAGATGATTTTCTCCACTCATTGTAGTAGAGCATTGCTTTTGATGCTGCTGTAAATGTTAAGGGTGATGTTGACTGCCAACCCATCAACATCATCCTCTAGCACCATGCTCATCATTCACAAGCAATCCTTGATCAATGCTCCCTCTCAGAAACAAAATGACGCAATCATCTAGAATAGAATAGAATAGAATCTGATTGCCTTTCCTGCGTTTGCAAATGATAAGCAGGCGTGGATATTTTCAACCCAATTCATTTTATGAAAAAAGTAAAATGAAAAAAGTAACAGCATAATTTCCTGAACAATTCAAACTCTATTAACCCTAAAGTCACTTCCGAGAGGACTGCACCAATAATTGCCCAAGGTAATTATAATTCATTGTATCTATTCTATTAGGTGCTGCTAACATATCAATTTAGATATATTCATTTCTTAACTCCTCTTGTAAATGTGTCTCTCTAGTATTAATGATTATGTGATTACAAAAACATCGTAATGCAATGCACAGTCCATTATGAAGATGTTAAATTCAAGGTCTTATTTCAGTAAAGGTTGTATTCAGTGACAAACACACCTCTCTTTGCAGGGTTTTATTGACTATAGGTAAAAGCTGACAGATAGAACATTTGAAGGTTATTTTCTGTCTTCTTTATTTATTTATTTTCAGGCAGGCATGTGTTACTTGTCACCAACATGTTACAATATGTTGACCTACTTACTGGCTCAATAGAGTTGTGTGCATTCAGGAAATAGAAAATGCTCAGAGACAGCTTCTGACTGACAGATTTCTGATAAATGAATGTGCGATATGTTCTCTCCCCTCTCAGTCGTATTGTTTATGTGCACTGAAGTGTTGACAGTATATTGAGGCTTATCACTGCTCCTATCAGCCATGAGACTGCACAGATGGTGGACATATTAATCTCTTCAGGCAATGGGCTATGCAATATTTTTATTGTGGAGTTAATTATTTTTGATTAGTTGTTCATAAAACCTTTGGTTTTATTGTGAAAATAAATCTGAATGGGATATTACTAATCCTTTGAATAGCCTTTTAATGTGCCTTTCAGCATTTACAAATTGTAATGTAATTTATTAATCCTGACAGTGAGACAAAATGACAGTGTGAACACTTTGCATTTTTTAAATTCACTTCCAATTCAATGGTTTATTGGATTCTGCAAAAGAATAAATCATTATACACTTTGAGGTATATGTAATTTTAATCTGAAAGAATGAATGACATTCAGGTGCTTCCTAACCTCTGCCCTGATGTTCATCGTAGAGAAGTGTTTTACTCCTAGTTAGAAGAAAAAGAGGGACAACCTGTTATTTCTAAAACAGAGAGAGATTGCAAGTCAGATTCCTCCAGAGACAGTAAGCATGGGCATGTAGGTCAGACCTTTTTTCTATTTTTCTTGCTGTGAATCATACTCCACTTTTCTCACCGGGCTCTGAGGTACTCATCCATATCTATCTGTGTATGTGCCTGTCTGTCTGTGTGTCTGTCTGTATGTTTGTCCATCTATCTATGTCTATATACCTTTAATAAAGAAGCACTAAAGACTAATATTTACATATCCCTGCTGGAGCTTTCAGGCTTACTTGTCACTTGTGCTCACTTTAGTGAGAGTCCAGATGTTTTAAAAAGAGGGAATCAACACATTGTTACTGTTGGGGTTGTATCAAGTCAACTTTGGTTATATTCTTTAATAATTATTTCTAATTATTAATAATATAAATAAAATATCATCAAACTATGTTTAATCTCGTTTTGGGGCACCACCCTGTACTCAGGGAAATATAACCAAAATATCACTCAAATCAGTCTCAAATTAGTTATTTAATTACTAATATTATTAATAATTAATAACTATATTTAATAAATTGAAGGCGTGAAATCCGTACACAAAGCCTTCGCACCCAGCTTATATCACAATGTAAATACACCAGTAATCACAAACAACTGCTCTCTTAAATTATAACAGAATTTATTTAAACAAAGCAACATCAATCCAAAATCAATTAACTTAATCAAACAAATAACTATTATAAACTAATCTAAGCAAACAAACATTATCAAGCACACCTTGTGAATGAGGTGTAAATGTGTGTGTGTGTGTGTGTGTGTGTGTGTAGGAGAGAGAGAGAGAGAGAGAGAGAGAGAAAGAGAGAAAACAAGATGGTGGAGAGAGACAATGCACCATGTGACTTCGTCACATGTGGACAAAATGGTGGACAACAAAAGAAGCCGTGTGGCTGCCTTTTGAAATAGTTTTGAGCTCTCTGAGCTGAGTTCAGTAACTGTTACTTAAACACCAGAAAGCCAGTGGCCGGACTTTGATTCAACGGCGGGTACACTGGTCTTTCTGTTTGTGAAAGCCGTTGACTGAAGGTAAACTAGCATAGCATTACATACATAGGTGAACACAGCAGTTCATCACAATAAAACAAATGCAGCAGTTGACAACAGATAATAAACAGAATGTGACATGTCGTCAACAATGATGCATAATTATCAGTGGTTATAAAAGAAACATAACTATTTCTGAAACTGTTTCTGCCCAGACCAAAGCTCTTACTTGGGGTAACTCCTGGTGATCGTTGCAAAGCTGGTTAGATCGTCACTCTGTTGAATGTTGAATCATCAGATTCAGGCAGGGTTCCTTCGTGGCAGATGTAGGAGGAGGGTAGCGGGATTCAGATCTTCGACCAGAGCGCTGCTCTATAGGGTCTTCTGGTTGCAGGAGCCGAGTTCTTTATGTGTCCTTGTGGATTCAGGGATCAGTGGGCTTCCTTCAGCGCTCCTGTCCAGTTGCGTTCAATGACGTCTTACGAAAAATCAAAGGAAAGAAACTCTTCTTTTTGCTCGAACCTGATAGCATCTGATTGCGCCCAAAACTCCTAAACATATGCCATGGAAGTAGTCAGCTGAATCCTCTGATGCTTGAATTCAGCATGTGAAGAGCTACCTATACTGAGCTAGGAGATCAGCTCTGGAGTTTAACCTATGTAAGCCAAGAGGAGGAAAGGCTTTGTCTCGAATGCTGGAGTCCATCTTGTTGGAGAGGGTATCCTCTGGTGTCGGCAGACCACACTTGAAGAGAAGGAAGCAATGCCTGGTGATTGCTTTTAAAGACTGGAGCTGCCTGTGGGTTTACCTCAGGTTCCGGTTCCCCCTTTACGTCACACGTAGGTGTGAAGTACCGCAGGGGATTCTGGGATAAAGAGTCCTTTTAGGCCTCTTTGTGATCTCAGTAAATAACTCAAAGGCACAGACTGTCCTAAGCCTGCGTGGCCCAACATTACTTTAATTAAGAAAACAATTACATAAAAGATATCAGCCTAAAGCATATTTTTACTTTATTTTCAATTAATTTTACATACTTTATTTATCACTGAGGGGAAATTCTTGTTTTACATTCTGTTATTGATAGACATGCTTCTCACACACATAGGCCTGGAAAACACACATGCACAAACAGGGCCTATGGAAATGCATTAGTGGCGAGATATCAGAGTGGGGCTGCTACACACTTCTACACAGAGAGCACGTGCAGTGCCTTGCTCAAGGGCCCCTGGCTCTCCAGCTACCGGACCAATATCCAAATTTTAGTATGCACCAGGACTTGATCTGGCGACCCTTCCGGTTCCCAACCCAAGTCCCTACAGACTGAGTTACAGCCAGCCCCCATCATTCCCTACTAAAGGATAACAATAAGGGGAAATAACACAAACTACGAAGTATGAACTTTCATTCAGTCCCCACATTGAAAAGTTTTTAGAAGATTAAAAATACAGCTTTGTGGTTTTTATGTGGGCGCAGATGAGTCGACTCAGTTTGCTCCTGTTGTGGGTTTGTTATCTCTTCAGAGAGACTTCACAGGATGCGGAGACAGCGCCTTGAGAGCACCCTGTTTTATCTTCAGTCACTGAGAGAAACAGGATCAGCTGACTGTGCTAGGCACAGCACTGCTCCATTTCAACTGGGGAGATCCCAGGCTTACATGCTAGAAATATGAAAGAAGGTTACTTGGAAAATGATTTGGTGTGTACTGAGATAAGATAGGATCCAGGGGTGGTTCTTTGACACAAATGCTCTCAGTTACTGTATGTTCTTTTACATTATTTGCTCTTTCCAGGGTCTAATTTAACTTTCAGTATTCGATTGGGAGCTTTGTGTTCTGCAATCCTATAATGGCATTTTGTGATTTTTATGCAAGAGAAAAAGCAGGAGAGGAGAATAACAGAAAGGATGGCTGCATGTCTAACCAAATATATCATTATGATTAAGACACAACAAAGCTTTGAACAAACATAAAGCAATTTTGTTCTGTTTGGTACGTTAGGCACAACAATATAAACATATCTTACCTCTTGTGTTTGGCTATGTTCTTAAATCTCAAAGGCATTGTGCTAAATAAAATAAGTTATTTGAAAGTGTAATAAGTTACCTGAATTTTCACTTCAATAGTGTGAAAACCCAATTTTCTGAAGTGATTTTTTCAACTGAGTTTATTAGTATTCTTTTTAATGATATCAAGATTCTTTGTTTGTGTTTGTCGCTGTATGTCGACTCAGCATTGTTGTTATTTAAATAGTCAGTTTCTTTCCAGCTGAAGCTGCTTTATTTCCTTCTCTCTGACTCTTTTTTAACTCTTCCAGATACATTTAAGGATAAAATAGAAAAACAGATGACAGAAGAATGACAACTGAATAAAGAAAAATCCTCCAAAGCTGAAAACATAGATAGAGATCTGGCATTCATTGAGAAGGGAAAATACTCTAAATGTACACCTCCTCAGATTGTAACTTGAAGTGAATTTATTTGTCTATTGATCTGAAGTGGGAGTAGCTAGGTGGGGCAGGTCAGACCTGCCCCCTCAGAGCAAGATGGCTCCAGGTTCTCTGGCCAGACTGGGTGTGCAGAGTTTGCACATTCTCACCATGCAAGTGTGGGGTTGGTATCCCACAGTCCGAAGTTATGCTAGTTAGGTTAATTAATTGCCTTGGTGACGTTACATTTCCCCATAGGTGTGAATTTGACTGGTTGTCTGTCTCTGCATTATAACTTTGTGATTGATTGGCTACCTGTTCAGGATGTACCCTGCCTCATGCCAATTGAGAGCTGGGATTGGCTCAAGCCCGCTGCTTGCGACCCCACATGTGATAAGCGATATAGATTATGGATAGATGGATGATCTGAAATGGGCCATTTGTTCAGCTAGTGGTTAAAGGCTTTATAATGTGATTTTTCACACTTAAATATAATAGAAATCAAGTATATCCTCTGAAAATAACTCTGTGAGTAATGACAGTCTACAATGGGTGTAACACCGAGTCCCAATGTCTGTGATGTTTTCCGAGTTTTCCGAGTCATATCTTCAGTTTGTTTACATCGCCGGGACGGCGGCTGACTCCTCCCCTCGCGAATAAAAGTTGTTTAATTGATGGACTAGAGAAAAGAAGAATAACATACTGTACTCACTGCTTAACTGCGTTTCTAGATCACGCTCATTTACATGCAGTGTGAAGATACGAGCATAATAAAGATCGCTAGCATTAGCATGCTAACACAACAATGCACTGCAAGTTGTTTTGGTTTCATGCTGGTGCTCAAGGGCGACATCTGATAAATAAAAATAATATAAAACATATAAAGCCTTTCAAAGAAAGTGAAATTAATACTCTCTTTGTTTCTTTTAAATCATGATCCTGTTACTAATGATCTAAAAAAAACACTATAATAGCTCAATTCTTCAGCCAAACAAGAGGATCTATCTATGTGCCCTCCAGTGCATATTGCAACAAAACCTAATCCATGACTCCCCCTTATGTTGAGGTTTAAACTTGGAAAGGTTTAGTACAAAAACTACAACGGTTATCATGCTTCACATCACAACAAGTTTATTTTAAGTTTTAATACCTCCCACCATAAGCTTCTGAGTGTTACAGAAGGCCACAACTTTCAAAAGTCAATATCTTCCATCTATTGAGATAATAAGGCAAACTCAGAAGATGCACAATTTCATACAAAGTCTGATTGGCACATTTGGATGCGACCATTGGGTTTCAAAATGTTTGAACTGCTGATTCTTGCAGATACAGATGAAAGGAAGAAGGAGAGATACTAATGGGAAATAACACAAAGAAACAGAGACTGAACCAAATACAAAAACAGGGACATAATCAGCAACCCCTGCCAATGCATAGAATTGCTTCAGAACTGAAAATGGGTCCCATTTTTACATGTCATTGCAAATGTGCACCATTGTGTGTCTAACTCTTGCAGTTGTGTGTGTTGATTGAAGGCTGGTGACATCTAAGTGCTGCCATGTTTGACCAATATTCTTCTAGAGGGGATACTTAATCAGTGGCTGTCAAAGTGTCCAGGGATCAGAGACATAAGCCTTCATCAACAGCACTGCTGCAGTCCAGTGTGTCAACAACTTGAAAATATGTCTCAAAACCATATTTTTTTAATAATATTTTCCTTTGAATAATGGAGTCATCAAGAAAAAATATCAAAAGACAAAGTGATGAAGGAAGCTACAATATCAACTCTGTCATTTAGCCTCACGGTGATAACAAGCTCTTTTATTCAAACTGAAAGCTTGGAAAAGATGAAGCATGTCAGTCTGGATTATTTTTACAGTCTATGGTCTGGATGCCAAATGGTTTCATTTCTCTGTCTGACTGAAAACATTTATTTTTACATTTCTATGCATGAAAGGCCTAATGAATGTTATTTTCTATTCTACATTCCTTGGAAAGTATCGTATACAACTGATACTTTGTCTGTCAGAAATGTTGCTGGTGCAGATTCCAGCTGGCTGCCTGGCTAGATGAAAATTGAACTCCCTAGCTATGATAATGTGTGAAACCTTGGAAACCTGCACCCACATACTCTCTCTAAAAAATCAACAGCAGTTTCTCAAACCATGCCGACCGAGAAAATAACGTTAGTACCAGCAGAAGAGATACACACACACTTAGGATGTGATCAAACAATTAGTGATAGTGATTAACATAAACCCTTTTAACACAAATGGAAATCTCCTGAAAAACTCTGGAGATTAGGCTACCCGGAGGGACTTTAGGCTATATGTGAACGCAAACAGCCAAATTTTTCGCGTGGACTTCACCCGGAGTTTCTCCGGGCAGACCCCTAGTATTTTTTTCCGCAGAAAGTCCGAGTGAGCTGATGTGAGAATAACGCATATACTCCAGAGAATTCACCTCAAGCCAATAGGAAGAGAATGACGTTTATATACAGTGACTGCCTAAAGTGTCTGCACTCGACCACTACGATCTCTGTGCACGTAATTAAACGGCTGCATTATGTTTTCTGTTCCTCAGTATGTTGTTCTCCTCTTTTGTGGATGTTGTCATTCCATTGAACTACACATAGCATTGATAAAAAGGCAAATATTCTCATTATAATGTCGTGTAGCGGACTCTGTTGCTTTGGCCACAGAATTCCTGAGAAGTTGTTCCTTTGTGCTTAGGTTCTCCCTAGTACCATTTGTTTCTAATGAACCTTTATAAAACATTTTTCAAGGGTTCTCTGTACAACTAAGTATACGTCAAGCAAGTATTTCTTCCAAATAATTATTTTTTACAAGAAAACTTTCTGCTAGGATTGTTGGAAGCATGGCTCTAAAAAGATTATGTAAATATTCAAATTAGTTTTTCATCTCACTCAAAACATGAAAAATACTGATGATTCATCCTGCACTACTGCCAGTTACCATCTGGAGTGTAGGACCTAAAGGCAGGCCATACAGTATTAGTCCATGCTTCCTGGCATTTTTTTTTTTCTGCCACACTCCCTGCTTATTTTAGTTTTTGTTCCTACAGGAATATTGCCATTATGCAAGTTGACTGGGGATTTGCTGGTATAAACATCAGTCAATAGCAGCCACATGTCCCTCCTCAATGTTTGCTTTTTCAAGAAGAAACAAGCAATGTGTGTTATCAAATCAAATCTCAAATATCTGGAGACACACCCACTTGTGTACAGTACAGATATGAGACATAGTACAGACTGTGGGAAAATCTCTTGACCTGCTAGTGTTTGTTTGCTGAGCTAAGAGGGGAGAGAGGAGATGCTGAAATCACTGATCTCAAACAGGCTGGAGAGCTTACAATTCTCTGCAACACTTGTTTGTTTGCATTTCTTCAGCTTTTAACCACAGCTTCCAGGAGACAATCTGCTTACCGATTTAAGTCGTGGTAATTTTTCTTTAACATTGATTTCAAGACTTCAAAGCAGAAGTCAGTGAAGTTTCTTTTTCCAGGACAGTTGTAGACCTCTGCTAGCTCTAGTAAGCAATAAATCCTTCATGTATTCAATTGATATAGTTTTTGATCATTTGTTTTAAATATGTTTTAAAGATTAAAACAAATGAGGCTTATGAAGCAAACTTACATAATAGACAAATGAAGCATCTTTTCTCTTTCATAAAACAGAAAGGTTACATTTTCTTTATCTTTCAGGAAGTGAGTTTTAATAACTCAAATTGCATGAAAGCTTTATGGAATGAAATGGCTCTTTTGTTGTCTTTTGTCCCAATGTAAAATGCATAGTTTTAAAGGAATTCAGATGGCATCCACATGGATTAGAAAAAAACAAAAAACTGATCAAATTCTGTGTATCTCTCTGCACCTCTTTCCAACAAAACATATTTGAACTATAATAAAATGATTGTTATTGTCATTGTGCAGTTAAATCAATCAATCAACCTTTGTTTGTGTTCAAGAGAACATTGAGGTCCAACCTTCATTACACTATCCAATTCAATTCAATTATAAAATCAATTATAAGACAACCACTTGTTATTATAGCCAGAAGACATATTTATAAAAAGCTATCATTCAAGTATTTCAATTACTGCATTAAATTGGGGAACAAATAAATAAATGACCATAAGTCAACTTGTTTGATACATTTACAAATAGAGGTAAGAAGGTTTTCAATTTCAAAAGGTACATTGACATCGACAGCAACCAAGACGTCTGTCCAATAATGACCACCTGAGAAACAAATAAGTTCTGTTAGGTAAGATATTAATTAATACATTATACAAAAAGATAACGAAAAATCAAGATATACCTGCTGGAGAGAAGTCATCAACATTATTAGACAGGACACAATAATGTGTTAAAGGCATCACTGTTTATGAATCTCAACACAAAGTGATAGTTACCATTCACTAGCTACACAGGAGGAGTTTATGCTTAGTATTTGTATATATATACAAAATGTAATTAGTTTAAAGTTAAGAAAAGGTTGAAGGATGTTTATCATAATACATTTCCTGTGTTTGTAAAGGTCATGGTCACATAGTTGACTCTGGATGATAGACTGACTAAAGGGCCGTATCCGAATTGTCAAGTACATACTCAATCTTTCAGTAGGCAGTACGTACTATCCTTGCTGCATACTGTTAGTATCTACTATTCAGTATGCACACACAGTAGGCAGATATTTGTGCCTACTTCGTCTGATTCATTCAGTATGGAAATGACGTCATTTACATTTCCCGAACCGGCCGCATCCACCCGTTTTTTTTTTTTTTTATTCAAGAAGAGTAATGCGCATATACAGTCAGGTAAACAAAAAACAATATCACAATGTAAATCAAGTAAAAGGCAGATTAAATAACTAAATCACATACAGTACATAAAGGAAAGTACAAATGAAAGACAGTAATATACAGAATATAAAGTAAAATAAACAAATAAAGACGCATTTAAATAGTGAAATCATTATTCAAATAGAGGGGGAAAGGTTTTATAATAATGCAGACATTTGTTATATTTTCTGTTGTTAATTAAAAGTAGCGATTTCAGTCGGGACTTTAACTCTAGATTAAAAATTGATTCAATTAATCCACGCTCGTTTGTTTTGATTTGGAGGCGGACGTGACGTGACGATTTACGTTTAATTTCGCACAGCATTGTGGGTGGTAAAATACAATTCATTTCCTGAAAGCACGCATCGGATCCATACTGCATGAAACCCGGAAGTTAGTATCCATACTGAAATGTTCAGTATACTGAGGTGGACCCAAATGCATACTGAATGACCACGAAAGTTCAGTATACTGAAACTCCATACTGAATAGTACGTACTGCATACTGAACTGTGACAATTCGGAAAGGGCCAAGGTCTCTGTTGATCTAGAGTAGTAGCCATTCTTCTGCAATGACCATTTAATTTACAGAGCTGTCCATTTAGGCTTCTCTGCTCGTCAACATAATGGGGGAGCAATTGTGTATGTATGTGTAAGCTTGAAGAAAGGCCAGTTAAACATTTACACAAGCTCTAGTTTGGTCACGTCTGCCATTGCACGTCTGCCATTGCACAAATCTCATTATCAATGATGAATAATCTCATGTAAAGAAAAGTGAAAGCGTCGTACAATGACACTTTACCAAGGATTAATCTGCGCACAGTGTGACGTTACAAGCACAAAACTCAGGTTTCCCTGTCTACAAATAAACACCTTAAATAGAGTTTCTTAAAATCTTCACCCTGAGGAGTTTTCCAAAAGGTGTGTTTTCAGTGAACTCAAACAAACCCGCCTACGTGTGGACTAGGCCTGAGGGCGGCTGTGGCTCAGAGGTATATTTGGTCGCATTCCAAAAAGAAAGAGCAGAACTTTGGATCCTAGCTCCTCTCGTCTATATTGAAGTATCCTTGGGGGAATTATGAACCCTAATGGTAACGCCCGCAGTGTGTTGAATGTATGTGACCCATAAGCCGAACAGAAGTCTTGCATGTATACTTGTGAAATGGTGAATGTTGACATGAAGTCAAAAGCAGGAATAAAAAAATCAAGTTTAGCCAAGTCTGTGTGTACTTGTGTGCACAGCCACGCAAATATGGTGTTGGGATGTTATTAGAATCAGAGCTATCGGCTCTACATGTATATTTGTAGTCTGATAATAACCAGACATTTTGTTCTATCATCCTTTTTTTTGATTATGGAGAGGAGAGAAAATGCTTCACAGCACATTGTCCCATGGTTCACAGATCAGTCTGGCTGATAGATGAAATAGCAGACAGAATCACCAGGAAGCAGATAACAATTATGCTGCGTTGATGAAGATCTATTTATTTAAGTCTATCTGCCGTTAATACATTTTTCAAATAATTTCTTATCATGCATATTATAAGCCACATAAGACAACACCATTTCTCTTAAACTTGATGATAAAGACACAATGACAGCATTACCCGAAAGGCACTCAAGAAGAATCATAGTAGTTATGTGTAGATGAAGATAGAACAAAACATTTTCCTTGCAGGATGAAGAATTCAATCTTTTCAGCCATGTATTTATATGCTCTAACAAAGTGGGATTGGGGAAATGTGGCATGTGAGATTTCTATTCCATGGATGGTGTTCAAAAGACCTTATGCTCCACCAGAACCCCTAACCATAATCCAAATGCATAGAAGATAATGCTTTCACTCTCTTATTAAAGCTGGAAGGAAAATTTTAGAAAACACAGCAAAAGATTAGGATTCGGAAATAATTCGGAAAACCAGATAATGATATCAACAACAACAACAACAAAGAGAACACTCAGGGATAAATCATTAAGAACAAAATATAATGACATAGGAAAATGTTTGAGAAAATGTTATTTGAAGTGCATTTGATTTTCACACAGGTCCCATCTGTTAAGATGGAGGAGGCAGAGCTTATGACCTATACTACAGCCAGTCAGCAGAGGG
This sequence comes from Labrus mixtus, assembly GCF_963584025.1. Lineage (NCBI taxonomy): Eukaryota > Metazoa > Chordata > Actinopteri > Labriformes > Labridae > Labrus > Labrus mixtus. The sequence continues at coordinate 16,809,859 of NC_083614.1, read as the reverse complement.
AGTCCAACTGTTTTGGGACGCTGTCATGTCGTCCATCTTTTTAAACAGTTTATTGTTTGGAGTGACTCTTTTTTAAATTTACATGATATTTTTATATACTGAATTTGCATTTGTTCAGCATATCCACACATTAGTTTAGGGATACACATGAGGGATCTTTCCATGTTTTTTGAATTGGTGGACATTCAGAGGACCACTGTAATAAAAGAGCAGGACTCAGCCCTGTCAGACTTATTTGTGCTTTTAGATTAATGCTTGAAAATCTTTTCGTGTGGAATAATTCTTAAATAGCTAAGACATAATAAATTATAACTATAAGTGTGGACTTTCCAATTGTAGTCCTGAGTATTCACTCTGCAGAAACAGTAAAGCAAATATGTGGGAAAAACAGCAGCAACTAATGTAGTATGACTCATATCATGGTGAAGAGTGAATACATGCAGGAATGTGACACTCCCAATGGTGTCATTGTTGCAACACCTATACTTTTACTGAACTGTACCTTCAGCCAATCATAGCTGTTCGACCAACCCACCATGCCAGAGAAGATTTTCCCGTTGAAGCTCTTTTCAGAGTTAACAAAAGCTGGCTTACAGTCAGCAAAGTCAGCAGCTTTCAGTTGTGTGAATGGTTAACCCCAGCACTTATATTAGATACATTCTGGCCATGGGGTTGGTCCCAAGTTGGCTTAGGTTTGTCGTTGATATGGTAAACATCATTAACACACTGTTAAATCACCATAAAAATCAATGCACATGAATTATCTACCCTATCTCTCTGATCTGCCCTAACATTTGATCAGTTACCTGCACCATAAATCTGCATATCATAGCCAATAATATGTGTGACAATGCAATAGTGCAACACCCTCATCTGGCTCAACAGAAAAAGAGAGGGAGGAAGAAAGACAGAAAATTAACAAAAATTTGAAAAAGTCTTGAAAAAATGTAGACTGTTCTTTAATGAGCTGTTAGCCATTTTGAAATGTGTGTCGGTTTCATGATTTCTTTGTCAATTTAAAGTGCCTAGGAGGAACTTTTATTATGTGTGGATTTAGGCATCCCCTGTGGGCAAAGCAGTCCTTCATCTTATCTCTTTGCTGGTCTTATATAAACATTTGTCCTGAACAATGCTTACTCCAAATTTCCTCCTAATCTGTGCGCCCTGTGGTCCGCCAGGGCCTTGCTCTAAGCCGCCACTCGCTTCCACTCCAGTCAATGCACCAGTTTCCACAGCGAGCACAGCGGTTTGCCTCTGGAGTGTGCCAGCATTAGTACTACGCTCCGCTCCGTTTTGAATATGCTGCAAGACCATATTCTCAATGAAGCATGCTGTAAGCACGCGTAAACTGGACAGCAGAACAACCCGGACAGGAAATCGGACAAGGAAACGCACAGAGCATCTGGTCAATTTCAAAATAAAACACAACATAATGACTCACGATCATATTTTCCATCACTTTATCAACATTACGTCAAAACGTCTGATGTTTGTACAGCCGCTCATGGCTGAGCTCAAGCTCCAGAAAAGGACCCAAAGGGGCAGGGTGCTCGCCATCCAACGGAGCAAAACTGTGGCGCTTACGTACAGAGTATCTGGAAATGAGGAGACAGAATAAAAGCGACTGCTAAGTGAATTGTAGAATGTGTGTAATTATGTTTTCTGGTGGGACTCTTGCTGTATCAGATCACCATAAAGTGTTGCGATGGAATGATGTCAAATGTAAACAGATGGTGGCAGTGGTACCAGACATTGTAAATAACGACATAGAAATTGTCCACTTTTTTTCTGATGGTCTTGTTTGCTTTTGTAGGGCATCAGTCTTCATTTCAGTCTGTTTGATAACCAGATAAAAACTCTTCTCATGAGATTTAAGCTGGTAACTATTCAGTCTCTAAATGTCCTAGAACAAAAAATGAATATGCTGACACCTGTTATATCCTCTTTTCCCACTTATCATGAATAGTAGCACCTCTATGGCATAACAACTTTGATCTAAGTTCATCCTGATAGAATCTCACACCCCAGTCCCCTGACTCCTATTTCATCACCTGGCTCTATTATCACTTCCTTTGCTTTCAGCTTGACTCTCTGATACTGTCGCTGTGTCTTTTGTCTCATGTTACTTTCCCATCATGTGATGAATTTTCCTGTAACATCAGAAATCATCTCATCTTTGTTTCCTGTACATTGTGAATCAAAAATATCTCTAGTATTGTTTCTGTCCTGTTTTAGCACCACAGCTCTCAAAATAAATCCACATCAAAGTCCAAATGGTCAGACCATTTAGATCTTGAACCCAGACTCTCTGCCTTTCATGAAGTGTGATGCACTGTGCCTTGCACTGCATGACTACATTCTGCAGAAAGAAAAAAACAAAGATTGAGATAACATTTTAACAGCAGATTGCTCTCTCTTATCTGAAGCATATATTACAGCACTCACTCATATTAGAAATCAAATCTACAACATTGTACAGGCTATGGTTATTCATGGCAGTGTAGTATTATCATTTGTCTGAGGAGACGCTCACATCGAGTTTCACAGTACAATTTTCTTTCTGAGAAGAGAGATTGACCCAAAATTAGAAGCCTCCACTTTAAACTCCATGAGTGGCTGGAGTTGGTCACAAAAAAAACAACTTAAAAATGTTTTGCAGAGATCCAATGCTTCAATGTTGTGTTTCTAATTGTAACTGCAGTTTTTGCCTTCTATTTATGTGAAAAATAAATTTATATGAGGGTTGATATTTTTGTAACTTGTTTGAACGTGTCATTACTTTAACTCCTCTCCCTGTTATTAAAACTCAGTCACTGGTTTGTAGATTCAGGTATGAATATAAAAAGAGTGAAACAAATAAATTGTGATGCATTCAACTATTTGAACAGTAAAGATATAAGTTCATAAGAGCACTGTTTTCCCAGCTACAATCTTGAAATGATCCATACATACTGATCCATCAATAATTAGAACTTAGTATTATTAATACTACATTCTAAAACGTAGGCATTCATGAGTACTTCAACTTTGAGTACCTAAAGTATATTTCGCTGGAAGTCATTATTTATCTTAAGTTATATTCTTATATTGACGGAGTAAGTCTTCACTGTACTGGCCGGAAACCTTCCTCACTATGTGAACCTAATGGTTCAGAACAGACTCGATCTGGTCCTAACCAGACTTAGATAAGCACCCTTACCCCAAGTATGTAATGTAATATTTGTTTTTTGATACATTTATCATGATCACAGAGCTTCCAGGACAGTACAGTATGGTACATGTTTACCTTAAGGTTTTCATTGAAATAGTTATTAATTGTGATTCAAAATGACACTACCAAAGCTTAAATACTTCTCCTCAGCAGATTAGGAAAGCCTACTTGAACTGAAATTGCAGATATCACTGTATTCATCAAAAAAAAAATATTTTCACAAAGTTCGTCCCAACTTTCATTTTCTATGTTTTCATTATATATCAGTCATGACTTGTGGTTTAGTTCCAGTTTTTAAAAAATAAGGTAAAAAAAACAAACATTTCAAGGAATCTCTTACAACTACATGATAATGTGAGACAAGCAATTTGTTCCCTGTTAAAATAAAGCCAATTAAAAGCCCTTTAACCCCATCATTTAAAAGCCTCATTAGCTTCAGGCAAATTAGCTCACTATAGACCTACTGTATATCCAACCTTCCCTTTATGCAAAGATTCTGGAGAAAGTAGTGGCTTGTCAGTTATGCAATGTTTCTGTGACGTTATGTGACATGATAATAGTTTATTTGAGGATTTTCAGTCAGGATTTGGAGTCTGCCATAGCACTGAGACTGCACTGTTTAAAGCTACAAGTGATGTACTTCTAGCCTCAGACAGTGGACTTCTCTCTAGGCTTGTCCTGTTAGATCTTAGTGCTGCATTTGACACGATTGACCATCACATCCTATTACATAGACTACAAAAATTACTTGGCATTATAGGAATTATAAGTTGGTTTAAATCATGTTTATCAGATCGATCTCAGTTTGTAGCCTACATGTTAATGATAAGTCCTCTATGCACACCAAGGTTAGCCATGGACTTGTGTAAGGTTCTGTGCTTGGGCCGATTCTTTCCTCCTAATACATGCTTCCTCTAGGTAATATTAGGAGGAACACCCCATAAATTTTCATTGTTATGACGCTACCCTCTTATACATATCAATGAAGCCTGACAACACCAATCAGTTATGTAAACTAGAAGCATGCCTCAAGGAAATCAGGACCTGCATGACTAGATTAGTTAGAATTAGATATTTTGTCCTACTCAGACAAGACTGAAGTTATTGTGCTTGTCCTTTAACTCCTCAGAGTGACTTATTGTAATGACATAACTGTTCTGTTTGATCAAGATATGTCCTTAAACTCACACATTAAACACATTTCAAAGCCTATTTTCGCCTTCATAATATCTCTAAAATCAAGCATATCCTGTCATAAAACAATGCACCTCTACGTTGGATTATTGTAATGCTCTTTTATCAGACTGCCCCAGTAAGTCTCTGAAGACTGTTCAGCTGGTTCAAAATGTGGACTAACTAGAACTAAAAAAAGAGATCACATCTCTATTGGCTTCCTGCACTGGCTCCCTTTATATATCTAAAATGTAATTTAAAATCCTTCTTCTCACTTACAAAGCTCTTAATGGCCAGGCACCAGCTTATTTTAGGGCACGGCCACACTGGCAATCCGTACCGTGCCATACTCAAGCACGGTTTGCCCCCCGCTGCGCCAGTACCCCGCTGGCCGGCACTGTGTGACCGTGCCCTTAAAGAGCTAATAGTGTCGTATTACTCCTCTAGAAACATTACACTCCCAGAATACAGGCCTGCTCGTGGTACCAGTATCTAAATGTATTATGGGAGGTAGAGTTTAAACTCACCACCACAAAGCACCACATGTGTCTCGTAGAACGCATTCATGTGTTGCATTCAGAGTTAGTTAATTAATTAATTGATTTTAATCAATTGTTCAGTTCATATGAATTGTTACTCACATACCCAAACATACAGGCCTGTAATTGTAAAATGGTATTTATAAGACAAAACTATATCTTAATCTGATCTATAAAATAATAAAATAAAATAGGAAACAAAACAAATGAGTGGAAAAGAATATACATCTTGTTTGTCTACTTAATTACATTAAAACCCATTAACAATTGTTAGTTACTGCAGTCCATCAGTGTTTGGCCTTATAATTATTCAGCAGTAAAACAAAGGCAAAGTGCAGTTTTAGCCGTAAAACTGAAATAGTAAACCTGAAGTTCAAATTACATCTTTGAAATTCACTTTACTTTCTTCAAACCAATCATACCATTGGTTGTTAAATATAATTTGATACTTGTGCCTGGTACAAAAAACACAAAAAGCCGGTTTTCTCAGTTTGGAATTTTTGCAGATACTGCACTTTGGCTTTGTAGGGCAGCGTTGTGCTCTACACGTTATTTCATCAAAGGGCATGGCTATGGCCGTGGCGTGCTTGCAAAGTTTGATGTGCATTTTGGCAACTTGCCAAAAAAGCAAACACTTAAATCTCTGCTATGCAAGGTTCAATCATATCCAAATTTGTAAAACATGATACGGGGCCCGCCCTGAACACATCCATGTTTGACATTTTTGGATCAGTCACAGCGCCACCTGTTGACAACAGGAAGTTACTGCTTCTCAATTAGCACTAGTCATTGCTACACGATAGCTAATTTTCCCCTCAAAATTGGTGTGGACCATGCTAACACCTTGGTCATACAACACTTTCAAGCTCAAACGGCCAACACTGTTGCCAGACGGACGCATCGTTCGCCATCAAACAGGAAGTAGCTTTTCACGGGCTTAACATAGTCATTCAGTCCTGAAACTTCATACATATAATCCTAGTAGTAAAGTCAAACATTTGATACCGTTTAAGTGAGTGGGCGTGGCTTAATGTCGAACGAATTAGCGGAGAATATTGGAAGGGCCGTTTTGGCCGCAATTCAGGGTTTTCAAAGCACTACTTCTTCGGTGTCGGACACAGGATCTTCCACAGCGCCATCACAGCACTCGTTCGACATTTTCAAAATCCCGCCAGTCTCCTGTAGGAGACAATGGTTGGATTGCTTCCTCGAACTTTTATTTTGGTGCTTCCGGTGGGCGGTCGAGTGAATTTGCATATTAGCTAAATATTTAGAAATCTTAGCTAAATATTTAAAGTCTTAGCTAAATATTTAGAAGTCGTTGCTAAATATTTAGTTTATATTCTATATATTTAGCTTTGATTATAAATATTTACAATCTTAGGTAAACATATAGGATCAAAGCTAAATATTTAGAATGTAAACTAAATGTTTAGAAACATAGCTAAATATTTAGAATCAGGACATGTATTTTTAACATTTATATATAACATTTAACATTTAGATAAAACATTCAACATTTAGATATAATATTTAACATTTATATTTGCCAATGAAATTATCTTACATTTTTATTCAAAAAAGTAAAAAAAAAGTAAATATTTCTCTAAATGTGAATAAAAAGTGATTTTTTAGGGCTAAATATGGAGAAATGTTGTTGTTATTTGTTGTGTGCGCAACTTTACAATCGGCACCCCATATCGTACTGTTTATTTAATAAAAAATCTGTCATCTTACTGCTCCCCTCTATGTTACAGCAGTGTGAAAATCACTTCAATAATACTCTGTTAATGAATTCATGTTAAGTTAATAACTTTTTGAAGTTTAAGTTAAATTGTAAATTAAATAGGCCTACTAGTAGTAAGCATCTGCTGAAGTCCTGTTAGGTGCATTTCATTGTGCATACATTACTGTATCTGCCTTTCCACTGAAGTTTTGTGTTTGTATATTATATTTAATAAAGCACTTACAACTTTAAGTATGACTCTTAATACTTCATTAAAACAACGTTTTAAATCATGATTCACCACAACAGGTGCCCCACCCCACCGTTGGGCCAGTGGTGGTCAGGCCCCTACTGAGTTGCACCCCGCTGTGGGGTGTGCTTTATTTTTCTGCTTGGAAGGTGGCAACCCTACCCTCAACACATCCATGATTTAAATATTTTAGCTCTAAAATTAAGGCAATGCTGTCATGTGGTGACTAAAGAGGCTGATTACAGTAAACGCTCCTTGAGCCCAGGAATATCCTTGAAACATTTTTTTAGAGAAATTAAAACAGAAAAACTTAAAGCAGGTACTTTAAAATGACAAAACTAAGGAAGCTAAATAAAACTTTAAGCCTCTGAAAGAGAAATATTTTTTTAAACAACTGCGATTTTGCTCAATATTTATCACGAACGGCTGTTTTACTCCAAACAATTTTACTGTATGAACCTGGGCTTTGTGTGTAACAGATGACCCCTTTAAGCATACAGAAAATAATTTTAGATCAAAACTAATCAGTATGCCCGGAGATTTAAATAATCAATAATATGCTGATGTGTCATATTCATAAATGCACCCAGCACACGCACTTAGACCAGTCTACATGTGACATTAGAAAAAAGTCCTCTGGAGGCTGTTAGACGGAGACAGGATCATCCTATATGTAAGTGTTAAAATCTTATGTTTGAAAAGTGGGCTATTCAAATTAGAGATGCACATCACAACATTTAGTCAAACACTTTATTCATTTGATGCAACACATTTCAGGTTTTCAATTATCTCTTTTAGTGTAATATTAAAGGGAAGAATGAAGCCTGTTTGTCCAACCGACATTATCCAACAAAGATGCAGGTTTGCCTGTGCCAGTTGTGCTTGATAGTGAGGCTGAACCTATGAAAGTAACTCTCTCCTCGTTCTTGGATCATTTCAGGCTGGGATGCAGCCAGCCTCCTCCAGTCCGAGATGCAGCCAGCCTCCTCCAGTCCGAGATGCAGCCAGCCTCCTCCAGTCCGAGAGATGCTTCTTTTAAGATCCCCAACAGGCTTTATTGATGGCGTTATTGTCTGACAGCTTTTTAACAAATTCTATACATGTATAGAATTTTGATTACATTGTAGCCCAGAATTTATAAATTACACATTACAGATGTTTAAATTACTATTATCTGCAATATGTGGAAACAGCAAAAGATGCCAATGCAGCAGGACACTTTGCAGCTGTGCATCATGACAGTTCTGGCATGAACAGCTCTGCATACCAATATTCTCTGAATCTCATAGTGTTGCCTTTTTGAACTTGCCAGTACTACGACTTTTACACAAATCGAACTGCACGGCCTGCTGCTTAGCCAAATCCTGCTGCTCCTCCTGCCTCTCAACCGGAAGGTCGAGGGTTCGATCCCCAGCTGAGCAACATGTCCGATGTGTCCTTGGGCAAGACACTTAACCCTGCATTGCTCCCGCTGCTTCAGTGGCATACACAGTGGCGGTGTATGAATGGATTAGTACTTACTCTCTGATGAACGTCGCTTTGGATAAAAGCGTCTGCTAAGTGAATTGTAACATTGTAACATTGTAACATGAATGCAGCATTACTCTCAACTTCACTTTTCACATTGTACATTGAGCCCTTCTGTAAAAATGAGCGGACCAAAGAAAAGAAAAGTGGACGGTGAGTGCAGAGCGTTTAATAAGGAGTGGACAGCAAAATATGTTTTCACTGATATCCGATCAACGGCTGTAAATCTGATATGCCAGTTTTTAAAGAATACAACATCAGCCATGACTTTGTAACGAAGCATGCTAACTATGCTAGCAACCAGTCAACGCAAGAACGGGCGGCTACTGCTGAGAGGCTGATGGCTAATTTACTGACTCAGCAAAACATTTTTCACTGACAAACTGCGATTCAAGAGTCCAGTACCAAGGCAAGTTTTTTGCTAGCATTTAAATTAGCAAAGGCTAGCAAGCCTTTCTCAGAAGGCGAGCTTTTGAAAGACTGCATGATAGAGACAGCAGGTCTCTTGTGTCCGGAGAGCAAAGGCAAGTTTGAAAAGATCAGTTCATCACGAAGGACAGTGACTTGCCGTGTGGAATTGATTGATGAAGATATTGCCAGCAAGTTAAACTAAAAGGCCTTTATGTTATATTTATTAGCACTGGATGAAAGTAATGACATAAAAGACACTGCTCAGCTCCTAAGTCCCTGAAAGGAAAGACGCAGAGGAGAGGACTTATATGACAGTGTGCCTGCTGTGATCGAGAGAATGAAGCTACCTTGGAGTAAACTTGCCAATGTCACCACGGATGGATCGCCAAATTTAACTGGAAAACACGTCGGGCTGCTGAAAAGAATCCAGGATAAAGTGAAAGAGGATTATTTTCCTTCACTGCATCATTCATCAGGAATCTCTATGTAAGTCTGTATTGCAGCTTAATCATGTGGTGAATCCAGTAGTAAAACTTGTGAATTTTATAACCAGCACCGTCAGTTCATTGCGTTCCTGGAGGAAACAGATGCGGATCACCAGGACTTATTTTACCACTCTAGCGTACGACACACAAATGTGAGAGCCTTCAAAGCCAAGCTGACTTTATTCTCCAGACAAATTTCAAACAAATCTTTCACTCATTTTCCCACACCAGCCACGCAGAAAGAGGCCACACGAAACGCGAAGAAGTACAGCAAATCACTGGACGACCTGCACAGAGAATTCTGCCTCAGTTCTCTGATTTTGAAAAAAATGACAAGTCACTTCAGCTGGTGTCCTGTCCCCTGTCACACGACCCTGAAACAGCACCACATGACCTGCAGCTGGAACTGACTGATCTTCAGTCTGACTCCAAATCACAAATGTCGAACACTTTTAGGGCTTTGTGTATTTTAGAGGGTCAAACTGAATTCAACACAGATAGTCAGTTTTTCTTTTTTCTGTCACACAAAGCATCAAGATATTCTTGACTTTTTTTGTAAGTGTGTATCATTTTTTAAATCTTTTTATTATCTTTTATTTTTATTTTAGCCTTGTCAAATGATAATTTATGTCACTGTTGGGACAGACAATAAAGTTGATCTATCTATCTAATTATATTCCGCTAAAAGTTTGGTGTCATTTCAATCCATAGTCGATTAATCAGGCTGAGTAATCAATCATTCTGTGTGAGTGTTGTCAGATATGAAAGCACACGTAGAGCTGCTACACAGGGCTACACAAGCAGATCAGCTCAGTGTGATGGCGTTAAATTAGAAATTTTTAAACAGTTTACTTCCTTTCTTCAATTCTAATTAACACAGTCAAATCTATTTGGTATGTGTTTTTGGGTATGCATGTCTGTGTCCATTTTAGGCCCCATTGTTTCCGAAGTGTGCAACGTTGCACTCCCACAGTCCAACTACCCCAAAGGAATAATTTTTATAATAATAATAATAATGCTTTTCATAGAAAGCTTTTGCGACATGTCCATAGAATTCATCACATAATCATGCATAGTGAAAGGGGAGTAGGGATGATTGCAGGACATTTTTTGTGTTTCATAATTATGTTGTACCTGATTAACTCTATTAAAATGAGTTTGGATTAACCTTGCAAACCATCTGTTATGCAAACACTTGATTTTCTTTTGAGTGAAAAAAGCGATATAAGCCTTTTATCAATAATGAAAAGTGTAGTTGATTTATGGCCTTATTTGACTTATCTGAGGCTGTAAGTAAACGGTGAGACCTTCCCCATACATGTGTCCTTGGGTATTATCCAGGTATGTGATGTTAATGGTAATGGAGACTTCCATTGAATATACTGTAATCATAATGTAACAACAAGGGATGGTCTACAAGCTGCCAACAGTCAGTCAATAACTCTAATTCTCAAAATGATAAATAGATATGTGAACCCGTATAAGAAAATCTGTAGACTTGTAATTTGGCATAAAAGATATAACCACACACAATGCAAGAAATCCTTATAACTTCCTGAAAATATGTTTGTTATGACTGTTTAAACAAGCATATATTATGAAGCATTCAATCTCCCTCTATACCAAACATTTGCTCTCAAACAGCTTGTCTTGTTCTTTCTCCCAGCATTCTTCGTGTCTCTTTGTACTTGAGACACATACAGTTGGAATCCTTAAAAAAAGAATGCACACAATGTGGAAGTAGAAGATAGCATACATGAGACTACTGAAAGTTTTTAGTTAGGTTTGTAGAAATGATGCATTCATTCCAGGATATACTTCTCTGTACGAATAACATGATTACTTCATAATTAACTATTTGGTGATCGTCTGGATTACACAGTTGAGAATTAGCCTATAGCCTATATGTGTTTCAAAAACTGGTGTGTTGGAAGTTAGCGTTTCTGGAAGCGAAGCTAGAGCACCATCTGCTGGATAATTGAGTATATGGCGACCTGAAAAATCTTCATCATGACAAAACACTTACAATCGAACAATTTCAATTTAGTCGAATGACTGTTAATAATGCTTTACTCTGTTATGTTTTGTTTTTCAGCATTTTTTATCACCAGAGTACATGTTATGACTGTTTCCTACATTTAACCTATGTCGTGTAGCATCACCACCTCGTGACTCAAAATCAATAATGCTACACAATGTGCTTTTTTAAATAACCGTCTTTCCACAAGTGAAAGTGGTCATAGTGTATATACATAGTATTAATCTAGTTCTATTGTATTTTTCTTTCCTTTATTTAATTAATGTAAATTATGTTTTTACTTTTTGCTATTTTTTGCTCATTATATTCCTGTTTTTTGAGGTGTTGTAACACCAAAAGTTCCTCCAAATGGGGGATCAATACAGTTTATCTGATCTGATCTTATCTTGTCTTTCACAGCTGTTTTTTTTCCTTTTGGTCCACTTTCGATATTCTCATACAGAGACATGAGATTTGGGCTAGAGATTTCTCTTCAGGCATATTTCCTCCATATTTCTAATATAAGGAACGCACGAAGGCTATAGGCAATAGTAGACCGACTAAAAATACATTGAGATTTGGCCTAAGTAGCCTACATTTTCTTTTAATTATATTTATTGATGCAAATGCGAAAACAACAACTTGTCTCTTAAGGTAGACCTATTACAATCATGTTCAGCAATGACTACAACTTCTTCGCAGTTAATATTGTGTCTTGTCACAAAAAAAAGGTAGGCTTCTTTAAAGAGGAGAGGCGAATACAATGTGCCATTCTTATATCTTTACTGCTGGTTTATGTTTATAATAGTCTTTTTAGCCGGAGTGATGATATCAATTATCCTTCCACTTTGTCAGAAGCAAAATCAAAGATGAGCGAAGACCCCGAGTGAAGGGATTTAAACGTGACAACAAATACGTAAAGACGTACATGCGTCTGACGCATGTGCTATAAAGCCCTGTTTTCTGACGTCAGCGGCCTCTTCCCTGCCTGTTCCCTGCCATCGTGAGGTGGGCAGTGTAAAACTTCCTGTCTCTTTTCTCGACTGAGCGAATCCAAAACCATCCGTCAAAATGGTGAGTTTGTTTTGTTTTTCTGATTTGCCATTTTAAAGTCTGGCTCATAAACTATCATCAGCGTTCATCTTATTGTATTTCGTTTGGGCGTTGTATAGATGTTACGATAACGCACATTAGCTGTACGGGTTGTGCTTTGATCAAAATGGCAGCCATTATGTCATCTGTACCAGTTGCCCTAACGAAGCCACTAAATCGAGATTTTACCAAATTATTGTGCTTTTTTTTCACTTAAACGTCTCGTATCTATAAAACTAATACTGTGTCGGTGGAGTCTTTAAGGTCTGAAGTGGTTGTCGTCACATGAGAAAGGGCTGTGGCGCTGATGGCTAACCTATCAGCGGCGGCTTTTCACTCGCAGCATTAGCTATGTTAAAACCACACTTTTAGCCGGCGAAGATGTACATTTTGCTTAAAAAGTACACCTGTATTTATAGAGCTGGTGGCAGTGGAAAGATGAACGCCCAATGATTCTGAGGTTGGCACCGGTCGGAGAAGTAATCAGCCGGTATTCCGCGCTACCGGCTTATCCGGTTACTTAGCCATCACGCTAACGTTAGCATTTAGCATTATGTCAAAGTCCGTACACGTGGCCTGTTAGCGCCGACATGTTATGCCGGGTGTGAGGTAGACATCCATTAAAGGGAAGACGTAGGCGTATGTTAAGAGACGTCAAATGATATAAGGCATGGTGGTTATTTACTCGATGTATTGTCACAGGAATGGATGAAAGAAGAAAAAAAAAAAGGCAGATATACAATTAAAGGGGATAAGTGCAACGTCACAACTGTGACAATGGCGGAAACTCGAGGCCCAGGGTGGAAGTCCATAACACTGTAGTGAATGTTGTGTCAGCAGTAGTGTGTAAATTAATCATTACATAACTTCCTATGTGTAATGTGCACATATTACACGTAAAATGGGTAATCACAATGATTCAAAGATGCCCAACAAGACGAGTATCAATGTCCACCAGCAAAACTGGTAAATTAAGATTTTTTTTTTTGTATGTAGGCACAAGATATTGTTTTTTTACTGATCTATTCTCCCTTTCATCCTTTTTTAGGTGAACTTCACCATAGACCAAATTCGTACCATCATGGACAAAAAGTCCAACATTCGTAACATGTCTGTGATTGCGCACGTTGACCATGGTAAGTCCACATTGACGGACTCGCTTGTGTCAAAGGCTGGCATCATTGCCGGTGCCCGTGCAGGAGAGACCCGCTTCACAGATACACGTAAAGATGAACAGGAACGTTGTATCACCATCAAGTCTACGTAAGTAACTTATTTTTCCAATTCTTTTTGCAAAATAGTGTATGTACTTAATGCAGATACTGGGAAGCAAGTGTTTATGGTGTTGTGGGCATCATTTTCTCATGGTGTGACAGCTTGGTTGTCATCACTCACTTGGTATCAATTCAGATAATTTTACAGTGGAAGTTCCCTGTGTGTGTTTTTGTTACGAGAACCAGTCAATTGACAGTTTAATTTTTACATGCATCACCTTTATATTGTCTTTCAACTTATTCTTGTCTTGCAGCGCCATTTCCCTTTACTACGAGCTAAGTGAAACTGACATGGCCTTCATTAAGCAGACAAAGGATGGTCTAGGCTTCTTGATCAACCTGATTGACTCACCGGGGCACGTTGACTTCTCCTCTGAAGTGACTGCTGCCCTCCGTGTCACTGATGGAGCCCTGGTTGTTGTGGACTGTGTGTCTGGTAAGGGCACTTCTAAATATTCTGGTACACATTTTGAAATGAAAGGCAGATGCTGAGACTGCAATATGTAAACTAAGTGAGTTTACATCATTCATGTATACTTGTACAGAAATTAATTTTTAAAGTGCAGATCTGCAATAAAAACTTGCATTAACATTAATACTATTTTAACTACTGTACTGTTTCCCTTAGTTTGACGTTTTCACATTCTGTTAACTTGCCAGGTGTTTGCGTGCAAACTGAGACAGTGCTTCGTCAGGCCATTGGTGAGCGTATCAAGCCAGTCCTGATGATGAACAAGATGGACCGTGCCCTGCTTGAGTTGCAGCTGGAACCTGAAGACCTTTACCAGACCTTTCAGCGTATTGTTGAGTCAATCAATGTCATCATCTCTACTTACGGAGAGGATGAGAATGGACCCATGGGTCACATCATGGTAAGTGTCTGTCTGAACCTTGCAACACTGTAGCCACATTATGCCTGGACTCATAGTACATATTATATTTGATGAGTGTTGCACCTCAGTCTGTGCAATACAAAAGGGAGGTACAGACGGCATGTCTCTCTGAAGCTGATGTGTTTCTACTCTGTTTTGCTGCATCTTGATAACAAGCTGCTTCATAGGAGGCTCATCTGTTCTGACTAGTCACAAGTGAGACTTTTTTTCCCATAGACATCTTTTTTTTTTTTTTTAGCCATTAGATAATTCCCTTGCAAAATGATGTTCGTTGTTTCATAAACGGCACATGGTTTTGCATCAAATCTGTGTGCTCAATGAGGTCTGGGTGTAGTCCTTTCTGTGCAGCATAGCCACTCCTTTTTGTTGGGCACTCTGTAATTTTATGAACAAATAAAAACAGGACAGAAATAAACTTCGGCAACTATAAATCTACCTTGGTGGCCTGCTCAAATATTGTCTGGGGTAAACACTGCCTTGACCTATGTACTGGCACATCAGATCTGATTTTCATTTTATTAATAATAGGTTTTTAGACAAAAGTTGAATATGCCACACCCAGTCTCTTGACAAAACACCCACTCTTATAAAAACATCATCTTGCATATCAGCTGCAATAATGTTTCAAAGCGATCTTCAGAAATATTAAAATATGACTTAAACAGACTCCTTAACTCGCTGGATACATGTGGCAGGTGTGTCTTTGTCTCTGCCCCCATTCCGCCACTCGGCCAAGGTGCCGGTTGTTTTAGCCGCATCCTAAGCCTCCAGACATGGCTGCAGTCTACCTGCTCAATCCATAATACTCCTGTCATTGATCATTTTAACCTCTTGAAATCACCCCTCCTTTTATGGGAGAGGTGGTATCCATCCTAGCAGATTGGGTGCAAGCACCTTGACACGTGATGTTTTACAGTCTGGAATTTGTTACCTAGACCATTTTGTAAATGCATTTTCTGAACTGTCATCTTTCGTTGTTTTAAACTTTGACAAAGTTTTCATTGCAGGTGATTTTAATATCCATATTGATGATCCTTCTAATAGTGTTGCAACAGAGTTTAAAAAATTCAGTATTTTAACCTAGTATCTGGGCTAACTCACAAGAGACTCATTAGACTTAGTTTTTACACCTATGTGAACTTAAGCACTGTGTTCCATACTGCCCCAAAACAACTCAGCAGTACTAAACATTCCCACATCCTAAATAAACATAATGCCTCTAAATTTTCTACACAATTTTTACCCTCGGCCTACTCAAGCAAACTCCATCTGTATTATTTGACTGAGTTGACTACTTCTCAAACATAACCACAATAATCCAAGATTTTTATTAAATATATAATATTTTATCAACTGCAGCATACTCTAATCCTGTTCTGAACTGCTCAGCCATTTTCAGTTCATTTTGCTTCCGGGGCTCAAATATACTGTGGGTACTTACCATGTCTCTTAAATTGCATCCACGTTTCCTTCACTTGCTTCTCACACTTGTGTCTTAGTCCCGCCCCCCAGAGATGCAAGAAGAGACATAAGGAAACGAAGCAGTGGAACTGTTTAAAGAGGCATTAGATGTCCTTTCCTCTGTAGGGACATCAGCTGATTGTCGCTCAGCTTTAACAGCGGTTTATGTTTGCACAAATACACTGTTTTAATTATGATAAAATACACACAGCAACAGTGTTAAGTCTGTGTACTTTACCTGATAACAAGCACCTGCACATGAAGAGCAACCTGGCCTGTTTAAATCTCCATCTTTTCTGTTATTAAATCCAGCTGATGTTAAGTTTCACTGAAGGCATGTTCTGTTTTATTGCTGTTGGGCCTAAGAGCAGCATTTGTCACTGAAGTCATATGACATGAGCTCCTTGAATAGTTTAATGGAGTGTATTTGTTCATGTCCTTATGGGCTGTTGTTAACTCTCTTAGGTTGATCCAGTCATTGGTACCATTGGCTTTGGCTCTGGACTCCACGGATGGGCTTTCACCCTGAAGCAGTTTGCTGAGATGTACGCAGCCAAGTTTGCTGCCAAGGGCAACGCCCAGTTGACAGCTGACGAGCACTGCAAGAAGGTGGAAGACATGATGAAGAAACTGTGGGGTGATAGGTGAGTCTCAAACAGAACTTTAATCACATGGCCAACTTATGTAGAAATGTGATGCACCCCTCTGATAGCTAGAGACACACCTATGACTCTGGGAGCACGGTCCCTGCAAACGTTGAGTCGTTTCATACTGATTGCAGTCTGAAGAACGAACCCTCCATCTGCAGAGCATTCTCGCACCGCACCTGTTAATGAGTCGCAATGTACAGCACATGGCTAATTTACATAATGTTTATTTTTCCATGAAAACACTGTGGAAAGATTCAAAGTCTGGGTAGCAAGCCAGCCTTTCTGTTAAACATACTGTCTGTTCATATTCAATGTTTGGTAGCCATAGGTAAAGTTGTTGAGAGAAATGTGTGCTAGCTTGAAGGTAACTTTCTACAGCTTTCTGGTTCATTATCTCAGGCAACATTAAAGCTGAAGCTTTATCAAAAAGTTAGAACAGAACATGGATATAGACAAGCAATTGTGTTTTTCTTATTGTTTGCACTGCTTCTTTAGTCGGTCTGAATGCTAAAATTGTCTGTAAATTAACATTTGAAAGCTGATATTTAAAACAAAAACAAAAAAAATCTTCCTGGGGGAGCATGCCCCCGGACCCCCCTAGGGGGTTTGGATCCATGTCACCTTTCTCATCCCTGATGAGTTTGCACCCCTGTATTTCTTTCCGCCCTTGCTTTTTCCCTTTGGACAAATTAATATATCTCTCTTTCTTCAGATACTTCGATGCCGCCAATGGAAAGTTCCTCAAGAATCCTAACGGAGCTGATGGCACCAAACACCCTCGCACCTTTGTTGCTCTTATCCTGGACCCCATCTTCAAGGTGAAAAGATAAAAATCCAGTCATATAAAGTACATTTCATAAGGTTTTAAAAATTAAAGCAAAATGAACACCATTTTTTTGTGCCTGCAAGTGATGAGTTAAACATTCTTCACTTTGACCTGATTAACCAGTGATGATAAACTTCAACCTGAGCAGGACACAAACAGTGGTACACTCTTAAATCTTTGTATTGGCCATGTTTTATTCAAATTTACTAATTCATATGATTGTTTTCCCTTTTAGGTTTTCGATGCAATCATGAACTTCAAGAAAGAAGAGACTGCAAAGTTGATCCAGAAGTTGGAGATCAAGTTGGATGCTGATGACAGGGACAAGGAGGGTAAGCCGCTCCTGAAGGCTGTTATGCGTCGCTGGCTCCCTGCTGGTGAGGCCCTCCTTCAGATGATCACTATCCATCTGCCCTCACCTGTCACTGCTCAGAAGTATCGTTGTGAGCTGCTCTATGAAGGACCTGGAGATGACGAGGCTGCCATGGGTATGAAGCAGATCTATCTTAATTTTGTTTATGCACAGAATTATTTTATACTTCATCCAGCATTTCAGTTTTGCTCAGTGAGACCTGAAATCTGGTTGTGGCTTGAATTGTTATGGACCCAAACTGATGAGTTTTTTTTTTTAATATATATATCTACAGCAATCAAGAACTGTGACCCCAAGGGACCCCTGATGATGTACATCTCAAAAATGGTCCCCACCACTGACAAGGGTCGCTTCTATGCATTTGGCCGTGTGTTCGCTGGCTGTGTCTCCACTGGCCTGAAGGTGCGCATTATGGGACCAAACTTTGTTCCTGGAAAGAAGGAAGACCTCTACGTTAAACCAATTCAGAGGTGAGGTTAGACTCTTTGCTGGTGATCTTTAAGTTGGCACTTACGATACGGGTGTGATGGGTTTTGAGAGAGGCAATTCAGGCCTAATCGGGTATTGGACATGCCTAAATGTCTTTCGTTTCTAAATGCATGCGTTGCTCTTTACAGGACCATTTTGATGATGGGACGTTATGTTGAGCCCATTGAAGATGTGCCTTGTGGTAACATCGTCGGTCTGGTTGGAGTGGACCAGTACCTTGTGAAGACTGGAACGATCACAACCTATGAGCAGGCACACAACATGAGAGTGATGAAGTTCAGTGTGAGCCCTGTGGTGAGAGTTGCTGTAGAGGCCAAAAACCCTGCTGACCTGCCCAAGCTGGTGGAGGGTCTGAAGCGTCTGTCCAAGTCTGATCCTATGGTGCAATGTATCATTGAGGAGTCTGGAGAACATATTGTCGCTGGTGCTGGAGAGCTGCATCTGGAGATCTGTTTGAAAGATCTGGAGGAGGATCATGCTTGTATTCCACTCAAGGTAATTATAAACAAGATTGACCTCCTTTAAAATTCACTTTTGAGCTTAAGTTGTGGTCCACAAAATTATGTTGTTGTTTTTTTTTAGTTGTTGAAATTGCCAAAGATGACCATTTCACCTTTGAAACTTGCTTACATTCCAGAAATCTGATCCAGTGGTGTCCTACAGAGAGACCGTCTCCGCGGAATCAAGTGTCATGTGCCTGTCCAAGTCACCGAACAAGCACAACCGTCTGTTCATGAGGGCCCGTCCCTGCGAAGATGGTCTGGCAGAAGACATTGAGAAGGGGGATGTTAGCGCCCGACAGGAGATGAAGGCCCGTGCCCGCTACCTTGCTGACAAGTTTGAGTGGGATGTCGGTGAGGCCAGAAAGATCTGGTGCTTCGGACCTGACGGAACTGGCCCCAACCTGTTGGTGGACGTAACCAAGGGAGTGCAGTACCTGAATGAGATCAAGGATAGTGTTGTGGCTGGATTCCAGTGGGCTGTCAAGGAGGTAAAGAGGCCACCAAATTTAATAGTTAATTTAACTTGGTTCAAAAGGGTTCAGCTCCTGTCTAAAGTGTCAGCATACTTAACATTCAATTGTTTGGACTACATGTATTCTCAATGTGGAATTTAAAGCCCCAAGTTATAGCTTTCTGAGTGAAGTTTTGTACCGGAAGCCATGAGTGACATAGACTTTATGAATCCACCTTCTTCTTAAGTAGTATTAGCTAAAGTAATTCAACTCTGTTACCAACTCCTGCAGTGCAAGTTTAATATACAATGTCAGCAATTTAGAAATGGGTACTGAAGTTCACAGGTTTGAGCCTAAATCATATTTGTTCTTCAGGTCATTTTGTTTCATTTCTCCTTTGGGTTGGATGATATACATGTCTAAAATTGCTGTCTCAATTTCTTCTTTAAGGGTGTCCTCTGTGAAGAAAACATGCGTGCCATTCGCTTTGACATCCATGATGTTACCCTGCACACGGATGCTATTCACCGTGGTGGTGGCCAGATTATTCCAACAGCTCGCAGAGTTCTGTACGCATGTGAGCTCACCGCAGAGCCCAGAATGATGGAGCCAGTCTACTTAGTGGAGATCCAGGTCAGCACCAATAGAGATTTTATCATTATTTTGTTTCTTCACCACCTGATGTTTTAAGTTAAATTGTACCTATATTGGTAACTATTTATACTTGACTATTCAGTCATTTTTATAAATTTGAGTGTTGTCTTTAACACTCTTTAACTTTGCAGTGTCCCGAAGGCGCAATTGGTGGAATCTACGGTGTGTTGAATAGGAGGCGTGGTCACGTGTTTGAGGAGTGCCAAGTTGTGGGAACACCCATGTATGTTACCAAGGCCTACCTGCCTGTCATGGAGTCATTCGGTAAGTCCCCTTAATATTAAAAGATGTCTTCTGAGCAGAGCAGCCAAAATGTTTGTTCTTGAACCTGTGTTGATTCTGTTAAATTATTTAACCCTATTTATGTTCAATAACAATCTGTCCAAATATGGAGTCGAAGTCAATTTATTGTTTCACTTTGTCTTGGTTTGTGATGCTTAACGTCCTTCAGATAGTATGTTGCAAACTTATTCTGAGGTATTTATGCCACGAAGAACAAAAAGTGATTGTTAATGAAGGTAGTTATGTACTTGGTATAAAAGTAATTGTTTATACCTGTATTGGAGACTTCGATTTTATTCTTGGCTAACATTTCATTGTGGAGAAAGTAAGCCAGTGATAGCAGTATTTTTTATTAACATTCACATACTTGGGTGTGGTACAGACCCAGAGTAGGTTATTTTAGCCAAATTTCATAGTGAAAGGGTAGTGGGGACCTTGTTTATTTTCTGCTTCATTTTTACACACACTTTCATTGACTATCAGCATGATATTTAACCTTATTTTGCTCTGTCCATTTTCAGGTTTCACAGCTGACCTTCGTTCAAACACTGGTGGCCAGGCCTTCCCACAGTGTGTGTTTGACCATTGGCAGATCCTCCAGGGAGACCCCATGGACCCTGCATCCAAACCTGGCATTGTTGTCACAGACGCACGCAAACGTAAGGGTCTGAAGGAAGGTGTCCCAGCGCTGGACAACTACCTGGACAAATTGTAAACGCCTGGACCCACTTGGCTCCTGCCTGATTCCTGTTTTCATGAAATTTGAGTCTATATTGTGGGACCGGACTGTACAGTACACCGTGAGCACTAATGTTTGCCAAAAGAATTGACAATAATTCATAAACAACCACAAAAATTGTAAACAATAAAATAAAATAAAAACTTGACTGGTCCTTGCTGATTTAATTCTTGTGGGGTGATCATTTGGATGCTGTCAGATGTGGTTGAAACTTACAAATGTGACAAATTTACTGGTTTACTTTTGTGGCTATACAAGTTTACTATTTGACTTTATTTGTGTCTTAACCCTTCTTCACCTAAGCAAATAAAGATAACATTACTGTGCTTATGCCAGGTTCCCACTTGTCCTAGAAAGCAGTTGCCCAATTTTCCAGTCATGGAAAATTAGAGAAAAGCTAAATCTTGTGCTATTAAAATCTATTCTTTTTTTTCATATCGGCGTTACCAGAAGCTTATGACAGTCATCTGTAAGGGCTCAATTATGTTAAGGATAACAAAAGGTTTGTTTACATGATTAACTTTTTAGCACTTTTTTTTTTATTTTTTTTTTATAAAAAGCACTTTTGACATAAAAGCAATATTTGAACAAGGCAGAGACCAAACAAGATCTAAAAGACAAGTACCCAGACAATGTCGATTAACCAAACACCCAAGAACAAAAACCAGCATAAGGACCTAGTCAACCAAAAACCCAACAGTGTGAAAACAGACCAGGAGGAACAGATGACAGCGACTGAAAGAGTAGCATGAAAAGGTTTTGAGAGCAATAATAGACCATATAAATGGTAACAGGTAAAAGCGATCAAAGGGGTACACTAAAGTAAGAGTCAATTAAAGTAATGGTGAAGGCAGTAAAAGAAAAAGTAGATAAAAGCATTAAAGAGAAAGTCTAGAGGATAGCGCTTATACTGAAATTAAAAGATAATGTACTGGTAGTAGTAGAAGTTTTAAGAATAGGCTACACGCTGTAAAGTCTAACCACACAGTTGCACCACAGGCTGGATGACACTCGGGTAATAACTAGTCTCCAAAATGTCCAATGTTAAAATAACAGTCACTTCTGGCTTCCTACTGTAGTTTGTATTGGGGTATAGATCAAATGCTTGAAATACAAGTGTAGCAAACTTTACTCTAATTATAGTCTAAGTTTCATAGTGGGAAGTTTCGCTTCCGTTTATATTGATCATTTTGACATATTGTTGATGCAGAATTGCAATGAAAGGATTAAGTTCAAGGCTGTGGAATAGGACTGTGTAATATCATAAAAATGTTTTCATTATCAAATGTTCTTTATTTTCTCTTCTATAGATTCTGTATTGCATAAAGAACAAGAATCACAGTCAATAATAAGTGTTAGCAGAGAAAAGGGAAGCAGGCAGCTCTATCAAAAACTGTAAAACCTGCAAATCAAACTGAACTCAACAAGGAACACTTATTTGAATGTTAAATTTATTTTTTGTTTTTAATACTGGCCACTTTGCTGGATAGGTATCTAATGAGGTTTTTTTTATAAAGGAAAATAGTTGTCATTACTGTTTTTTTGAGTAAGGCTACTTTTGTTGACTCTTTATTTTTCACATTGTCTAGTTTTACTTTTTTTGAGAAATAAGAAGAAAATATTTATAATAAATGCAAACCTTTATTTTATTAAGTAGCTGTATTATTTAAATGCTATACATCTTCAGATGTATTTGCATTATTCATAGTAAGAGTTAAAGGTTATAGCTATAGACTACACATCCTTTGAATCAGATTTCCACAGAAAGGAACACTGGTGTATGGGCTCGATGTGTTTCTGTCATAACAGCTAAATTGTCACTGAAAATGTCCTGAAAGAGGATCTCTAGAAAAGAGTGGGAACCCTGTTATGGTGGGTGCATCAATTTGCATACTTGGTTGCAGAGATTGAGTTTCAGTAAAGATGTAGATCTAAAAACCAGGGATAATCGCTTGGGTCTAACAGGTATGTGAATAAATCTGAAGTCTGTTAGGTCTTTGAAGCACAGCTGTTGAAGCAACTTCAACAACTTCAATCTGTCTACATGATGCCTGAGTTTTATTTCATACTAAATATGTGTGTATTTTGAATTAAGTGTAATTCAGATAGATCTACTTAAGTTTATATTTATTTCAAAGTAATAGTGCCTTTTTCCTGTGTCTTCAGTTTTCTTTCCCATGGACCACAAACTGGTTTTTAGGGCAACTCAAACATCGTCCGTCAGTTTTTTACTTGCGTCCTCCTTTATGAAACCCAAAACCTAGTTTTATTGTACAATCTCTTGAGTCTTAGTGTTTGACATCAAACATCTTTAGTTGGGTAGAATAAGTAGCGCAATACATCCGTAACATGCACTGAACAAATCTTTGTTTGTGCTTCAATTTTTCACAAGTTGAAATCAAAGATTGAAGAATATACTGTATGTAAACTCTTAAATTTTGTTCACATTTGTTTAAATCTGCTAGTGAGCACCACTAATCTGAGATAATCTATCCACCTGACAGTTGTGGCATATTAAAATGCTGATCACAGCTATTTATCACACAGCTGTGCCTGTTAGGCTGAACAATAAAAGGCCACTCTAATGTGCAGTTTGCAAACCCTTACCAGCTCAGGAGCTCCCCCTGTGGGCAGGCCCCTCACTCTGACGTGTGTCCTTAGGTCCTTTTTGTGTACTTGTCTAATTTGGGCCTGTGTGTGTGAGTAACATGTCCTTCAATAGCAGAATGTAAACTTGAATTACCCCTTGGGGATTCAAATACACATTTAATTCAATTTAGATATAGCTCTCCCTCTCTGACTTGCTCTTTCTCTCACACACACAAAGAGCTATGTCCTCAGGAGTTAAGAATCTTGCCTTAGACACTTTGCCATTCACCTTTTCCTTTCCATTATCCCTGCTTCCCCTTTTGTTTTTCTGTTATACTCCTCCTCTGCTCCTGCTTTTCATCATTCTGCATATGCTTATCCTCGTGTTGATCTTCACCATCTACCTGAGAGTGATCCATAAACCTGATTGGGTTCAGTTTTGGTTGCTGGGATAGCCAGATTTTGAAGAAGATGCCGAGCTCCTTGTAAGTAGTCTGCAATTGTGATTGTGACTGAGAGCTCACTGGCCTCCCATCCACCTCAGAATTCAATACAAAATCTATCTTTTCACTCATCAGTGCATCCACGGCAACGCCCCTGTCTACCTCTAGGAAATCAGAAATCTCTGCTCTGGCATCAGCTCCATTCACCCAGGAGAAGTTCTATGCAATGGGGGATCGGGACTTCCTATGGAATGCGCTTTCCGACCACCTAAGGGCACAACAGTTAATTTAATTTAAAAAATAAAACAATTTCTCAATTTCCTCTTTAAAGAGATTTCCCTTGATACAGTGGACTTTGCCATGGCACACCGACTCTTTCATAACTCTGCTGTTCCTTAACTGTTAAATTGTTTGCTCTTGTTTACATTTTTATACTCATGTTTTTATATTTGTAGCACATTTTTTTTTACGTCCACCAGAATTGGACTTTTCTTTGCTCTTTATATCCTGACTTTCCCATCTCTCCTGAGTCGGGTATGGCTGCATCCCGGAGCCAGGCTGCAGACTTACAGTCTAGTCTCTCCTACATCACTTAAATTAATTCATTCCCTCCATGCGTTCCACCTTGTAGCACATTGCCTCATCATCATCGGGCGGCTGTGACTCAGTTGGTAGAGTCGTCGCCTCTCATCTGAAAGGTCGAGGGTTCGATCCCCAGCTGAGCAACATGTCTGATTTGTCCTGGGCAAGACACTTCGCTCATTGCTCCCGCTGCTTCGGTGGCAGTGTATGAATGGATTAGTGTTGTACTTACTCTCTGATGTATGTCGCTTTGGATAAAAGCGTCTGCTAAGTGAGTTGTAGAATATCAGCATCATATTATATATATCAGTCCAGATAGTTGTTCATCTGCCATTTTGTCTTTGTGTTTATCTTTCTTTGCACTTTCGCTACAAGCCTGTTACCTGCTTAGACTTAAACAGAACCTTCTTTTATGAAAATAAGTAATTTATTGATACCAGTTCCACAATTTCACCTCAGTTGTAAGTCTTGCTGATCTGACTCCCCTGTTCATATCTCCTTGCTCTAATTTCATGCTCAGTTCTGCACGTATCTGCCCGTACTGTACCCTGCCTTGCCCTTATGGCAAAAAATTGCTACACTGTCATCTCCCAGAGCGGATTGTCCTGGTACTGTTTCAACATCTTGCCTGTCTTCGGCTCATTTTGGCAACTTCATGCTCAGTGATATTTTTCTCTGTTCCATGAGGCCTCTGAGAGACAATGTCAACTCAAGAATATAAAGCCTGTGTGACAACCTATTCATTCAACAATTCACTTCAAACTACTTTATTAATCCCTCTTGGGGCAATTGGTTTGGGGATTAATAAACATAGGTGGTTTTGTTTTGCAGTCAATAAAACAATAGCCTACATAAAGAAGGAATTTGCATTGTGAGATTTTCCGAGATTCATAAAAAGTTATAACTAACTAACACTGATAAAATTACACGTTAACATTTATTGCAAATGCAAACTATCGAAACAAATATCGACACAAACGCCCTGCGAAAAGGCAAAACAACTGCATAAACATCAAACCCGCTGCGAGTACGGAAGGATGGTGTGAAGGGCGGGTTCTTTCCATCTAACCAATCAGCCATCTCCTTACTAACCAATCAGAGGAGCGCCAGGGATCTCTTCCTGTTTGACCGACAGATACACAATTTATCGGGTGAGTTAGAAAACGTTTATCTTAAATAAGTAAAAAACTGTAATTAACTCCAATTTACTATCCGTTATTGTGTGCGATTAAAATATATACTGGTGTATGTTTTTGTTCGCATAAATAGCGAGTCGTTTGAATGACCTTTTTGTTAATATATTGTCGTTTTGCGTACAGTTAGCTGCACTGACCTGCTAGCAGTCAGGTTAGCGTAAAAAGCGGCATCTTCAAAGGGAAAACAATGCTGAAATGTAACATTGGTCCTAATTGTATTGACATTTCTAGAGAAGTGTACGGACGCAGATCATGGGAGGCATCAAACAAGAGCAGAGTGAAGCATCACAGCAGCCCAAACCTTCACACTCGATGGATCCACCACAAGAAGAGGTGAGTGTTTATAATTTACATCTGACCAGGAGCCACACGATTTGTACATTCAATGTCCTTTCTCCTCGTTAGTTGGGAAAACAAGGCTTTACTGCTTTGCATTCAAGGTTTACTGAAACACTATGAGGTTCACCAATTTCCTATCTGATAAATTATTTAAGAGCATTTAATGTCTTTGTAACAACTCAGTTAAAAACTCAATCTATAACATGGTCATAAAGAGTTTATTTGGCTGTACATAGATCAAGTTAATTTACTGATTAACATAAAATTAAGTGCAAATTTTAGTAAGTATTTTATTTTGTATGGCGAATAAGCCCCCTGAAACATTTACTGCCTTCTTTTATATTCTGAATATTTAAGATTATTGTGCTTCTTCTTTTTTTGTGATGGTAAATTAACTATATTTTGGTTTCGAAAGACAATCAAAGGTCACTATTTTCTACTTGACATCTAACTTACCAACAATTAAAAGAGAAAATTGTCAGCATGTAATTGATGTTAGAGTTGTGTACTGAGTGATGAGTTGTTTGCAGATGAATGATTAACTCTTGTTTTCAAATATGTGACCCCCCCCTCCCTCTTTTAGCCAAAGAAGAGAGGCTGGCCAAAAGGAAAGAAAAGAAAGAAGGTGCTACCAAATGGTCCCAAGGCACCAGTTACAGGATATGTCCGCTTCCTGAATGAACGACGAGAACATATGCGGGCCCGATACCCAGACTTACCTTTCCCAGAAATCACCAAGAGACTTGGAGCAGAGTGGACACGATTGGCCTTGAATGACAAACAGGTACGGATGCTGTATGTGTTGTTTGCAATAGTTTATGTAGTACGTTTTCATGCACTGTGTATTTAATTATGTTTTAATCTAGACCATTTTGAATGAATTACAAGGAAAGAAGTTGAATACATTAAGTGCTGTTGTCTTTAATTTGTATTTTAAAATGTTGAGAAGATAATTAACTAAAGGGATTTCAATTATGTGTGCCAGCAATCTTTCTTATCATAAAACAGTAGTACATCACAAATCAAACTAAACCATGTTGGAAAAAAAAAAATGTTTCCTTCAATTTAATGGCACTACATTAATAAACTTGCAGCGCTATCTGGACGAGGCAGAGCGGGAGAAGATGCAGTATGCCCAGGAACTAAAGGAATACCAGCAGACTGAGGCCTATCAGATTACCAGTGCTAAAATACAAGACAAGAGGATCAAGAAAGGTGACAACTGAACTTATATATGTCATGCTTTTACTCGTGTGTTTTTTTAATGACCACCACATCAACAGGGCAAACAGCAAGATGCTTCGCATTTAAATTCTAATAGTTTGTGCCTTGCGAGGTGTAATATGCTTATATAATTTTCTCTTTCAGAAGATTCTCCGTCTGTTTTTATCAGAACAAGTTCAGAGTCAGCTCTATCAAAGGTACGTGACACATCTGTATTTTTCATATGCTTAATCCTACAATGTATTTTCCAAACTGCTACATTGTGTAACGCTGATGATAACTTTTAGGGTTCTGACCTCACAAGATTTGACATCCCTATCTTCACAGAGGAGTTTCTCGATCAGAACAAAGGTAACATAGAAACTGAAAACAAACAACAATAGTATATATCAAAAATACAGTTTAACATGGCTGAAGAGATAAGTTAACATAATAAAGCTTTATTACTTTTATTGCTGATCGGATACTTTAACCAAACTTGTAACAACAGTTCTGTGATCTTTTTTCAGCTCGAGAGGCTGAGTTGCGAAGGCTTCGTAAGGCCAACATTGAGTTTGAAGAGCAGAATGCAGTGCTTCAGCGACACATTAAGGACATGTACAATGCTAAAGAGCGTCTGGAAGCTGAACTGGGGCTGGACGAAAAGCGAACCCAGTCTCTTCATCAACACTTGCTGGCCATTAAACACACATTGGTCAACAGTCTTTCTTCAGTCCCCCTGCCAGGTCAGCAGTCATTCGTCTTTATTTATGGCCCTTTCAAAACTAGCTTGGTTTGGGAGTTTCAGAAGGTTCAGTTTGATCCAAACATAACTTACAGGAGTGAAGCCTCCTTTGGACTATAACTAGACAAATTAACTAAAGGAAAGAGGTGGTTCCTGATTCAGTTGATCAATGGTTTGGTATTTTTCTATTTTATGGGATAGTTCCAACTTTTGACCTACTACAGAAAGCTCTGGCAGAGTATTGTTTGAACTGGAAATAGCAGGAAAAGGAAATAGCTGTGATAGAAAATGGGAGAGGAGGAGATGTAATAATAATCTGGCAATTGGTCCAACAACTAAGATTCAGCTGTGGTAAAAAAAAAAAGACAATTAAAACACTTGAAAACATGCAGTAGTAGACGTACTGCAGACTAAAAAAAACTAAATTGATAGCATGGAGAGAAGCAGCACCCATACGTGCACTGGTATGTCCTGTTATATTTAAAATTTAAAAGCCTTTTTTTCTTTTTCCAAATGTGCATGCACATTCCAAATATGAACCCTTAAAAGATGTAAAGCGGTTGGTTTAGGAATGCTCCTTACAATTATAGGCTGGAGAGTGCCATGGTTGGAGCTGTGTGCTAGCTGTGAGTCACAGGTTTCTTGACAGTAAAGTTGTTGAAGAGAGGATGTGCTAAGTTAAACTCACTGTTTGGTGATTTGTGTCCATTTGAGCAGTTCCAAGGGTTTTCAAAGATGAGAAGATGCCACCGCTATGTTGACTCATGTGTTAAACATTTTATATACAGTATATATCTGGTCTAGTGACTGTATATGACGGCACTCAAGATTGTTTCTGTTCTGGGAGAGTAACTACATTGATGTATGTTGATTAAAACATCAAAAGTTATTGTATGAAAGGCTTTTTGTTGAAAAACAAATACCTTGGTTTGGGCTTTCAGGTGACAAAAAGCCTTTGGTCAGTTTAGCAATGCAAGAGACAAAACAAGAAATGAATCACCACTTGAGTGCTTTATTTAAGTGATGTTAAGAGGCTGTGTGGATAAAATTGTTCTACCTCTTTTCTGAACAGGCACAGGTGAGACAGCATCTGTTGGGAACTTGGACTCATACCTGAGTCGTCTCAGTGGAGTCCTGGAGGGAAACCCTCACAAGCATCGTGCCCTGCTCACACAGCTTTGTGATGTCCTCTCTCATTTGGACAGGTAACTAAAACACCAAGACTCAACCCTGTAGTGTTCATAGGATGATACAAATAGTTTTGTTGCTTTGATATAGTCAGCTGACTCGACATGTTTCTTCTTTTGGATTCTAATCCCACTGTCAACTTCTACTTCCACTCAGATTACTTTCATTTATGTTATTAGCGTCACAGCAAGGAGTAATGAAGTACAGCTGACAGATCAAACTGATGGGGAAATCACCACTTTATTTCATTTAAAAAATCTATATTTGGGGTTTAGCATATTGATAACTGGATAACACGAGTGGGGTCAACAATTTGTTGCCTTGTCAATATTTTGTCCTACACCTACTGTACAGTAAGATATAGCAAGGTAATATGCATAGATGTCAGCTCAGACAACTTGGGCCCATCATCATCATCATTATTATTATTGGGCCTTACTGCAACAATCCATTTATGACATTTCTAGCATTTTAATGTTCTTTTTCTCTAACTTGATGCTTTCATTTATTGACAGTGAGAAGTTATGAGGACACTCCAGCTGGAGATCCATTCATTCTTGCATCTTGAGGACACAACAGGCTCAGTAGTATTTAATAAAGTTAATACCTTTTGTAGCATCTGGATATCTCAAAGAAAGTAAAGACAAGGGTAAAAAACTCCTGAAAAAACAGTCTTTATCTACATGCCTTTTTTATGAGTATATGTATTCATGCTGAGTTGTTGTGAATGTAAATCTGTGTGGTAGTGTTGAGGTTTTTTACAGTTCAGGATGTAATTCTATCTTCTTTACTGCTTTAATAAGTGAATTTATTGTGACCTTTACCCTAGTATGTAGAATTAGGTGATGCTTACAGGCCATTGACCTCTCTGACAAGACAAGCCTGTAAATAATGTTTTACAATAAATGCCAGTTGGAATTTGATGGGTGGGTAAAGTGTATGTAGCGTTATTTAGATTACATAAAAATGAAAATGGTGTCAGAATATTATATATTTGTCAAGTATATTTGTATTTTCTGAAATGTTCATTAAACCTAACTGACAGTTTTCATAAACAAGGTGAACGAGTGCACTTTTGAATTCTTGTGAGAAATATTTTATCAAAGTGATCCTGATCCTACTCAGAAGTTTTGAATAACACAAGCTGGAGGGTTGATCCAGATCAAAACCAGGATTGGACTTCTTGATCTTATCTGATAACGTGATCCTTTTTATTTTTTTTTATTATTTTTTTTATCAAATCACAACACAATGTTATTTCCCCTCTGAATTATTCATAGCCATATACCTTTAGCAGTACCTGGCAAAACATGCATGAGTGTTTGGAGAACCGACCCTCGAAAGAGAATTCAGCAATGTTAGGGATTTTGTAGTCCAGCAGGGGGAGCTGCTGGGCAACACAGGAATAAGGCTTGACATTTGGGACCCGGTTTGAAGAGTAAGGCCTTAGTTGTAAATAGGCAACATAGTTTAACACAATTGAGTCTGTCTGTAATTATACTAAGGATTTACACAGTTGTACCAATTAGAAAGAATTTATGAGGAATGAGTATTTTATAGCTTTACTTCTTTACTGTCTTCTGTTTCCAGTCAAGTATCAATTTGACTGTATCATCACACCTGCATCATGCATGTGAGCCCCAGTCGTATCACATTCTCAGTGTTTGTCAGTATTACTGTCATTTAACTGACGGAACAAAAATGACCTAATCCCAATCAGTCAAAAGAAAGGCTGGACAAATACTGAACACATCGATTAGGATAGTACTTTATTGATCCCCAGAGGGGAAATTCGGGCGTTACAGCAGCACAGACAAGAAGCTCAAAAATACACATTAAACAGAATAGATAAGATAAATAAAAATAAAAATAAAAACATGGGGTATATACAGAACAAAATGAATGATGAAGTTAACTGGGGGGAATTGAGAATTGAGACAGTATTTGCAGAGAATTATGGTATTATGGTACAATGTTTCAACAAATACCTTAATGATTGTGAAATCAAAGTTAAAAAAAAAAAACGAAATTGATATTTAAAAATTTTTATGTTTGAAGTATGGAGGGAAAGCTAAAAAATAATCGGGTTTTGCCAACACCCCCACCCCCACCCCCACCCTCCATACCCTCACCACCGCTCTGACGTCACTGCCAGGAGCTGTCCACGCAGCGGTGGTGCTGAGGCTGA
This sequence comes from Labrus mixtus, assembly GCF_963584025.1. Lineage (NCBI taxonomy): Eukaryota > Metazoa > Chordata > Actinopteri > Labriformes > Labridae > Labrus > Labrus mixtus. The sequence continues at coordinate 16,778,359 of NC_083614.1, read as the reverse complement.
TCAAGATGGCTGTGTGCTGGGGAGCGGAGAGCTGAAAGAGAAGAAGGTAAAAGAGCCTCAGTTTGGAGCGGACTAGTCAATAAGGGAAAGAGAAGACACGACGCCGGCGGTCACTGTCGGGGTGTACATTTTATTTCTGAACAGCGTAACGCTCGCTGCCAGGCCCTGATTCTTCTAGGGGCGGCTGGCTTCTCCATCTCCAGCCCAGAGATTCACTTCCCGGCTGGATCGTGAACTGATAAGCTGAATTACGGAAGCTGGTTAAGAAGCTGGACCCGGTACTACAGGCGCTTATAAGAAATGTCATTGTTGTGTGTTGGAGGTAAGAAAAATAACTAACATGAATGTCTTGTCACGACTTGTTCATTTTCTCTAAGCGTTGTAGTGAGCAGCTTGAATTGCTTCAAATCTCGTGTTCAAGGATTCTGGGGAATTTACCTATACATATACATATAGAATATATAATAATATATAATGTAGGAATAGCTGAGCTAAAAGTGTCATTTTGCAACTCCGATTTATAATCCTAATAGCCTACTTTGCATCATGTTATCGTCCTTCATATTTATAATCTATTTGACACTCACTATCCCAGAATAATTTCCTGCTTGTTGCCTTGGGTGAAAATACGATTTTATTAAACAAAATGTAAAATATGTCTCTGCCACTGGCCTGCCGGATCGATTTATGGAGTATATGGAGTGTATGCATTGTGGCTGCCGCTGTCAAACATAGTAAAACAAGAAGATGTAATGCCTTCCCGGTGTATCCCTGTGTAGCAGAAGTGGGGGTTGTTTTATGTTTTATGTCAAAAGCATTTTGATGACATATCATCTTTAGTGCTGCCATTTCATCTCAGTTTTTATGCGTAATTGCGCGTGAGAAAAAGGCGTGTGCAGTAGGATAGGGTTTCTTGACTGTAAGATTAAATAAGCCACGTGATCGGTTGCAGCATGTCTTGAATAATATTTCTGCTTTTGATTGAGCTATGTTGACAACCACTACCTGTTCAGATTGGGGTTTCACAGTATCAACAGGCCAGACCTTATAATATTGAACTGTAATATGACTTCTTGTTAAATATCATGTCCGGTTCTAGATTCTGTCTTTGGTGCTAACAAACAGAGATGGGAACCACAAAAGGATCTCATCGAGTTTTTTACATGAACTGGTTTATTACTGAATGTCAGGCCATATATTCACAGTTATAATGGAACATTTACTGGCAGTTCAGTGTAGTCCAAGATGTTAAGTTAGTTTTGATGGGTCGCCTCTCAACCGGAAGGTCGAGGGTTCAATCCCCAGCTGGGCAACGTGTCCTTGGGCAAGACACTTAACCCCAAGTTGCTCCCACTGCTTAGTGGTGGCGTATGAATGGGATTAGTTACTTCTGATGGATGACATTACATAGCAATCACTACCATCAGTGTGTGAAAGGGTGTGAATGGGTGGGTGTGACCTGCGGTGTAAAAGCGGAAGACTAGAAAAGCACTATATAAACTCAAGTCCATTTACCATTTACCATTTGATTGTTAAGGTTTGACATTGTTCGAAGCTAAAGATGGAAGATCTTCATCTATTAAGACTTTATTTCTTCTAATAAGTCAGTCATCTCCCAAAATATATGCTTTATATTGCATCAGATAACTGACACAGAGTAATCTTGGAGGATAGATTAAGCAAAAGTCTACAGAGTGAAATACTATTATCCTGGGGATCTTCTATAACTTCCTCTTACTGGCCATTGCCACATCACACCAGTAAACATAAAGTTAACACGATGTAAAGAATACAAATCATTTCTTTCATTTTCATTCTAGGAATCACTCTTTAGGGTTAAAAATGCTCCCCTCTTTAGAGTCTTTTTTTAAGATTAATTTTTGGGCTTTTATGACTCATTTCCAGTGCTTAGATAATCTGTTAATATGACATCTGATTGATTAGCAAAAATGATATTTCTTCAAACGTCTTCTACAGAGAGTTTGGAGATGGCCTGCAGTGTTCACAAAGAGGCTGCTGTATTGTTGACAGCAGTGCTGCTTGAGCTGATTGCACAGATGTCAGGATTGAGATTCAGGATCGTTGGCAATCCCTTTATGTCCTGAAGCTTTGTTGGCATAGCAACCCCACTGGTATTTTAGCTCTCTGCTGGCATTTTTTGAATAGATTCTACACACTAAGTTATAGGCCTTCAGCTAGTTTATATTGATGCTTTTAAATGCTGGCTGTAAGAAAAAGAAGGAAAAGTTCACCTTGAGCCGCATTATAGCATGTGTTTGCTGATAAACCTTGCATGTGATCATGGGTCATGGATGATCATGGATGTGTGTTCACTCTACTGCCATGTCACATGATGTTAGATATACATTTGACGTAATACCCGGCGTCACATGCTGAATAAGCACATCAGATCGGATAAACACCCTTTTCTGTCTCCCCCTGAAGCTACTCGCAATTCAGGCTTTTTAACTTCATAACCGACATAGACATCATTAAGAGTCACCTTCAGTCATTGAGGCATCCAAACATAAATGTTTGTCTATTTACAGAAATAAACAGATCATTAGGGAAGATATTTTTAAAAAGAAGTCAGGGAGTCCAACTTTAGAATTGAATATAATGAAGCAGCAAGCCGTCCTTGGCTAGTTCAGTGTCTGATTAGCATTTCAAACACACTGCTGCCTTACTGTAATCATGCCATGAGAAAATGGGAGTGTGAGATTTTTTTTGTCGCAAACTTCTGTTCGGTTTTATGGGGAAATATTCACAAGACAGGTAGATAATACAGCATTCATACTCTGTGGTTTATGACTCAATTGATTCAACTTTGGAGTCAATATCAAATACTGTATGCAGACTGTATGCTTGTACTGTTTTAATATTTTACAGCTTTTAGTCAAGATTCACAGAGTTTCATTAGTCTGCAATAAAGGAGAATCCTGACATCAGTATCTCCTATTGCATATTTCAATAGCAGGCATTCTCTCATCCTTTATTGTTGATATATTCTGAAAGCTGAACTGTTTGTGTGTGACTTAGTACAAAAGGACTTGCTGTTATGACCTTTTATTGTCACAATCTTTCGATTTTTCTTGCCTGCAGTCTCTGTCGGCAGGTTTGTATTGTTGTTCCCGGTGTGGGTGTAATTTTTCTAAAGAGAGGGCTCTTTCAGAGCTTTAGTTGGAAAACCATAAGCATATAAAAAGCCCCTTTTTGCTCCTGATAAACACAGCTCAACTCAATGTTTTTGTCGAATTTCCCCTGCAAACTACGAAAAATGAAAAGTCCGTAATTGCTGTATTTGGGTCTGAAAAAAGAAATGTTGATGCACTGCTTTTTCCCCCAACTACTCCCCTTTATTCCTTGCCATAACTGCAGAAATGTTGGTTTAGTCTTATGCCTATGAGCTCCCCACACCCCTTTCTAGCACCCCCACCCCCCTGTCACACTGAAGTGGTTATTTTTAGTGTTGGGGATGCAGCTCGCTCAGCCCACATCCGGCAGCACAGAGAGATTAATGGAGCACGAGAGAAAGAGATAGAAAGGGAGCACACGTGCATCCTCGCCACATGGCAGGGGGAGCTTGTCAGAGCGAGTCATTGACTGAGAGGGAGAGAGAGGACCAATATCTGACTGATGGTTTGTATTTGAGGGAGAGACAGTTTTGTCAAGAGTGCAGCGTAGGTACATCTGTCATGTAGTGTTTACTTTAAACAAATACAAAAAAACAGATCTGAATGCGAACCGCTTTTTCAAATGTATGTTAACTGCTCTAAAGGAAAAGAACCTTCCTCGCCCCGTAGTGTATCTGCTTTCAGCAGCAAAAAATATCAGGAAGGGGATTTTATTTTGAAGATTGCTAAGACACACACTTGCTCCAGCACCTTCCCATGAATCAGACTGATAATTAGTGATAAGCAATACTGGGTTTGTTGAGTTGATGCTATTTTTGGAAGTCAAGTTGTCCTCAATGATTATTATGGTTGCTCTGCTGTCACTGACTAAGAAAAATAACTCAGGCTGTGTTTCTTTGTCAGCATCATTTTTTAATGTCTGGCTTCTCTGGGTTGAATAACAGGGAGTGTTTATTTATTTAGCTTTTTCTATTTTTGAGTCGGACTGTAGGTCATGCATTATAAAGCTATTCATCCTGTAGCAAAACACACATGCACAAGGAGTGTTAAAGGGCTCATAGTCGGCAAGCAATTAGATTGTTATTTAATGAATTCTTCTTTGTCGTTGTTGAAATGTAACATTAGAGAAAAGAAGCAATCAGCAGGGATTTAAAACACAGCTGAATATTAAAACTTTGCTGCTGAACATAGGGATGCTGGGTATCGGTGGGGTGCCGGATTGAATGAATAATGAATAAGCTTTTGACGTCACTGTGGTTTTTAAAAAGTCAGGTTCTCCAGAGGTGGCTGCGTAGAGGAGCCTGAGGTAGCGTCTTAACCGAGCTTCATTCACATCAGAACAAATTGCAGCACTTATCGCTCTTTTATCCACCTACCCCTTTTATCTAACAGTGCAGGACCACACACGTACATACATCATTAAGAGATGACAAGACATGTGGCTACTCTCCTGTCTGACATCACCTTTTTACATACTGGCCCTCTGGTGCTGTGACTCACAGATTCAAACAATTCCTACTGAAGCGATGTAGTTGTTCATTTTGAGATGGAGGCGTTCTGCCCCAAGAGTCCTTGACCATGTGGATCAAAAACAATGCAAGGCTTCTGTCACTCACCAGCCAACCATAACTTCATGCATATGAGCCTCAGGCAGATACCTGTATGGATACAGAGAAGAGCCTTTGCGGATTAACTTAATGTAAACTTTGCATGAAAATACGCAATGTTTGAAAACATCATGTTAGCACGTACATGGTATATTTTACTACTTCTTCAGTATCAGAATCAGAATGACCTTGTCGTTCCACATTGTATGATGAAATTTGCTGTGCTTCTTCAGAAATGTTATAACTTTTGCACATTAAATATTATGCACCCTGCATATATAAGTAATCTAATAATATTATGCCACCATAAATGACTCAATACTAGATTAATTTCTTCATTGAATATTAGACTTTTTTGTCATTGTCGTTCTTCTTTGTTTCTTTAATTTGTTTTCAGTGAAGAAAGCCAAGCTTGATGGACCCCAAGGTAAGTTGTGACTCCCTGAATAATCCTTTTGTTACTTGTTTTTAATTAATTTATTAATTCTCAAACAATTGCTCAACCAATGTTTTTCTTTTTCTTTTTTTAACAGAGAAATTTAACACATACGTGACCCTGAAGGTGCAGAATGTTAAGAGCACAACCATTGCTGTGCGCGGCAGTCAGCCGTGCTGGGAGCAGGACTTCATGTTGTGAGTGTTTCTTGACATCTCTGTCATCTTCTGCCACCTTTTATCTCAACATGGCTGTCCCCCCATTAGCTAAATCTTCCTCTGCAAATCTGCAAGTACAGTGTTGCTTAATTGGGGGAAAGTCTCTGCTGCATAATTTTTACTCATGACTCCTTACAACCAGTTCCCAACCCTCTTCTTGTCTCCTTCAAATCCTAAGTTTCCTCTTACTGTCCTCTCATTCATAGAGCATGATTTCCTCTTTTCACCTTACCTTGGAGCAGCAAAGTTATGTTTGTTGCTTTTCCATACAAATTAAAATACCAGGTTGGCAAAGCACTGCTCCCTGGCACAGTCCGGTTAAAGGTGGCCTTTGAGCCTAACGTAAAGAAATGCTCAAAGGCAACTGAACAACTACAGGCAGATAAAGAAAATTGTCATTATCTATAATTTAAAGAAGATGTTGAAAATGTACTTCCAACTGGAGACATTTCCCCTGAAGGATTCCTCAAGTTGGAAGCATAACTCTGAAAATCTGAGAACATTTTGGTAACACAGTTGCAGAGTTGACAGGGTTCATGTCATATTATGCAGAAAAACTATGGACCTAAATGTTAGAATGATGGTCAAAAGCTTTGTATTAAATCATGTGTTGCATTTAAATAGTCTGCTCATTTGTAAATTGGTATTAGGTCTTAACAATTTGGTGAATACCAAAAGTCAGGATAGCTTACACAACACTTTTCATTTAAAGTTTCCACATTGATTCTAATTTATGATTTAAGACTTTTCTGACACAACGAAGTCAGGAAACCACCTCTCAATCTCAACACAGAGAAATCAAAGAATCCGAGGAGCAGACAAATATCAGCAATTTAGGAGACAGATTTGTGGATTTGTTTTACTGTGCATTTTGAGTTCAAGGCTCTGTCTGTGGAGGAATCGGCAGAATTGTGTTTTATGCTATCTTTTCCCTTAACTTTGGGTTTGCTCACAATGTGGCTTTATTTTTTGAACAAATGTATTTACTCTCAAAGGTTGGAACTCCATAGTGTTTAGTATTACAATTTAAAGAGATTTCATTAGTGTTTATTCAACTATGGACGCAAATTAAGTTTTACCCATTACCAAAAAAATAGGGTTTATACTCTAGTGTCAATATCCGATAGCTACAGATAATGAATGAATTAATATTGTTAATCGTCAAGAATAGAGATGTCACTTCAGGGGGTCAATTCTAAGTCCACAGATGTTGTGCACTACAGGGCTGCAGGTTCAGCTGTGACATTTAGGCTTCGTCAAAGGGTTTATTTTTGCCCACTTACCCCTGCTTCCTCTCTGTGTGTGTCTCTCTCTCTCTCTCTCTCTCTCTCTCTCCCTTTGAAGAGTGAGGGGATGACATAACACCTGGGCTGTCTGAGCAGTCAGTAAGGAGGATTTCTCCAGGCTCCATTACACTTAATGATACCACAAATCTGCGTGTACAGCAAAAACACACAAACAAAACAGATACAAAGAATTGTTTTTTCATCCTGCTGAATTTATCCTTGATTGTACAATAGCCATATATTTCATCTGAAAAGTATTACATTGCATCTTCTCCGTCTCTGTACATCCCTCGCTTTCTCCATCTCCTGCCCCTTTCCTCTCCTTACCTTTTACTTTTTTGAAACATGAGCCATTCATCCATTCTCAAAAGCACTTCCTCTGCTCCTAAGGAAACAGATGATGTAGTTTCATATCAAAGTTGTTTCTATTTTTAGCATTTGATTCACTTAAGACAGCCTGAAGTCTTGAGTAGAGGCACTGTTGAACAATGGGAGATGGAGAGCTGATAATGTGGAGGATCGCTTTACAAATCCTCCTCCAGGCCTCAGCTGTATGGACAGTAGACGTATACGTAGAGTTCACTTTTGTTTGTCATGCAAAAATAAAGATAGTGTCTGCTGCAGACCTATCAGTACGCTCTCTTATATCCTGCCAGCAGCCTGGTTGACAATCACCTGCTCTCTCCATCTTCATGCTGAATGACTCATTTCCCTCAGCAGATTGAATCACAGTGCATATCCATCACCAGATTTGACAGAATAGGCTGAATATCTGTTGAAAACCCTCTCCACACTGAGATGTCTGTATGCAAGCCTGTCTCTCAACACAACTCATTTACATACTTTATTTTTTGTAATCTATCTCCTCTGCCTTTTTCCTCACTCACTCTTCTTTTTCTTAATCCCCCTCCTCCTCGTTCTGCTGAGCAGTGAAATAAACCGCCTGGATTTGGGCTTAACGGTTGAGGTGTGGAATAAAGGGCTGATCTGGGACACCATGGTGGGCACCTTATGGATCCCCCTGCACAGCATACGGCAGTCCAACGAGGTACACTCTCTCCCTCTTCCTGACTCAGAGCATTGACATTTTATGGCTACATTCACTGTACACGTACATGTATACTGATCCTCCAGGCATCATGATAAATGAATGTAATTCTTTGCATAACCAACACAGATAGTGTATCTTAAATTAAGGCCATAATGTGAGGCCTATAGATGGCTTTAAGCTTTTTGAATCTTGTTCATTTTAATTGCCTTATTGTTAGAAACATATAATATTTTGAAATGACTACGTAAAGTAATATTTTATCTGTTTAACTTTGCATATGAGGTCTAAGTTTGTGGTTAGCACACGAGTGGGTAGCGTTGATTGCCAATAAGCGCTGCAGAATTCGTTTCGGATTTCATAAGAATATCTATCGGTTTGAGGCTACAACAAGGAGGTGAAAAGCTCAGTCAAAAGTATAAAAGCAGGGAGGAACTAGACAGGATCTCTAAGTTTCCCAAATTATGCCCCACAGGCCAGCAGTGAAGTTAAATTATTGATTAATTGTCAGCCATTGATGATGTTTTCTTCTGTACCATTAGCTGTGCACGTTAAGTGTAGAGAGCATTACTGCTGAAAACCAAACCATGAGTAACCTGCTGAATGAATATAACTTCAGTAACCTTGTGTTTTTATGTTTTTTGGCAATATGAAATATGCCTCCATACAGATTTCTGATGCAGTCAATTGGAGCATATTTATCATGCAGTGAGTATCATTGCAGTAATATTTATCTGCCTGTTGTCCTCCTCCTTTCTTCTCCAGGAGGGTCCAGGCCAGTGGCTGACTCTGGATTCCAATGCCATCATGGCAGAGAATGAGATCTGTGGAACCAAAGACCCGACCTTTCACCGGCTGCTGCTCGACACCCGCTTTGAACTGCCACTAGGTCTGGCTTTTTATCCTGGTTCTATTTATGTTACCGTTTTATCTGTGCAAAACAACACACAATGGTTTCTTTTACACAAGTTAAATAGATATGTAAATATAAAACAACTGCTGTCTGAGCCACTGTTAATATTATAACTACTACTTTACATAAAGTACTAAACCTACCATGTTGACTTTATTGTTCTGTTGAATGTCATAATCAGCATTGAAAATCTTTCTATAGGCTGATAGAATTGAATGCTAAAAAATGGCCACTTTCCCTTACGTTGACCTTTTCCCATTACTACTCTTTATTTAAGGATATCCTAAGCCTTTGCCATGTCGTTTAAAAGATGAATGTGATTGCTCTGTGTCTTTATTCCAGTAGGAAATATGAAGGGGGAAATGTTTATGATCGCAGTCGAGTCAAATGCTTTATGTTTTAACAAGTTTTATGTTTGCTTGCTGTAGATATTCCAGAAGAAGAAGCCAGATACTGGGCCAAAAAACTTGAACAACTCAACGCCATGAGAGATCAAGATGTAAGAATTTAATTCTCTGCTATCTCCCTTTCTCTGCACCATCTGTCATCTAAAGTCTCTCATCATTTTTTTCTTCCACTATGTTATTTTCTTTAATATCCCCTTTCCTTCCCACCACTTTCTTTATCTTCCATTGTCTCTCTAATTACACTCCATGGCTGCCAATAACAGCAGAACTGCTGGAAGTCAATTTTCCTCAGAGATAAGATGGACTTTATTTCCTAAGATGTCTGTTGTTGTTTTTCTCCCTCAGTATGCCTATCAAGAAGAACAGGAGCGACCCCTCCATGCACCGTCCACACAGTGTTGTGAGTGTTAAAAGCCTCATCTGCATCCACCTCCTCCCTGCTGGGTCCTTTATATGTCTCCTCTGTCCTTCGCCCTCTCTCTCTCTCCTCCAGCTTACCTCACAATTCTGAGAATGGGGCTAAAGAGGAAGTAGAAGGAGGAGGCCTATAGATAAGGAAAGGGTGGAAGGAGGGAGGTTGTGTGTGTGGAGGAGCTGATGAGAGAAATCAATCATGTTAGCCTGCCTGAACACTTGAGTGACTTATAGTTGCTAGCTGTGTTGAATGTGATCTGACAAAAGCTGGGTTGTCAGACACACACCACCCTGTCTGTCTGTCTGTCTGTCTGTCTGTCTGTCTGTCTGAGAGATGAGAGAGCAGGTGGATTACTGTGTATCAATCAGTAGACAGGTGGTTTGTTTGATAGCATGCTGGGTGTGTATGTAACATCTGTGTGTTTTCTCATGTTAGTTAAGTAGAGGCTTTAAGCTGCATCGGCACAATCATCGTTGATCCAAGCTTCTCTAAGACCTTGTACCTTTCTTTACTTACAACCATATCCATAACTCACTTATATCCTCCCTCCTATGCTCACATATGTACATCTAATTATTTCTCAGGGTGTAAATCTTTGCACATTTGTTTACTTGGCTCCGTGGGCTGCTGATGTGTTTAATTTGTTTCCCAAACCTCATTTGGTTTCCCATCCCTTTATCTCCTGACAGGTAATTGGAGCTTGTGGGGAGATCAGCAAAGTGAGTTTCTTTCATGCATTTCTGCTAATGACGTTGTGTAATTCTGTATTTATTGTCCATGTCTCACTTAATGTAATGACCGTTAGCTGCCATGAAAATATTTTTTCCTTAGTAAGTACTCTCTGAATTTGCCTTCAGCTTGTACTTATTTTCCATTGATAGAAATAAAGCTAAACTGTGAGGATTAAGTTAAGATATGGTACCAAATAAAATAATGTCAGATAATAGTAGATCTAAATGATGTTACAAACATCAAAGTAGCCTTAAGTTTAGTATATCACTATATGAGCAACAGCTTCACATAAAATCTTAAATTGGTGCCTCAACTTGTCAAGCCCACCAACTCCTTCATGAAAAATCAATCGATCAGATTTATTTAATGAAAAATTGTGCAGTCTGGACATCAGAAAGTTAAAAACATTTGACTGATTGAAGGAACGGAAGAACACAAACAATGTTTAAAAACCAATTCAAAGACTTTTTGACACCATTTTCTTCCAGGCACACATTTGCGACCCACTGAAAACAGCTCCATGACCTACTTTTAGGTCCCGACCCACCAGTTGAGAACCAATGCCTTAGATGCCACAATACTTTTTATTTTCCCTATAGGTCATGAGTCTCAGGCTACATAGAGTCTCATGTTGTTGCTGGTTGATGGTGAGGCAATAAAACATGGAATTATTAGAAAAATATCTACTTTTTGAATTTAAACTTTAGTTTAACTTTTAAGGAAACTTGAATTGCACATAAAAAAAAGTAAGTTGACTTTGTAGTAAAGAGGCAAATACAGAAATTATAACAATCAATGACTATCTGCTTTCTGTAAAAGAAACTAAATCTGAATGGAATGATTTAAAGTATAGGGTGAGATCAAGATCATGCTACCATTTAGAAAGAGATGAAAACGAGTCCTTTTCTATTTCCTTTTTTCAATCTGCCCCCTTTATGTAAACTTTATGTAAATGTTGCATTTTTTCAGTCTTTCACGCCAGGTGTTAGATTCATTGTGATTAATCCAATCATTATAATGTCAAAACATGGAAAACCTCAGATTTATTTTCCATAGAAAAATTGCATATAAGGTTCATCATTCTCTCCTGGCTCTGCCTTCTCACTTTGTCTCTTCTTCCCACTTTGTTTGTGGGAACAGACGAGGACCCTGACAGCGCTGTGGACGACAGGGACAGCGACTACCGCAGCGAGACCAGTAACAGCATCCCACCTCCTTTTTACACCACCTCCCAGCCTAACGCTTCCATGCACCAGTATCCCATGAGGCAACAGCAATACAGAGACTCATACAGCGAAGACATTCAAGACTTGGACTACGACCACAGAGCTATGAGGTAACAATTACCCTACAGACACTACAGCTGAGACTAAGTATTTTCATTTTTATACAGTTACCTTGGCAAGTTATCAAAAACAGGGAGAATGGTCAAGAAGGTCAAAAAACACCAAAGAGCAAAATGGTTTGCTATTAAATATGTAATATTAGACTTTCCACTATAACTTTAACTGTAGCATCTATAAGAGACAGCTCAGGCCCTGGGCTCTTGTTTTGTTTCACTGTTTTGTTCATGGTAACATGCTGACCTACTGTGCTCTCCCCCTCTAGAGAATAACGCGGCCTCAGTGTATACAAGCGTGCTGGGCCACACAGTTCTTGTATACAGGTCATATATGAAGTGGGCCTTTTGTGGTTACCTTTGTATGTGTGTGAGTATGCATATGTGAATGCGTGTGTGTGTGCCTGCATCTGTGTGAGCATCACAAACCCCATGTGATCTTCCTTTTGTCAAGTTGTTGTGCAGAATATAAAAATGGATTTCTGGACATCATAGCATTACTGTATTTAAAAAGTGTTGGCCAGGTTTTCAAAGGTCGGCAGAAGATGAAAAGTAAACAAGGCATTGCTCACAAAAGCTCAAACAGAAAGTCTGACTTGTAAATTTGGTAAGATTCAACAGGTAAAATGAAGCTAAGAAGTGTTCATCTTCAGGGGTCTTTGTGCAGACACCCAAAGGATAGGTTTGTAATTATTAGAATCTGCCTTTAAAGCAGTGTCAGATGTTTGTATGAACACCATGAAAAAAACACTTACCACCTGTAATCATTCCTCCTGTTCATCATTTATAAGTATTTGGGGAACATCAAAACACACATGGTGCAAAGTCCTCTCTGTGTGTTTCCTAAGTTTTGTTCCTTTGTTGAATTCAGGCAAGGCAACGTCTCTCTCTCACATGCCCTTGTCACTGTTTAAGGTCACGCTTCAAAAATCAAGTTTGAGTTGGGAAATGTCTACTACCCAATCTGACTCATGTAGATGTCTGTTTATGAAACATAGAAACTAATCAGATCTTTGGATTTTGTTTGCAATCACCCAGATATTAAGAGCAATATGAATTTATAATTTCTCCCTAGTTTGAATAGAAGGAATGATCACAGTATGCAAAACCTGCTCAAATGTTCATATGAACTCATGACTATCGTCTTAAGATGAAAAAACCTAGAAAAATTGAGTATGTATCTCAAAGCCATTCAGTGCAGAGGTTCAATTTGGTTAGAGCTTTTACTTTGAAAGATTTGCACTGAGCTCTACTGATGCTCCTCTCCCACCTCTCCCCTCCTCCCTACCTTCCTTCCCTGCTCCTCTTACCAGACGCTATGATAGTTTAGACTCGGCCACCAACGGGCGAAGTGATATCGACTCAGGCTCAGGGTCGAGCCGGCGCACCAGCCGTCAGTATTCTCTAGACAGTAGGCACTCACTGTCCGATAGGTGGGTCTCTGTACCTCCTCTCCAACTCCTCCTGCTCTTCCTTCTCCTGCTCCGGCCTGTGACTCCGTCTCGCTGTGACGTCAGTGGTGGACTTGTCCTGTCCTCCTCGCTCGCTGTGCTTGCATGCATGCGCTCTTACCCTATCTCTTTAAATGTATATTCTATATTTTCTATAGAAAAACTACTGGTCCTGCATCTATACTTACTGTGTTCCTGCTGAAGATTAAATTTTTTTTTTTCAAAAGTGATGTATCATACTCATCCTCACAGTTTTTTAAACAGTAACTTTCTGGGCAGTTTTGTGCTTATGTGTGTTCAAGAGACTAAGCAGATGTGAGCATGCATGGGCTGTTTTGTACAAATCAGAGACAGGAAGGTTAATTGTTGGTTGGAGTTAGTGGAGGAGTCTGTGCGGCTCTGTGTGTTTGTGTGAATCTGTTGTCATGCCAGCCTATTATTACAGCCTCATCCTACGTCTGAGACCTTTAGAAGAGCCCTGTTTTGTTCTAGGTGTCACATACTTGATAATTATAGACATTTAATTTCCACTTGTGAGACAGCCGGACGACCTCAACCAAATAATAGGGCCCTGGCAGGGAGGCCCAGACCAGATTTCTTCATTTCCATCTTAATTCCACCATGTTTGTTCATTATTTGCCGAGAAAGAGCAGACCTGCTGTGTATCTGGACTGAAGCATTATGCAAGCATTTGTCGGTGTCTGTGTCAGTCGTTCTGTTGGAGCAGAGCGAGATTGTTCGACAGATGATGAATAGAAAACAACTGGAGAGTTGTGAGTGAATGTTTATGTGTCCAGATTCAGCCATACTTGAGAATTCCCTCTGGCTCACTGCCCAAAGCCTTAAAAGATTTCCCCCTTTTACTGCTCCTGCACCATGCATTTTGAACTAACATGAGCGCCATAATTAAAGACAAAAAGAATAACGTGTAAATCTGTGAGTGTGTGCGTGAGTGAGAGACAATGTATACCCATGTGTCTTTAATCTCTCTCTAAGTCATGGTCTGTCTCAGTGTCTAATAGCCTCATTCATCATCAGGAGTAAGGGTTGTTTATGTTTTGCCAAACTAATCAAATACCCTCGACCACTCCAGGTTCACTCTCTCTTTTATTTGAATATGTCTATTGATATCTTCCTGTATGGGAGTTTTCTATAATAGTTTGTGTGTGAACTGGTATCAAAAGTAACCTTTTTTACATTTCTAAAAAGGTGATTGCAGTCATGTAGATGCATCACTAGGCTAAACCTACCTTCCCTTTTCCCATAGTTAGCTGTCTCCCTCCCCAGCCCCGACACAAGTTCCTTTAATGTCACCATGCAACCATAAACCTAATTGTTTAAGTGTGGGTTCTTCTTTAGGTTACTGTCAAACCTTTGTGCCTCTCTAACTGGTGTCTGTTCCCCCCCCCCCCCCCGTTCAGCCCCACAGACAGTCATTACGCCTCATCGGGCGAATTGAGTCGAGGAAGCTCTCAGCTCAGCGAGGAGTTTGTTCCAGAGGAGGGAGGAAGTTTGCGAGGGTCAGAGTTCTATGATGAAAACGACTCCTACCACTCCTGCCATTCCTCCGTCAGCTACGGCAAAGAAGACTCACCAGGCTGGGAGGGCGAAGATCCCCAAGGCGTCTACAGCGATGATGGAGGCTACCTCAAAGATGGAGGGGAGGAGGGGGCGCTGTATGCCGAAGAGGAAGGTGACATGTACAGGGAGGAAGGAGACTACAACTACGAAGATGAGGAGGAAATGCCTTATGAGGAAGATGAGGATATGTATCAACTTGACGGCACGCTAAGTGAAGACCAAGAGCCGCCCTACACCCCGACTCCAACAAGCACTGCCCCCACCCTGTTGCCCACCCCTGATGGCCTGTCCTCCACCAGACCACCGCTGGAGAAACAGGCATCGTTACATCATCAGAAGTCCGCTCAGGACCAGCTCCTGCCCCCCAGCACAGCTCCCGGTCTACCTCCAGTCACACAGGAGGACAAGCTGCCCCCTTTCAGCTCAGAATCCGCCATGCCTCCATTTGCACCCACTGAGCCTGCTCTGTCAGCCACCGCTACATTCACCCCGGACACCAAACCACACATTCCAGCTCCGGATACCGAGCTCCTGGAGCCCAAGCTCGAGTCTGAGGTGCCACTGGAGGAACTCATACCCCCTGAACAGCCACCAGTGGAGCAAGAGAGTGTCCCTCCGGCTCTTGAAGAGAAAACAGAGCCACCTGCTCCAAGGTAAACACTGTCAGTACATAGTCAGCTTCAGGAAGGGAAAAAAAAGCTTCCATGCTCTGTTGACACGACATGTACTGTAGGTTCATTTGCAACATTTTGTACACAGATGTTAATCTGGCAGTTGATTCAAGCGATACAAAGAGTACACAGTAGCACAAAGCAGAACACAGGAACACAGACTGGGGAGTAAGGGATACGTTTAAAAAAAAGTACAGATTAACCAGCGCCTATCTAAGGATTAAGAATGCTTTACTACATTTTTGAAATAATTTCTTATCATCATTTGATCTTTTTTTTCTCTAATCCACCTATCTGTAAATAGGTTGCAAATACTTTGAGACTAGCTTTATGGAGGACAGGTATCACGTAGTCGATGTATCCATCAAAGGGCAACCCACGATATTTGGCATTTCAAGTACACAAAGTTATAGGACTTGCATTAGACACATTTGTAGAAAAAAAAAACTTTTCAAATTCAAGCATCAGAGAAGATAAACTTTGAAACTAAAGTTTCAGTCTTTAGTAAGGGTAAAGCCCCACAAAGTGATAACATTTAAGTTAAAGCACCTTATTGATGCACTGCTATGACATCATCAGAGTTAGTTTCTCACATATAGAAAATACTGTTTAACATGCTCTATATTACTTCTTGTGACAAATACAATAAATGCTGTGTGCATTCATTGGATGCCCATTCATTGTGTTTAGTAAAATTTGCCTAAGCTGCTGTAATCAGTATCTGTGATCATGTAATGTAAGCCATCACGTAACAGCAACAAACATTGGTGGGGTACGGGCAAAGAGTTTAATTTAAGTCATAGCTAGCTAAATGTCAGGAATCTGTGTTTTCCCTCCAATATTGTGTTTATTATTTTCTCATTCTAGTATTTGATGGGTACTCAGTAGAAGCTTATTCTTAAACCAAGGTATCTGAATCAGGAAAAGATTGGGAAGTGAAGAATTTTATTTGAACCTGTCTGTCTCTATCCCTCGCAGAAGGGCACATATACTTGCACATAATAACTTTTGGAATTGGTTCCTTCTTCAAACCATCTTTCAGCTTTCCAAAGAGGGAAATGATGGAACCTGGTACTGCCAGAGCTAAAGCCAACTGGCTTAGACTTTTCAGCAGAGTACGACTACAGCTGCAAGAGGTACAACCTGCATGTTTGTCTGTTTCTTTGTGTTTATGTGTACATGTAGTTGTGCATTTGTACAATACCTTGCCACATTAAAGATGGTGACTTTGCTGTGCTATGCTTTGATTCTTAGGTCTACTATTAGATTTGTTGCATCAGTCCCTGCATGTTCTACTGTTACTGTATTATTTCCCAGCTTCTGTTGACTGGTCCACCATTATTCCCATTTTTTGGTTATTGCTGTGGATGATATTGTCTTTTGTTTATTTTATAGTTTCTGTTTACCCCTTGTACTGTTTTGCCATTTCATTATTTCTTTTCAGTTTTTTGCCATCCTCGTAGCGATTTGCATGTTGTCCATTCTGATTACCCATGGCTGGAGCAGAAGCTCAGGTGGGTGTGGCCAGTAGTATGTCAATCAATCAGATTTATATTGAATGTACCTAAGGAGGCTCACTGATATTTCTTGGGAGCCAAACAGCATATGGGAGGCTTTTAAGTGTACATTTATGTGTGTCAGTGTGACGTGAGTATCAATGCTGTGTGTCATTGTTTGAAGAGTCAGGCAGACAAAGACCATGGTTTTTTTTTAAAGAGAAGATCACATTAGAACAGTTATTACACGGATAGCCATCTGGCTGTAATCTACTTCAAACACTGAATAGCCACTGTAGACGTCACAAATCACTACACTGAGAAATATAGAACCAAGCTAGACCACTCTCCTGATCTTTCCCTTTTTCTTCTACTCCCCCTTTTTAACCACTGTTTTATTATTCCTTTTTGCATTTCAATACACTTGGACCCACCATGAAACAGTTCTTTTTGAAGTGTATCTATTTTCTGTTCTTTATATAAAGGACCATTTAAAACATATGCTATGGTATGGCTCTTATGGCTACTTTCCTGCCTGTCTTAACATCACATCTCTCTTTTTCTCCAGGCCAGAGGGGAAAATGTTGGCATTGCCAAATTGCTGTTATCAGCAGGGTAAGTAACCATGACGCCGTTACTACTACGGTCATTAACGATCTATAACTTAACAACCAAGAGGAAAGCCAATTGCTTCAAAGTCAAAATACATGTATTGTCTATTGATTAATTGTGCTGTGGTCCTGGTAGCAGAATAAATAGCTGCTGTTGAATCCTACTCTGTGCATGTTTTGCCTGCAGAATGGGTGGCGCTCTGTATAGTATTGACAGCATGCCAGACCTCAGGAAGAGGAAAGCTATGCCTCTGGTCAGAGATCTGGTAAGTTTCTGTTCATAATCTCTTTTTATTCCAGCCATCCCGCAGCTCAGCAACAGCACCTTTCATCTGTTAAACCCCCTTCTGATTCTCTGCTTTCCTTTTTGATCTTTTTCTCTTCACTTTTAATCTCCTCCTGACTCCTCTTTCTTCTCTCTTTTGGCCCACTGCACTGCATCCCCAGACATTCTCATTCCCCTAATTTTAGAGGTTGACAGGGTGAGCTGCAGGGCTGATAGACCACTGGCAAAGCCAGAGGTTATCTCTGATTGACACTGATGTCTGCAAGATACTGTCATAACACACCTTTCAATGACCTATACTGCCATCATTCCCATCCCTCCACAAAACTGCCTCATTAGGAATAAGAGTGTGGGGAGGATAAATCTGTAACCTAATGAAACAAGTCACTTTATATCTTGAACAATTACACTGCCAGGACAAATGTAACACATTTGTCAATGTGTTAAAGGGACAGGAGACTCACATTGAAGTCATTTCTAACATTTGATAAAAATTAGAATATGGATGGACACACATAGTGTACACGTACATGTTTCAGCTTTTCAAAAAGACACTGACATGTTTTATCTGTAAGAGGCTGATGGAACTTAAATTAATTGCCCAGCAAAGCGTCATTCCAATATGTAGTACTGTTTACTGTGCTGTTTGCAGCTGTGATTTTCATTTACAGTAACTATAGTATACTCACAAAAAAGTCATCATTTCTCAACATCTCTTTTGTATTTTAATTTTGTGTGAAGAGACCTCCTCCTCTTTGCCTTTTTTTAACTGATATCTCTTCCTTCTTCTCTACACCTTCACTACACTGCCGCAGGCTATGGTAAGTAGCATACATTTATTGAATGATTGTTTAACCGCAAATTGATAACCGTCAAGGCGCAGAACCTAACGTTTCAGCTATCACCTTTGAACTATTCAGAGCAATATTTTCAGACATCAATAGGCTATTACACATTGTCTATTTTTCTTAGTCTTTAGTTCAGAGCTCCAGGAAAGCAGGCATAACCTCAGCGCTCACGTCCAGCACCCTTCATAACGAAGAACTGGTCAGTCCTCCTTTCAAATATTAAGTCAACTCATTCTAAAAGTCACACACACAACAGTTTTCTAACCCTGCACTTCTCCCCCAATGTACTTCTGTAGAAGAGTCATGTCTACAAGAAGACTCTCCAGGCCCTCATATATCCCATCTCCTGCACCACCCCTCACAATTTTGAGGTGTGGACGGCCACCACACCCACTTACTGCTACGAGTGTGAGGGACTGCTTTGGGGTATCGCCCGTCAGGGTATGCGCTGTACCGAGTGTGGAGTCAAATGCCACGAGAAGTGCCAAGATCTACTCAATGCTGACTGTCTGCAAAGTAAGCAAAATGTCTTGACAAAATTACCATTATTACCATTATTCACCAAATCTTTTAATAGTTTGGCTGGCTAAAAAAAAATACATTATTATTTATATATACAGTATATATATATATATATATATATATATTATTTTAATCAGGCAACTAGTAGTCTTGATTTAGAAACCTAGTAACAGCTGTGAGATGTTATCTTAGCCTAACATAAATAAACACTATAAGCAATACTGTGGAGCAGCTAGCATCTATCCATCCATTTTCTTCCGCTTATCTTATCAACGACAAATTCGATCATCAATCTTTGGACTAGAGTGCTCACACTTATGAACACCCTTATGATCGAACATGGAGTGTGTTATAGCCAATTCATGACTATCACAGAAGTCCAATAATATGACACTCGGGTTGAGAATGGGCAGGTTGTTCCTCCCAATACCCCCTGTATTTTCATTTTCTTTGTTTTCTTGACTGGATATTAAAAAGACATTGTGGATATTAAAAGCCATTTGTCTGTTTTTGGCATCCACCTCCTCTTCCATTCGTCTTTGAGTCAGCGTTTTATAGCTCTGCACGTGTCAGCCTCTCATTCATGATTTATAGCTAAGATTTTTATTACCTGCACAATCTTCATCTCTGCTCTGTATTTCAGATAAATACATGTTGAAATGTATAATCCACTCAAAAGATGCCCACTTCAGCGTGCGTGTTTATGTCATATCCTCTCCCTTATTTTCATCCTAAACAGGAGCGGCAGAGAAGAGCTCCAAACACGGTGCGGAGGATCGAACCCAGAACATCATCATGGTTCTCAAAGACCGGATGAAGATCAGAGAGAGGAACAAACCTGAGATCTTTGAGCTCATTCAGGAGGTGTTCTCCATCGTCAAAGCAACCCATGTCACCTACATGAAGCAGATCAAACAGAGCGTACTGGATGGCACTTCGAAATGGTCAGCCAAGATCTGCATCACAGGTGAGAATGGGGTCAAAATTAGCATCGTACAGTAGCTTTGAAAAGAGCTGGCAAGCACTGTCAGGTGTTTGTGTCTATAAAAAGAGACAAGCTGGCGTTCGTATGAAAAGAGCACAGGTGGTGTTTGTGGGGCAGTAGTACAGAAGGTCAGGTGATTTAAGAGGCATCTGTTTACATACACACACACACACACACACACACACACACACACACACACACACACACACACACATACATACAGGAGCTGACAATCTTTTGCTTCCTCCTAGTGTTGTGTGCCCAGGGTTTACAAGCCAAGGATAAAACAGGTTCAAGTGATCCATATGTCACCGTCCAGGTGGGAAAGACCAAAAAGAGGACCAAGACCATTTACGGAAACCTCAACCCTGTGTGGGAGGAGACCTTCAACTTGTGAGTCAAGATCATTTAGAAAAAAATGTGAAAATGTGTCAAGGAATTTGGCATCAAATAATGATTATTTTCATTACAGGTTCATATTTAGGTCACGATGCCAGTCCAATTGATTTAGGTCTTTGCCAACAGAATATTACATAGAGGAGGAAAATAATAATCACATATTAAAGGGCCCTAGGTCATATCTCTGACGTGCTTGTTATGGGGAAAAAAAGTCAAAACCTCTATAATTGTAGCCTTTATTAACAGAAAATAGTGAAAGATAGCAAAAAGTTTTACGTGCTATATGTGCGGCTCTTTGGCTTGAAAAGTTTCCATATTTTTTTATCAAACCTCTTAAAAACACTGCTGCTTTATACTGTATAAAATATTGGGGCAGCTGTGGCTCAGTGGTGGAGTAGGTCGTCTTGTAACCAGAATTTCGGGGGTTGAACCCAAGCTCCTGAAGTCACGTCGATAGGCAAGACACTGAACTCTAAATCTCTGCGTCATTGGCTTGTGAATGTGTATAAATGAAACTAGGTAACGGTGATGGACACTTTACATCGCAGCCTCTGAATGTCACATGCGTTTAAAAAGTGCTTTGAGTCGTCAGAAGACTAGAAAAGAGCTATAAAAGCTCAAGTTCGTTTACCATCTTTTTTTATTTCTGTTGATCAGAACCGTGTATAGCTTTTTTTTCTTTTTACACTCTTGACATTTAGGGAGTCATAATTAAAATCCGACTGGTCTTCTTGGCTACCTGTCAATATGAATGCTATGTTTGGTAGCTGTCACTGACTCTATGCTTCTTTCTGTTCAGTGAATGTCACAACTCCTCAGACCGCATCAAGGTGAGGGTGTGGGACGAGGACGACGACATCAAGTCTCGAGTAAAGCAAAAGTTTAAACGGGAGTCAGACGACTTCCTCGGTCAAACTATCATTGAAGTCCGCACACTGAGCGGAGAGATGGACGTCTGGTACAATCTGGGTCAGTTTGATTTAAAGTCTGTGTCACTTGTATTTTATTGATACCGCAGCTTCTCACTGCCATGATATTTTAATTTTACTTTACAGTCACAAGACTGTCATAACATCTCTGATTCAGATGTTTTTCAGCAGCATTCTAGGTAACCGTGTTGCTTCATGCCTTGTTGTCTTCACAGACAAGCGTACTGACAAATCAGCTGTGTCTGGAGCTATTCGCATGCACATCAATGTAGAGATCAAAGGAGAGGAGACAGTCGCCCCATATCATGTTCAGTACACTTGTTTACATGAGGTAAGTTCCCTTAACTGTATTTGGACAGGCAGAGAGTAACACATTGTGTAATGTAAGCATTTCAATTGCTCAACAAATTGTATCTTACAGGCCACACAAAACCTTTTAACAGATGTTTCCTCTGAAAGTGACATTAGTCCTTTTTACAGGTTATAGTTATTTCTGTACTTTTACTCTACGTTCCAATCTGAAGTGCTCTGTGGTAACTTCACTGTTGGTTTGCAAAAAAAAAGACAACATGCTCAAAATAATTCAAATCACTGTCTTTGTCTCAAATATATACAATATATATACATGCATGTCTAGATGGCAGATTAGGTATTTGTCTTAAACATTTAACACAGGAACTTTTCATTTACTTTACTAAAGTACAGTTCCACCACTGTGTGTCTTTTAGAGTGTCTACCTCTATCCAAAGTCTTCCCAATACCAAACAAACAAATTTGCGTGACTGATTCTTGGCTCCAAAATGTATCCGTTCCAAATTAAACTTCAGTTAATACTCTGTGATGTTTGCTTTGCTCTCATAATATAAAGACCACTTCCAGACAGTACACACATTACTACTCTGGCTCTTAGTGGGACACTCTGCTGATTGATTGTCAACCAATCACAGTGCACTTGGGTGCAGAAATTACTCAGCCCATTACTTAACTGGGCATATTAGCTGATCCTAAACAGACAAATGGTCGCCTTTATGGCTGCACATGAGTAGTCATAAACCTCACAGTGAACTCTTAATGTTTTACAGCACTTTATGGTTGAGTAGTCAAGACAGCAGCGCGTGTTGGCCTCATAATGAAGTTTAATTGTTATTTGTGTAGGACGGCCATTTAAAGGTTATTGGATCAGAAGTTGCAATCTGCTCTGTTTAGTACTATACAACATAGAAACTTTGATTAAAGCTTCAGAAGCCAAATTCTTTTGTAATAATAGAATTGTAAAGCTGCCTTAAACTTCCTGAAACATCCCTGGTCACTCACGCTATCGAAATGATTACATCTGTGTTCCCTAACCACAATCATATGAACCTACAGTTGCTATTTTTACTCTTTTATTTTAGTTTATTATTCATGTTTGACTCTTTTTTTGTGTACATCTCCTTTAATTCTCCCTCTATCTTTACCCTTTTCCTCTTTGTAGAACCTCTTCCACTTCGTGACAGATATTCAGAACAATGGTGTGGTGAAGATCCCTGATGCTAAAGGGGACGATGCATGGAAGGTCTATTTCGAGGAGACTCCCCAGGAGATTGTTGATGAGTTTGCCATGCGCTATGGAGTGGAGTCCATCTACCAGGCCATGACGTATGTCACTGTCTGACTTCAGAATGGGAAATAAAGCATTAAGTAAAATGTTTTGTGTTTGATTAAATCTTCTTCCCTCTTTTGCAGTCACTTTGCCTGCCTGTCGTCTAAGTACATGTGCCCAGGTGTGCCTGCAGTGATGAGTACACTTCTAGCCAACATCAATGCCTACTACGCTCACACAACCCAGGCAACAAACAACGTCTCTGCCTCCGACCGCTTTGCTGCTTCTAACTTTGGGGTGAGTCACCCCTGAAATGCTTTAAAAAAAAGATTATTTATGAGGCTTTTTGACCTTTATTTAGATAGAAAATACTATAGAGAGACTGGAAATGTAGGATGGGGGGGGGGATAGGGGGGTGGGTTGAAATGCACCATACAATATCAGGATCAGGAGTCAAATCTGCAACAACGACTGTAGCCTTGGTTTACAGGCTGCTTTTTCTACCAGTTGAGCTAATCCCTTGTCCCCCAATGCAGAAACATTTAACAGTATTGTAAATGAAAAGATGCCGCAGTCATGAGCATTAAAAACAAAATGACAAAATCTAAATGTCCTTAAAGATGGAAGTGCAATGTTGCACTTTGTTAATAAAAAGTTGTTTCGAACTTACTTGCAAATGTTTTAACTTTCTTTCTACCCTGGTACTCAATAGCTGATGTTAAAATCTATTGCCCTGTCTGTGTTTTAATCCCTACAGAAAGAGCGATTTGTCAAGCTTCTCGACCAGCTTCACAACTCTCTGAGGATTGACCTGTCCATGTACAGAGTAAGACTGCGCTCCAACTGACTGTTTGAACTCGTGTTATCTTAAGAAACGTTTTTAGTAGATGACAACTGATACAGGCTGGATAGTTATAATGCATAGCAACATATTAAATCCACACAGCTTTGTGTTCTTTGTATCTTAGGTCTCTCTTTTCTTCCTTATGATCTCTCTCTGTAATAAACAATAAAAAAAAAAACTAAATGGTGTGATTGTAATTAAATTCACATCTCCTCTGAAATGGACACAGACACATTCAGGAAACACTGCACACCCACACAGGAACAACTGTGCCACCAAACCAGAGTTGTATTGGCAGGGGAAATTGTGTTACCTTGCTGCCAACATACACAAACACACACTGGACAAACATGGATGTACTGTAATTTGTGTTTCGTTGTCTTAATGCAGAACAACTTCCCTGCCAGCAGTCCTGAGAGGCTGCAGGACCTCAAATCCACTGTGGACCTTCTCACCAGTATCACCTTCTTCAGAATGAAGGTACCATCCCTTCCTTAAATATCATGCACTACACCAACATGTCTCATATATAGGATGTAATGAAATAAAAGCACACATTCATAATAGGTTTTTTTACTGAAGACATTTCTGCTGTAGTTTTGTACATTATTTGTAGTGTGAGTTGGTTCCACCTCCTCTTTTTTAATGTTTGTGATTTCAGGTCCAAGAGCTTCAGTCTCCACCCAGAGCCAGTCAGGTAGTGAAGGATTGTGTCAAAGCCTGTCTCAACTCCACCTACGAGTACATCTTCAATAACTGCCATGAGCTGTACAGCCGCGAGTACCAGACAGACCCGGTAAGCAGCAGCAGTCTATTCAATATCTGTGTAGGTGTGAATGAATGAATCTTTCTTTCTTCTTTTGCCCCTCACAACATTTTTCATCTTTCAGTTTGCTTTATTGGCATCACTATAATAGAGTACAGTATACCCAGTGGCTGTGTGAGCAGAACAGATACTTGAAAAAAGAGATAAAGACACAGGAATGGATTGTGGATTGCTGGAGAGTCCACTGATGAAAGAAAAATCAAGTTGTTGATCAGAGCATCCTTTAATCTGACACTTATATTGGCTGCTTGGTACCGCAAAGAAATTGGGTTTACTTTTTATTTTCCCACAAATATAGTATCTTATTCCAACAGGACATTTGCCATTTTTAATAAATTAGTCAGTGTATTTTCTGGTTGTAATTTGGCTCTCTCTCTATGAGGGAAAAGAGACTGCCTAACTCCTAACTCACCAACATGTTTGACTCAGCATCAGAGTTTTGAAATTGGTGTACCTTTTTACTTAATTTCTCCTGTTGTTTAAATTGCCTTGAAGCATTTCAATCCCTAGGCCTGTCTTTGGTGAGTTCTTATCATCCTCTCAGTCTGGATAGTCCAGGCTTTCCCATCCATCACTTCTGCTTGGGAGTTCAACAAGAACTTCTACAAGTTGTTATGAGTCCTCATTAAGGCTCCATCCAGACTCCCATTCTGAATTTCAAATACGTATACTTTGCTCTGAATAAAAAATTTCATCCTAAGGGATGTTGCTATATTTTGGTGAAATATCCCAAAGTTCATTCTTCATTCTTCAACCCCTGTGGTGCTCAGCTTAGGTTTTTTTCTTTTTCTTCCAGTACATCTTTAGCTATTTCAAAGAAGTCATCCAGACAGTTGACATTCTGAGTCTGTTTAAATCACTTTGAGCAGCAAACACTGAATATGTATGAGACGACAAATTCCAAACACAGTGGAGATTCCAGACCTAAAAAGTATCTGCCTCAGATGCTAGCTTTCACCCAATGGTCTTACAATTTACCATCGATTCCTTTGCTTGCAAGATTGAGCAATTCATTATTTTATCCATCATGTACGTACAGGTTTAGTATGTGCAGCATTGCTTAATATTTATATTATGATGAGGACATGGTTGGGCTAAACTTGCCATAAAAAGAGTTTAATTAGTTGTTTCTCTGCTTTTCCAGGCCAAACCAGGTCCTGTGCCTCCAGAAGAACAGGGACCAAGCATCAAGAATCTGGATTTTTGGTCCAAACTCATCACACTTATCGTTTCTATTATTGAGGAGGACAAAAACTCCTACACTCCCTGCCTAAACCAGTATGTCTGCTGCACATTTGACCTAAGTTTTCTCTCTGCTTTTCTCTAAAACCTCTCTTCTTGTATTACATTTTCTTTAAATTACATTCAAATGTCTATAGTATTCACCCTATATATGCTCCTTAAACTATACCTGAAGGCTCTCATGTTCTTGTTCAGTTTCAAATATCCTTCACATATTATTACTCCTCCTCTTCTACATCTAGATTTCCTCAGGAGCTCAACGTGGGTAAAATCAGCGCTGAAGTGATGTGGAATCTGTTTGCTCAGGATATGAAGTATGCAATGGAGGGTGAGTGAAAGTCACTGATTTTCTTGAAATCTGATCGGACCAAGCCTTGAAGAAGTACTAAAGACATGCTAAGTGCAATTTTGTGGTTCAGGGATTAGCTCTAATGACCAAATACATGCAGACACAATGCAGTATGCAACCCATCAGTAGTTCATAATGATATATGGAGGGGTGAGGTGATGTGTTTCCATTTCATTGTCAAAACATCAGCTGAAGGTATTGTAATGATGTTATCATTTTAAGCATATGTATGAAAATGAATGATCATTTGTAATATGTATTAGGTCGGAGATAATTGACCTAGATAGTAGTTTTAGGAGTAGCCTTAAGTTTTGTTAAAGAACCAAAGACAAGACAGTTTCAGTTTAAATGATACAGTCACAATGCATCAGTCATTAAAAGATAAAAACACAGATGTGTAAGAGTACGTCTCCAAAGGGAAATTCTTGCTTGCATAGGAAATCATCGCCTATAGTCTTCTGTTAGACAATATGTGCCTCTGGGAACAGATGCTTATTTCTTTGCAATCCAGGTGAAGCCAGTGGTAAACGTTAAATAACTGTATAGCCTAGACACCAGGAATTAAATTTGCCCTTCATTCTTCAGACATGTGTCTTCTTTATTCTATCTCTCAGAACATGAAAAAAATCGTTTTTGCAAGAGTGCCGATTACATGAACCTGCACTTCAAAGTCAAGTGGCTGTACAACGAGTACTGCAAAGACCTGCCCTTCTTCAAGAGCAGAGTGCCTGAATATCCTGCGTGAGTAACAACTAGCCCAACACAGTTTGGCAACATCAGTCTAATACTGAGAACAGAAAACATAAATCAAAGAAAACCATGTATATTTTCTGCGTTTTATAGGTGGTTTGAGCCATTTGTCATTCAGTGGCTGGATGAAAACGAGGAGGTGTCTCGGGACTTTCTGCATGGTGCTTTGGAGAGAGACAAAAAAGATGGGGTAAAAGTTTCCAACTCTTCTTCTACTTATCACTCCTTCACTCCCCTGGCAAAGCTGAGTCGCTGTTGTTGTTCAGGCAGAATTACTGTAATCCATCCTTTGTACTCCCTCTGTCACACTCAAAGTTATCAGGCAGAGTTTCCTCCTCCCTTCTGCTCTGCCTCCCACACTCCCCCCCCCCCTGCCTCTCTTGCACTCTTCAAAGGCTGCAAAGAAGCAGCATGGACACACTGCAGAGCAGACACAAACTCAAAGCAGGAAGTGTGTTTGAAACATCTTCTTAGGCCAGCCGACGTGCTTCATCATTATAAAACAACCCTTAAGTAGTTTAAAGAAGCTTGCAGGCGACATGCTCGTAGGCAAGGAGGGCAAGAACTGTGTGACAGCAGGATATTGTGAATTAATGGCCTTATTCCAGAGTTTTGATTGCAGGAAAGCTGTCCTCACCTCATTATCCAGACTCCCCAGAGGAGCACCTTTACACTCACCTCAGGCCTTAGGGAAAGGCGCTAACCTGCCAATTACAGATAGACTGACAGGGACACTCACATGTCATCAGATGCCTGTCTCACTTTGTGTATGGCTAGTTAACTCTTGGCCATGTGAGGCTATGTCCATGTGATCAGAGATATCAAAGTTTGAGTTTGATATGGTGGCTAGTAATCCATCTATGTGGTCTGATGTGCCTGGAGGTCACACCTTGTTAGTCTCTCTTTTGTCAAAGCCTCTCACCTGCTACCCTTATGAATAACAATGATTTGCTTTTTAACTTCTCTTCCACCTTTTCTGCCCTACAGTTTCAGATCACATCAGAACATGCTCTGTTCTCCTGTTCAGTGGTGGATGTGTTTTCCCAGCTGAACCAGAGCTTTGAGATCATCAGGAAGCTTGAGTGTCCGGATCCACAGATCGTAGGACACTACATGAAGAGATTTGCAAAGGTAGATTAAAGAAAATATCAAAAGTCTTAAAGACTTAGTATACTACAAAGGATGTCTTAAACTTGAAGAGCAGGTGTCAACAAAATATCATAATTCAGAAAAATAATGACCTGTTTGTCTTTCTTTTTTTTTCTCTCCAGACTATCAGCAATGTACTCCTGTCCTATGCTGATATCCTCTCAAAGTGTTTCCCTAACTATATCAACATGGAGAAAGTGGTGAGTAGCTGAAGACTTAGAAGAAACTTAGGTCAGCTAGATCCATTAAAAAAACTGTTTATCAGCTCTCAGTTTAAGACTGTTGTTATAGATATATATCCATGGCCCATGTAAGAATGATGTCTTTGCATACTGTGCACTTTAGATATTTGTCTTTCTGTCCTCAGCCCTGCATCCTGATCAACAACATCCAACAGCTGAGAGTTCAGCTGGAGAAGATGTTTGAAGCCATGGGAGGAAAAGATGTGAGTCAATTATAACCCATTTTTATTCTCACTCTAGTTCCAACTCCACAGTGTGATTGTTCAGTGCCGAGTTTTAAGTCTGTATTGTGACTCAGCTGCCTAGTTCAGCCTATGTTCCTAATTCACATGTATCTTTGATGTCATTGCTATTGATCCCCCTGCCCAATAACTTCAACCAGCTTTGTGTATCTTAATTTTCGACTGTAGCTTTGTGTGGAGGCCAGCGATATCCTGAAAGATCTGCAGGTTAAACTCAACAATGTCATGGATGATCTCAGCAGGATCTTCTCTGTCAGGTAGAAACACAGAGACCTACAAAGTCATTTAGTTATAAGCAGACATGAATGTAATGTGAATGAAATCAGACTTTTAGTACATTATTCAATGAGATGTTCTTCAACTTTTACACCCTAGCTTCCAGCCTCACATAGAGGAGAATGTGAAGCAGATGGGAGACATCTTGGCCCAGGTGAAAGGGACCACAAATGTGGGAAACGCCAGCAGTGTGGCCCAAGATGCTGACAATGTCCTGCAGCCCATCATGGAGTTCCTGGACAGCAAGTGAGGCAGTCTACCCTTTTAGTGGAGCCTAAAGGGGGTGGTTTTTTTAAATTTTAAACCTATATATGTATATATAGGTTATAATGATTTAAAGTAACCACCCTCTTTTTTACTAAGTCTCCTGTTGTCTTTAAGCTCTGGATTTTTCTTCAGGTAACACAATTTCCCCCCTTTCTGCTGCATATTATTCATCACTCCCCGCTCTCTTCTGTCTCCCCCTCCTGCCAGCCTGACTTTGTTTGCTAAGATCTGTGAGAAGACTGTACTGAAACGTGTGTTGAAGGAGCTGTGGAAGCTGGTGATGAACACGATGGAGAAGACCATCGTTCTGCCGCCACTTACAGACCAAACGGTGAGAGATCTCACGCCTACATATATACAGACATACATCCAAACTAATTTACAGAATAATAATGATAAGCTACACGTGCTGTTTTGGCACTCATTGATGACTTTGCCTGCCTGTGTAAACACAGCTATACAAACAATTAGGATCTCTTTTACCTTTATGAGTACAGCAAGTAATGTAGAAAGTAGGACAAAATGTTCAACATGAAACATACAAAAACCCACACATGAACAAAGACACACTCACACCTCCAACTGCCAAGGCAGCATCAAAGGAAAGAGGAGGAGGAGGTGGAGAATGAGAGAAGGGAATACAAAAGCAGACATTTTGTGTGTCGTTACTAAAGATGGCCCTCTAAAAACACAAAAGACCAAACTGCTTCTGCATCACATTGACATGGCATCCAATCCACGTCTTAACCCCTACACATATTTGACAACACTTCTAGAGCCCCCATTCATCCAAACTATCCAGATCAAGGGTTTGATGAAAAATCAATATAAAAGGATTGCACCATATCATTCTAACACCAGCTCATGGCTGCTCTCCAGCATGTCAGCCAACAATTATTTGGAGATTCCTGATGTATGAGTAACTCACTACAGAGTGGCAGATTTTTTTGCCCAGAGCATCTGGCCCAATTCCAAAAAGAGCTGTACATTTCGGAAAGCAGCCTTCCTGTTTTCTTTTGTTTTGGATATATGTGTTCTTATTTGTGTTTGGTTATTGACTAAAGAGCCTCATATCACTGTTAATAATGTTATAACTAATCTCTGATTTCAGTATGTAGTGTACCCAATGAGCCCCTGTCCAAAAGATTTTATTTAGTTATCAAAAATTAAAAAACTAAAAAGACTGTACATTATGAATGTCTGAAATTGTCCCATATTGCTATCTAGAAAAGTAATTTTTGTTCACGTTTTGTGGAAGAAAAGAAAAGTCCACTTCCCCTTTCCTGCCTTCCTTACATATTTAAATCCAGGCTTTAGCGTGCTACCAATTCGTCAACATCCCTCCCTCCAAACTTGTGTAATAGTTTTTACTGATGTGGGGCTCTTTGCAGCTTGACTGACCCTTTTCTCTGGTTGTTGTTGTTGTTGTGATTACTATTACATCCTGCTCCCACCGCTCTCCCTCCACAGATGATTGTAAGTACAGCACTCCTGCGTGTGTGTCTGTCTGTCCGTCAAACGGTGGTTGGTTCTCTGCTATATGTGGCTGCGATCTTCCCCTGTTTTTTACCCGTCATCACACCCACTCCCTCTCACCTCTCTGACCTGTCACATCTGTCCCTCCCCTCTCCTCTCCTCTCCTCCCCTCTCCTCTCCTCTCCTCTCCTCCCCTCTCCTCTCCTCTCCTCTCCTCTCTTCTCCTCTCCTCTCCTCCCCTCTCCTCTCCTCTCCTCTCCTCTCCTCCACCACTGTCCCTCCTTTGAGAAGACAGAAGCATGGTGCATTCCTGACTGGTTCTGATAGGTCCTTCACCCCTGCAACAATCCAATCAAAGCCCCCCCCCCACCCCACCCCCCCACCCCCTCTCTTCTTCTGTGTCTTCTTCCTGAACACTCTCCACAAACTGGAAGTGGTACTCCTCTCTTTGCGCCTGATGTTGCCTTGTTTCTTCTCATGCCTTGTGTCCCTTTACTAAGATTGTGGTGGGGCGACTCTGATCTCTCGGTGGCTTGGTATCTGGTGTCCTGCCCCACCTCCAGCCCCCTCCCCTTTTACCTCTATCCTATCCAAACCTTTTCCACCTGTTTGAATTGTGTCCTGCCCCTCCCCCCACTGCCCACTGTGGGTTTGTTGCTTGCATCTGATCTTTTTTAACACTGAAATCTTCTTTCAGTATACTGTACAACACTGTACTGTATGTCTCTACAGACCTGTCATGTTGGTCTGACTCGGTTTGGTTTAATTTTCTGTTGTTTCTATCATGATTGTATAATGCTGGCATTGGTTCTCATGCACAAAATGGCTTTTTGACAAAAAGTCATTGGTTTGAACAGATGACGGTCAGAAAGGGTAAATTATAAAGCTCTTATGCAAGTGACGATTTTTAAATTGTAAATAATGAATGATAAAATCAGCTGTGTTATAATTGACTCATAAAGGTTTAATGCAACAAGATTTAATTAAGTCATTTTAGAGTAATCTGTGTTTATCTATAGTGTGGCTAAAAGTACATAAAAATAGTGGAGCCACAGAGGAAGCTATATTTAGTTTATTTCTAAACTAACCAGGTTGATTTCTGCGTTTCAGGTAAAATTATATTTGATTTCTTGTATTTTATTTATGTTATATAAAGACCAAAGTCAAGCTCAACTAGTGTTGGAGAAAGTACAAGTACTCCTTTAATAAAAGCATAATCATTTATTATTAAATATTACATAACTACAGTCATTGAGTACATGTACTTTTGATAGGGAAATGTTGAGTTGAATTCTGCCACATTTATTTGTCAAAGGTGTTACTGATACAAGAATCTATCGCATAGAGCTTTAACTGAATTGCATTTGATTTTTTTCAGAGTTTAAACAATTTTTAAACAAATAGTTTGTGCACTTAAGGTGTATTTAAGGTTATACTTCGATTTTCCTTCTTTACAAGAGTTGTATAAGAAGATTGATAACCATTCTCAAAAATAATTTATCACATATGAGAAGAACAAGGTTAGCCTAAAGAGCAAGAGCCTGAAGTTGATTATGTTAGCTTAGATTACGTAGTTTTAGCTATATGTTTGTGAGTAAGAGTAAGAGCTACGGATATTTGGATGTACCAGTGGATAACACCAGGTGAGCTGTTTACCCCTGTATTCATCCATATAGCCTACTAAGCTTAGCTAATCATCTCTCGGCTAAAGACCTCACAGTGCAATTATCTTCCCCCTTTAATGCTGAGCAATGTCTTCATTAAGTTATTTTTGAGAAATTTTTAATGTATTTATTAATATTTTTTTTACATTTCTATAACATACATCCTGTCAGCATGAATATTGTTCTTTGCCTGACAAACAGCAATTATTAAACTTGATTTTCTTTTTTGTGATAAGGCACAAAACCTGTAGTTGCTGCTTTGGAGGGGAGGCTAATTGAAAGAACTGAAAGGAGTTGACATCTTTGGGAGTTAGAATTTACATTTTGTAAAAAGCAACATTTTTGACATTTGATTGCATATCTTCATCTATCCAATCGGAGTGTAGTCACACTGCAGGGACTGGTCATTGTTTGAAGTATTAACCACATGCTCTCTTTCCAGGGGAGGCTGAAGAATGCTTCTCACAGTGATGTAAGGACTAAAACCCTTTAGATCAATGTGTCGTGTCTCTCTCCTTTATGTCCTCTCTCTGTGTCTTCGTCTTTCTCCCTCAGCTCGCCAAAGAAACAAAGCAGTGGAAATATCGATTTTTCACTTTTGTTTTCACACATAATTCCTCTATAGTGCTGTTTATATGCTGTGAAATGCTGCACCAGTGGCTGCCCACACTCCCAGCCTCACCACAGGCCATACACTCTAAACAACATGTAGACATTTGCAGCTAAAATGCACCACAAAACATAGGTCAAGTAGTTCATTACTCACTTGATTTTACCTGATTTTTTAAAACAACATGCTCTCCTGTTACGTGATTCCTTTAGACAGTGCTGCAAACATAACAGATGGAGAATAGGGCGGGGATTAGCTGCATTTCTTGATGCCGGTTGTATGTCTGAGCTTAATGTTGCAAAACTGCAAGCAAGTGGCGGTTTGACCTCCAGTAAATGGGACATTTTACCACAAAAATATGCTTGTAGGGTCAGAATATTGTGCAGTAGGAATACATTTTCATCACAGCATGTTCTGCAACAGCATAAAACAACACAGGGGAGGGTGGCCGGATACATTTTACATAACCCTATTTCTTATCTAACTGAACTTCAAGTATCTTAAACACAACTTACATTAATAGACACATTACAGTTTCATGAGTGCACACTAATGTAATGTTTCAAATAGAACAGATCACTTACTCTCAGAAATTCATTCACGTATTTTGTTTAATTTGATGGCTTTTTTGTGTTGTTTTAAAAAACCTTTTCAACCTACCTGGGTAGGCGTTGCATATTTCATTATAAAAGCATATTTCACGTCTGAGGCTGAAGTCATAGATTTTTGAAGGTTCTTACAGCAGCACTTCCTGAAGTATTCTCTTACCAGAGTTTTGCATTAGGCTGGACTTCAATGAATTGCTGCAACTGCTTGCACCACAGTGCAAATGTAAAGCTGCAGTGTGTATGTATGAGTGTGTGCCTGCACGAGGGAGTGCATGAGTATGTGTTCTTTCTACGAGCTGAGCCACTTTCCCTTCTCTTTGTACTGAAATGTCTTACTGTGTGTGTGTGTGTGTGTGTGTGTGTGTGTGTGTGTGTGTGTGTGTGTGTGTGTGTGTGGAGTTGTGCATCGAAGTGTGATGTTTTAAAATGAATACAAACACAGATACATGTGGTAAAAACACTTAGAGGAAAAAGTACCTTGACATCGGCTTAGAGAGAGTGTTTATGAATGTGTGTGTCAGAAACGTCGCCGTCCTGTGTGTGACACTAAACCGTTCACATGCTTCTCAACAGCGTCACGATAATAATAGTTTTCTCTCTCTTCTCCTGTCTACCTTTCGTCTATCTGTCACTTTCAGGGCACTCAGCTCATCTTTAATGCTGCCAAGGAGCTGGGACAGCTGTCCAAGCTGAAGGTATGATATGTTTTCACACCGTTAATCCTCTGGGATGGGCATCAGTGCTTCAGATCTCTGATTGTTTAGAATGTTAGACAGGCCGTATGAATGGAAAAAGTGGTAAACTTGGTGTGTTCTCCTCTTTTTGTCACCCTCAGGAGCACATGGTTCGTGAGGAAGCTAAAGCACTCTCCCCTAAGCAGTGTGCTGTGATAGAGCTGGCCCTGGATACCATCAAGGTACAATCTCACTTTTACTTTCACTTTCAATTCGGTCTCGGTTTTAGTTGTCAGACATGCTTTTTTTGATGTGGTCAATTTTCAGCTTAAATCATTGATTTGTCCTTGTGGTTAGATGCTCATAAATATTGAGACCATCCAAACAAGAAACATGACATGTTTGGCCTGTTTTCTGATTGAGTTAGAGGGTTCAGCATTAATAGCTAATGAGGAAAAAAACTGCATAACTTGTTCATTTTAGGCTGCAACAAACAGTGCATTGATATTTTTTTATATGTACTTTCCATAATTTAGTATTTTTTCTGCTTTTACAGCTGTATTTGCATCTTCATCAAAGTATTTCAATTTGTTTCTTTCAAGTATAACAAGCTCTGGAAGGACAATGATTATATCCTAATCCTTTAACATTTATTTTTCATAACAGAAATATTTGCTCAGGCAAAGGTGATAGATTTGCAGCTCTCAAATCAAGATCCCTTTTCCAGGAATTGTTGAAGTAAGTTTGATGTAATCTAATTTGTCCGTCTCTCTGTTAGCAATATTTCCATGCTGGTGGTGTTGGTCTGAAGAAGACTTTCCTGGAGAAGAGTCCTGACCTCTTGTCGCTCCACTACGCTCTGTCGCTCTACACTCAAGCTACAGACAAACTCATTAAGACCTTTGTCCAGTCACAGACCTCACAAGGTAACCTTTACTCTTCTGTTTCCCTGTCTTTGGGATACTTCTGATTCTCTCTATTTCAAGTATCTTCCTTTTTTCTAAGCTAACATCAGTTTCTTGATTCGGATCATTAAATCAACATTTGTTGCTCTGCTTACTCAGAGGAGCTTCTCCGCTTAGTGTCTCCCACCCCTCTGTGGACGTCGAGGTTTCCCAAATGCTCATCTCTATATCCTGAAAATATCTCACATGCTTTGTAGAGCATGAAGTCGATGCTGCGGATACATAATAGTTTCTCTCTTCTCAGAAATGCTGAGTCTCCTGGTAGCCAGCCTCTGGAAACACAGAGACTACTCTTTAAATGATCTGACAGATATTTGCAATGAAAGAATAAATATCTACCCAGTCTTTTTCTCTTACCGCTCAGCCTCGATCCTACAGTCAGATGGCTACTTAACAGCCATCATCTCTTGGGATGACAGTTTAAAATTTAATTAGCAGAATTCAGTGGAGTTTATGGAGTGAGACGTTTTTTCCGGCAGTGGATCTGTTTGAGATATGCATGTTGCAGGATTATGCAGCAGTTAGGAGGAAAGAAATGTGATAAAAAAAAAAGATTGAAATAACGATTTTGCAACCTCACTTTCTCCCAACTTTAGGGCTACAATTCATAAATGTCGGTGTGTTTTTCTTCTTTCTATGAACCTCATGTCTCTACGTGTTTTCTTCTTTCTCTGTCCACTCCCTCCTCTCTGTCCCATCTGTGGGTCAGTGTTCGGCGGGAAGGGGGTCAGGTTCACCACTAGTGAGGATGTTTACCCAGAAAAGGGTATGTGGCACTCAGGCTCAGGACCTGAGACATCCAGGACTACAACAAAAAAAACCTCCAAAACCAAAGCCCAAACTCCCTCTACCCTCCACTCCCAACCATGTGCATCCTGAAACTCCCCCTGCCTGCTCAAACTCATCCCAGCAGACAAATGCAACGCACTAACTGAACATACTCTCTCTCTATCTCTGCATTCTTTGTTCGCGCACACATTTTGTACATGCCTATCACAACAATAAGAACATAGACTTCATGCATTCATGCATGTAATGTACACACTGATGTCTGATTGTATGGAGCTGCACCGAATACATACGACAATGACTGTATGTATGAGCAGACACTGAAGCATGATGTGCTGACATCAGACAAAAAAAGACGACAGTGCATTAAAGTGTGGAAGAATCCTGATCCAGCATGATGTCACACAGAGGCCTGAGCGCTGAGCAGGCTTGTGTGTGTGCGTGTGCGTGTGCGTGTGTGAGTGTGTCTGTGCGTGCGAGCGAGCGTATGTGTGTATAAGGCGGAGCAATTGACTGATCAAAGCAAATGTGTCTGAGTAAAATCGTCCTTAAAGCAGAAACCCGGTGTATCAGTGAGGATACACAAAGAGGCAATCCCCCATGATTCCCCCTCTCCGGCTTTGCCTGAAATGTAAGACAGTGATGAAGAGGGTGAGGATTATGATGAAGATGGCTGTTGGCTCAGTTTGTCTGGGAGGGCTCCCTGTCCTTGCCTGCTCTGTAATCACACACAAACACAGTAAGAGATGGACAAACACATCCACACAGCTCCCACGTGCAGGGCTGCTCTCCCTACAGGAATGATGAGAAAGGGTGCTCAACTCATCCTCCCTCCACAGATTAAACCAATCACAAGCCATCCCTCAGGTCAGGTGGTTTGATTTCTGTCACTTTAGCTAAGGATCAAAAAGATCTGACTCTTAGTCACTAAAATTTGCACAGGATGAGGCACAAACTATAGCTCAGCTTAAGTGACTGTTAAAGTAGTCGAAAATCAGATGAACCTATCGATGATTTCAGCAGACTTTCTTTCTTTCTTCTCCTTTTGGATCGAATCACTTACAGAACATTTCCTGACAGAACAATAGTCTAACAAAAAGCCTGAATGTTCAGTTCTTGATTTTAAATATCGACTTTTCATGTCAGAATTGATAAACGTTCTAGGCCGACATTTCTTTACAGTTTCCTTTCTAAAAACAATCCCTTCAACAATTTGAAATCAACTTCTTCAGTATTCCAAAGCTTGCAGTTGCCTTTTTGAAGGCAAAATTAAAACCATCCAAAACTCTCTACTCCCTCATTTTGTTCAATTTTATTCAGATTAAGTATAGGTCAACATTTCCATTTTGAAACTCACTTTCTTATTGAATTCAGCTTATGCTCTTACTCTGCTCTCATAGTGGAGGTGTGTTTCTCAAGCCTTCCTGCAAGCTGCTAGATGTCCTTGACTGTAACAATGATGCAAATGACTTTCCTTCCATAGCAGATTTCAGTGCATATTTCTGCAGTCTTTCCAACCATTTCACCAGTGATGATTAAAAGATGAGGGGGTGACTAAACAAAGCTCAGGGGGATATCTTCTTATGTACACTGGTGCTGGTGATCAGTGATGACTGTCTTTCCTACATACTGCAGAGCTGTGAGCTGCATTATTTGAAAATGAAATAATCAAGGGTCATTTGTTAATATGCCTTAACCTCGGGTGACACTGAGTCAAAAAAAAAACACACACAGTACAAGTTTTGGATTTAATGTCTAATTTGCTGAAGATTTGCAATATGTTACAAAATGTGCACCTCTGATCGCAGTGTTTATTGGAGGAGAAAAGCCGGCAATTTCTTGGCAACATCTTGCTGCCTCCCAGCCGGCAAAGTTTCTTTCTCATCTTGTATGGACATCCTGCACAGAGGAGGCAAGGCCAGATGGATGACTGCTGCTCTCTTTGGTCCTGTTGGCAGCAAAAACAACTCTCCCATAATGCTCCCTGGAGAGATACAGGGCGCAGCACGCCAGGAACACTCTGCCGTCTAACTCCCACAGACACCTTGTTTAGTGGGCGGCTAGTTAAAAACACATACACACACACACACACACACACACACACACAGGCTGCTGGTCTCCACCACAAAGATACCCTTGACAGAGCGAAGACACTAATTAAAACATTGAAAATTAATGTCCATCTGTCACTGCATCCTTTTGGAGTTGTATGTGGATCTCAACCACTTGTTCACATGCAGCATAAAAACCACACTGACACACCAAGGAAGGGTTTGTCCTTCAGCCCCCTCCCAGACTAAAGAGTTTGAGCCTGAGTGAAGCCATCGCTGTCTTATTCACATTAAAACAGCCATACAGCTACAAGTAGAGGACCAGGAAGACCTGACCTGTGGTTCAGGGCCAGAGTTGAGTGTTACTGTATGAGGAGAAGAACAACTCTGACTGTGTTTGGTTTTCAGGGTTAAAATACAGAGAATCCTCTGACTTTGACCGCTGACCATTTTATATCCTTAATATATTGATAATATTGTAAGAAACTGTATGGTCTTCATTTTTTTTATACAGCAAGCTTCTTCACACAGTACAGCTGTATTAAGAGAACTGGGTATAAGTCGTACTATCCTTCATCGACAGATCTGAGAGGCTGAACTGCGTCTCTCTCCTTTCCCTTTCTCGTCCCTCCTCTAACCATAGTTGGGTAAAAGTCTTGACTAAGGAATGGATGTGTCCACCTGTCAAGATCCATCTGAGCATGTTTTGACCTGATCTCTGTCAGTGGATCTTTACTGTCAAATGACCTTCTCCAGCATCTCTCTTCTTCCTCTCTACCTCTAAATAAGCACCCTGCATCCTTATCGACACCTGCCTCTATGAGTGGGCTCAAATTACTGTCCTCTCTGGATTCAAATTGTTACCTATAAATGGATGAACCTATATAAAAGCTACTCAGCAAATGGCGAATGTCTTCCATAACCCTTTAATACAATATTATAGTTAGGGTTGTTTTACAGTTATTGGTTAGCTGTTATGAGAGGCTTTATGTGATCATCATATAATGTTTTATACTTCTCTGCATTACAGACAGTAGCAGTAATTCACATATTAAAACAATGATGCCCACTCATAGCAGCTTTGTCTGACTGTCCACTTCCAGGCCACAACATATGCATAGCAGATCACTGTGCCTTTAACCAAGTTCTCCTGTCACACTTCATAACTTCAATAGAACAAAATATTTTCCTCATCAATGTTCTCTGTAGGGTTATGACAAGTCAATTCCATTGTTGTATTCATTCAATGGAAATTGACTTGGTCTTATAACCTTTCAAAATGAGGAGGAGAATTTGGGGAAATAAAAGGCTCAGTGGTTTGTGTTAGTGTTTGGTCTGTATTAGGAGCACTAAGAGTGCGTTTTCTAAATCAAAGGTTCTAATATGCTCTCTCTCCCTCTCTCTGCTCTGTCAGGCTCTGGGGTGGACGATGCTGTTGGAGAGGTGTCTATTCATGTGGAGATTTTCACTCACCCCAACACTGGAGAGCACAAGGTCACAGTCAAAGGTAAAGGAAAAGCCTTTTTATTTCTGAAAATTGACCCATGGACCAGTAAGCATCAGAGATCATTTTGAGAAGGAGATATTAGTTCAACAGAGCAATCCCAACTAAAGGTCAGCTTAATTGCTTTTTTAAATATATCACACAACCTTAATCATTTTTACAGTATATGATTAGTTTCAGTTTCAGATTAGGAGACAGTCCTTAAAAGTGTAGTAGATGAAATCATGAAAGGTAAAGAGTTTCCATGACAACAGATCCATCTCTGTGAAAGAGGATCATACTTGAGCCATTGAGAAAATTGTGTGATGATGAGGTTCAAGTCTTCAAGAAAAAGTACTTTTGTGGGCCTCTAGTTGTAGAATCATCATCACTATGTTTAAAATACAAAAAGCAGAAACACTAGAATACATGTTTAATATTTGAACAAGGTGTGCTAACAAGTTATGCTGTTTTGAACGTGCAAAACAGTAAAACTATGACAAGGAAGGAAGTTCTTCAGTACTCTAAACAACAAGGGTCAGGTTTATTCAGCTGTAAGTATCCCAGCCTCTGGTTCAACAAAGCAAAGACTATTCAAATATATAGAGATACAATCTAATAATTCTGTAATGAGCCAAGAGTCTTTAAGAACAGCTCAAATCATATAACTCCAGCTTTTTAAAATGTTATTTGCATACAGAGAGAGCTGATGAATGTGCATTAACATATTCACTTATTGCTTTACCTCCATAAGGCTGCTTAAGAATAATAAATCCCTCCACTTTAACAACTATTTCAGATGAACTATCCAAGAAATAAGGTTTATTACAGAAGACGTAAGCAAAAGATTTAGAGATTTACACTTTTTTGTAAAAAAAAAAAAAAAAACATGTCAAAAGTCATAGGTGGACGTCAATACATAAAAACCATCTATCATATGCTCTGACTGTGTTATGACGTTGTTATAAAAGCCAGTGCCCTTCCTCTTTTCAGCAGCCAAATACAATTTATAAATACAAGACTAGTAATGAAATTAATCAAAATTTTCCTTTTTCTCCATCCCAAGAAATTATTGCTGACAGAGAGCACATATTTTCTTGTACTGAATTTTCCCTTCTCTCACGATTTTTCTCACTTTTCTCACATTTTCTCCACCGACTCTTTATCTGCCTCTCTCTCACCCACACCTTCCCACTCTCTTTCTCTCCGTGTCCTCTCACTCTCTGTTTCTCTCAGTGGTGGCTGCCAATGACCTGAGGTGGCAGACGCAGGGAATATTCCGGCCTTTTGTGGAGGTCTTTATCATCGGCCCTCACCTCAGTGACAAGAAGAGGAAGTACGCCACCAAGTCGAAGAACAACAGCTGGGCTCCCAAATATAATGAGACCTTCACTTTGTGAGTAATAAGGCTTATTATTTCTTGGACTTATTTTAACCTTTAAATTAAAAAAACATGAATACATATTACTTGTGTACAGTTGAGTATCATCAGCATAAAACTGTTAATTGGCAAGATGATATAAATGATATCTCCAATAGGTAGTTTTTATGCTTCTAAACTTTTGAACCAACTGCCTCTAACTATCGAAATGACAAGCTCCCTCTGCATTTTAAATGGAAATCAAAGACTGAGCTAATTTTAAAGCCTTAGTTCAAGTGTTTGTCATGGATCTTTTTCCCTTCTCCACGGCAGCGCCCTGAGCAGCGAGGTGGGTCCTGAGTGCTATGAGCTGCAGGTGTGTGTGAAGGATTACTGCTTTGCCCGTGAAGACCGCACAGTGGGCATGTCTGTCCTGCAGCTCAAGGACCTAGCCTCCAAAGGAAGCGCCGCCTGCTGGCTGCCACTGGGTAAACGCATCAACATGGACGAGACGGGCCTCACAGTCCTGCGGATCCTCTCCCAACGCAACAATGACGACGTGGCCAAGGAGTTTGTCAAGCTCAAATCAGACCAGCGCTCTGCAGAGGAGGGACGCAGCTAAGTGACACAAACAATTCAAATCAACCCGTCTGAAGCGCAAACCTTCTGCCATGGAGCTCCTCTGAGCCACTGCTAGCCACTGCCCTGATGATCCAGTGTTGTAAAAGCACAGATAAGACAACAGTAACACACATCCAGTGCTGTAAATACACTCATTTCAGTGGAAAGGGCAGAGTGCTAAAGAAGGCATCACTGATTTTATTTAAAAACAAATAGCACCCATTTCTTTATTGTTGCAGATATTATCAGCCATCCTTTTGATGCACAATACATATATTTTAACCATAGAGTGTATATCCACTTTCCTCTACTCAAAGAGGTCAGTAACGCCATACAACCCATGCATGTATTCACACAAGTACGCCCTGATTGAAAAGTTAGGGTGAGAGATATCTTGTAGCCTTTAACATTTACCTTTCTGTCTCACTATTTATTTCCATTTTGCTTTCGCCCTTCTTTCCACTCTGCGCTCCCTTCCCTGGCCTGCCCCCCCTGTTCAGAGAAAGGCACCACAAGTGCCAACAGATAATCACTGAAATATGCCAAGACCAGCCCCAAGCACAACAGGACCAACTGTCCAACAAATCTATTGACGACAACAAAATGGCTGCGAGGCCTAAAACATTCCATATATCACGAAATGGGAACAAAGCAATATTTAGTTACAATAAATTATTTATTTACTGCTTTCTTCCTCTAAATTATTTTATATTGAAATGATTCTATATATCATTATATATAAATTATAAAAGATACACAGGTATGTAGTTATATACAGGATTAGGCGATGGACGTGTGGTACTTGAAAGATTGTCTTTGTCTGTCTTTTGTCCGTCTACCCTGTAACAGAGCACACTGCCTGACACCCACAATGCCTTGTCTTGTCGAGCCTCGTACAGTTTGTCTGTCTCCTGTACAGAGACTGTATAGAGAGATGAATCTGATGAAAAACACGCCCTGGAGCACTGTGGTTCACCAGACTTTTTATGTGTGTATAGTTTGTGTTTATGTGTGAGTGTGTCTGTAAGATGTTCTAATGTTGACCTCATGTAGCCGCCCGTGTTGCCTGTTACCTGCAAATGTAATCACAGGAAGCCATCACAAGCAGAGCGCGTCACATAGAGGGGGTAGTTCCCACTCAGATTCGATTTTTTTTTTGTATTTTCCAAGTGTCTTTCACTTTGGGGAGGGGGATTCTTTTAACTTGTGATGTTTATTTTGGTCTTCTTTTTCTAACTAAAACATTCCAATGCTACACAGTTTGAAAATATATGAAGAGAAGAAAAACAATTACTGCCAACCTTCTCCTCTAAAAAAATGTAGATAATTAACAAATCTGTATCAGAGGAGATGAAAAAAAAAACACAACCTGCGTCCACAGGAGATGACTGATCACTAATGATCTACCACACATGATCTTTAATGAGCCACTGCAGGTGCTGAAACCCTGCTCTCTCTCACTGAGCAGTCAGACCTCTGCTAAAGGGCTGCAGATCCAGACCACAACAGGTCTGGATCTGACATTTCAAAGAGGGCCTGCAGTTTAGTCAAGATGTAGTGATTTAGAAGCACAGGGTCTTTAAAGCATCCCAAATAAAGTTGACACTCTGATTTTTTATTTTATTCTTTAGTATGACATGACAGGTGTTACACAACAAGGCTTCATCCTAGAGTAAGATGTAGTCACTACATTGTAATAAAAAAAAGCTCAGTTTGACTTTCCAGCATGTCTTTCAATTCAACTTTTTTTTTACACCTTTCTTTGAAACAAATATTAATTTATTGCTTTGTTTGTCTTCTGCGAAGA
This sequence comes from Labrus mixtus, assembly GCF_963584025.1. NCBI lineage: Eukaryota > Metazoa > Chordata > Actinopteri > Labriformes > Labridae > Labrus > Labrus mixtus. The sequence goes on along the minus strand of NC_083614.1, from coordinate 16,735,168 downwards.
AAAAAAACTCCATGATGTCAAAGATCACAGACTTTAAACATTAATGAGACTCCAGATAAAAAAAAAATATATCAGGGTATTTTTTCTTCTATTCCTGCCTCTGTTTTAAGTCTTCACTGATAAGGACCTTCACCCTTAAAGCACTTGATCAACTTTTAACTGAACAGGCCCCCTCTATTGAACAAGGTGTAACTGAACTCTATGCATCTAATCTAAAAAATAAAAAAAAATCTATGTAGATGAGTCATTTTTGAAGCAGTCTCATAATGTTTACATTGTGAATTCTTCTTCTTATATCAGCACAAGTCTTTGTCTGATATTTTGTAAATGCTGTCTCTATTTTAATGGGCAAAATATAACAGATGTTGTTGAGACTGAAGTTTGTTTGTACAGCTTTTCAGTGCGGAGGAGCATAACGTGGAGGGTAGTGATCGATTGTTGATGTTTTGGGCGTTGTAAATAGCTCGGATGTAACAAACATGTCAGACTATCTGAAGTGAAGTTTGCTGCTCTTTTGTAGACTTGAATTTTGCTCTGGGTGATTGGGCAGTTAGGGATTGTGTGTGTGTGCGTGCATGCGTGCGTGCGTGTGTGTGTGTGTGTGTGCCCACTGTGGATATGTAGCTATTATTGGAAGAGATATGAAGGCCATGTACACACTAGAGATGAATAACAAGCAATTTGCACTCAGATTTGCAATCTCATTATTTAACAGGCTTGATTAAAAGCCCAATAAATACAGGCTTTGCTTCTGATTTCAACACTGGCATTATATACCTTCTTAAAGACTATACAAAGGAAAAGTACCACTTTAAAAGAGCTAAATTTAACATGTCACTCTATTGTGTGTACAAGGTCTTTTATTCAAGGGGACATCTGTACAGTCTTTTAACACTTTCAAATAACAGGTACACAACTGTCACATAGCTGGAAATGCCAAGAAAAAGATCTTTCTTTATTGCTGTTGACAATGATACTTTAGTGGAGGGATTTCCTCCTCCTTCAGAGGCTCAGTTTGCGTGTTGGTTGTGTTAGACAGGCATGTTGAATGCACACAGGAGTTAAGAATGAGGATAAATGTAGAAGCACAATGAAAAGCACACAGACACGAAGCGGACAGACATGCATGATCCATTCTGTCTAGCTGACCAGGTCTGACACAGACACGCCTGCACAGCGACACCCGTTCTGTTCTCCAGAAAAGGTGCATGAGAGGAGCAATTAAAAAAAAAAGAAAAAAAGAGAAGAAAAAAATGTATTGTGCCAGCACGCATAATTATTTGATGTGAACTGCCAATTGTTGTCTCCTTTTATTTTGATATTACATTATTGTTTTCTATTTTTCAAATGTTTGTGAATATATAAATATGTATGACTTATGATGTGTAGTGGTACAAAGTACTCGCATGAGAATTTTTTTATACAGGAGATGTTTCTAATTTTTGAGTTTTTTTTTTATTCTGGTTGTTCTTATTGGAGGTCGAGGTTACTGGGACTGCAGTCTCATTGTGTTTCTGCTTCCAATAAAATATGTTTAAAAAAAACAAAAACAAGCCTAAGGTGTTTTCTTGTTTGTCAAACTGCATTCAGGTATAGCTGCTATTGTGCCATCCCTAACTTAAATGTATTTGAATATGTACTTCCTTTTATTTTAAAGAAAAAACTTCAAAGGTTAAAATTTTCAGTATATCTTCACAAATATTTAAATTAAAAAATTATTTGAAAAAAAAAAAAAAAAACTTGACAACAAACGTTACTCATAAGGACTGAAGGAAGTGATATCAGAGAGATAAGGATTAATTAAATCTGGAGTTATTTATAATATAAAATGTAATATATTTTCTCCATAGAGACCCAGCTTAATAGGCTGGACATGCTGTTCTTCAGGCTCTGCGTAGAAAAGATATCTTGAGGGAGTCTGGGATGACTAACTGCTCAGAATGGAGGGCGGGGGGAGGCGAGTAGGGAAATGTGACAGGAAACACTCGCCTAACATCCATCAGGAGCTGTGGCGGCTGACCGTCAGAGCGGTCTTTAAGGAGGCCCTGTAAGAGCAAAGAAAAGAGACTTTAACATAAGACTGATCTGTAAACTAATAAACACATAAACCCAGTGAGCTGTGGACAATACCTGGACAGTGCGGATGAAATTAAGTGTGACTCTTTCATCAAGGTCACTGTGGGGGGTGTAGAGGGTCAGAATCTTCACAATCTGTGGAGGAATCAGCAGCCAGTTAAATACAATTTAAATACAATTTAAATACTCTTCACAAAAATGATTAAGATAGGTAGAGAGCCACCTTCTGGCTGGATAGAGCAGTACAGGTCTGTACAATGGCCTTTGCATCCACCTCGGTCTTTTTCCCGGCCTGCAACAGCTGAACGGCCTGGATGAGGGGCTCCAGTGTGGCAACAGCACCCCCTGCCTGCAGACCCCGGCTCCGTAGCCATTCCTCCAGCAGGCTCACATTGTAGCTTAGTGACAAGAGAGGACCATAAAAATGATCTGTTTATATATACATGTTGAAATAAAAGAGGTGAACACATTAATATAAACACAGGTCGAGTCTATCAGAACAAATTAATCAGATTTGTAATAAAATCAAAAATTAAACTGACACAATGATAACTGATCAAAGGAGAAGGGGTAGGATAAAATAAGTTTATACTGCTTCCCACTCCTTTTCGGACATGTAAATTGAAGTAACTAGTGTTTGAAAGCTTCTTTAGTATACTGTCTTTCATTGTTTGCACATTTCCTTTTCTTCTTCTCTTATTTACATGTTGGAAATAAAACTTCAATCAACCAAAACATGACTCTATATGTAAGAATAATCAATGATGATACGTCTTCAAGTTTCATTTATGGCCATGTAAAGGCTTCAGTTGAAGAGGTGCTGTAACAATCTGACGTCAGGTTGTGCATCTTATATTTGAGCCTTTTAGAGATTTGATCACATAACAATTCACTGCATTGACATAAAACGGAAATACTACATCTTACTGGTATGAACAACTTCAATCAAACACAAATGATTAAATTAAATTAAATCAAAATGAATTGAATCTAAAATATAAAAGGTAAATTAATTAAATCAAAATAAGCTGCAACTCAAACTGGGATCCTTCTACGTGCTATAGAAAATGTAGGATCTATAATTTATATAGAGCATTACATATATTTTTGTTTCATATATACCGAATTTGCATGCCACGACTCCAGCAACACATGTCCTTCCTGAGTAGCAGGCTGTTGAGTGCCGAGGCTGAGATGAAGTAGGTGAGCTGGTGAAAGGCCTGCTCTATCTGAGTCAGGGGCAGAGCCTGATGGGTCAGAGCTGTGTGAAGGGCACCCAGCTCCCGCAGCACCGACGCCATAGTTGGAACATCGCCTCCTACAGGCCTCGGGTCTGATCCTGCTCGCTTTCTGGACGTCACCAACTTTACAGCTGAGGCCGACAAACCGGGGATGGTCTCGCTCTCCAACATAGCAGGGACTGAGGGAGAGAGGCAGAAAGAAGCTAGATATGGAGAGCAGTGGAGGGGAGAACATTCATATCATTTAGCAGTGGTACCTATGATGTTCTGTAGACGTTTCTCAGTGATGGAGAGGAGCTGTTGATATGCCTGGATGCAGAGGTCACTCAGAGCGCGGATCAAGTCAGAAAGATCCATACTCAATGGAACCAGATCATCTGAGTCGAGGGTCTGACAAGTAATCAAGCCAGTCAGTCATTAATAAAGTGACAACAACTACTACAACTATGAATATACAGCTCTAAGATTGTTGTTTTTCACAATGCTTTAAGTCACAAATATGATCTCAGTCAATAAAATGAAAATAAAAATCATACCTGTTTTGGGGAGTGCTGGGTCAACAGGTCATGCAACAGACAAGCGTTTTTCAACCACAAAGCTGACATGTCAACATCATTACTATGTTTCTGCAGGGAAAGATATGATATCAAATGTCAGACCTCGTATATGAAATTATATTTCAAATATATTTGAAAAAAATACTGCTGTTTGTTTTAATGATGTAAAAAATATATGGGCTTTGTTGTCATTTAGTTGGTTCCTTAGGGGCGGGACACACAAAAAGGACAAGACAATCACATGAAAGTGTTTCAAAGTCAAATGTTTATGACTCTCTGTAAGTGGCACCCTAACTGACATGAGGTGTGCTACCTTAACGCATTCAACCTCGGCCATATGGTGCAGTGCTGAGATTGAGAACTCAGGTTACCTTCAGAGCTGCCTTCATAGCAGTGACAGCAGCGCTGCACAGCGAGCGAGCCTGAGTCTGGTCTCCACTGCAGCCGGCATGACGAACACACAGGAAGAGCACTCTGGCAGGAAGGCCAGGAGGCAGAGACAGGGCGCTGTCAACACGGATGTCTGGACAACAGCGAGAGAGAACAGCAGTGGCAGAATGAACACGGCCATGTTCGTCAGCTTTAAGAGGTAGGTGCAGTAAAAGTTCATTCGTGTGAGTCGTACTTTTAGAGACAAGGTTACAAAACTGTGAGACCACATTAGTAGTCCAGTGAACACTGTTCAGAGTGAGCAAGGGACAACACAGACCTTATGATCAAGTCCCCCCCATTTATAAACAGATACTCACACCTAAAATACATTTATTTTAATTAATCCACAACACTGGCATTTGACAAAACTTTCTTTTAAAAGAGAACACCTTTAGCTTAAGGCATGTTAAATCCTTTTTTACACTTTTTTTATTTTATAAACCAGAAATTATAAGCAACTTAATTGATAATAACTAAATATTAGTTGGAGACCTGGAGAAGTTTCACATATATTTATACATAGATTTTGCATCATAAATACTTAAATTTGGTGAACTACTGTTACATTTCTTATTATGCTACCTAACAGCAAAACAAAGTTTAACTAATAACAAAAATAATAATAAAAGACCAATTATTATATTGTATTCTAAGTATGAATTCCTATTTTCTATACTACATTCTGATAGTTAGTTCTTAACTGTCAGGAAATACAAAGGAAAGCATACATTCAATACATAGAGTGCTAAAAATTACATTCTGTTCAATTCTGTCAAGAGTTGATTCTACTGATAAAACGTATATACATATATATATATATATATATATATATATATATATTCAAATACCCCAGGGATAAATAAAGATTCACATGAAGGTGAGTACACAGTGGACTGGTATCTGTCTCACCTGTGATAAGGTGTTTGATGAGCTTGTTTTCATCTTTCTTTCTACACTCCAACAAACCAGTGACTGATGCTGGCTTTGGTCGAGATGGAGATGGAGAGGGAGAGGGAGAGGCTTCCAAAGTTAAAGACGACGGGAGAACTAGGAACAGAAAACATCATGACACAAATACACGAGAAAGAAAAAAACGTAAGTATGGAAGATATATTAACTGGAATGTTGATGCGCTAAATCTTCCTCACCATGTTCAAACATAAACCTGGTGAGTGATAAAAGATAAGGGAGTTGTGTGTTTTTAATACTAACTATCAAAAGGAAGATGTTTCTGTAATCTTAAGTGTTTTGTTTTTTCCAATTAATTTTCCTTCTAGGAGCAATATACATTTCTGATCCATATAACGCTACACAGTGATGTAGAGTGAGACAGTCATATTTCATCAATGCCATCTCTTAAATGATCAAGAAAAGCAGTGAGCACAGCCAAACACTTTCTTCAAAAAGTTCTTGGCAAAACATCAAATTTCCAAATAAAGAGTGAGAAGACTTTCAAATGACAGCCTCACATGGAGGAAGGTTCTGTTTGGTCATTTAATATGTTGTCTTGAGTGATCGTACCTTGTGCCAGGAGCCTTGTGAGTGAGGTTGTGTTTTTCAGCTCCTTCAACTCTCTCCTCAACCTGACACACTCTTGTTCTCTGGCCTCAAGTAGTTCCTGCACATCCTTCAGACACAAAGACACTTACATGCTGGATTTCTGGCTTATAGATGATGCACACAACAATACTGACTCATTGTAGAAAGGCTCCATCTTATAAGTTTTTAATTCACAGAAGCCTTAGTCGAGCTGTTTTTTTTATTTTATGACTGTAGGTAGTATGTTTAAGACAAGTGCTGAATGAGGAAGTAAGTGGTAGGATGAGAGTAATGAAGTATATTTAGGGCAAGGGGGAAAAGGCCATTCTGACTCATCTAGAATCATTTGATTATAACATACTTTTTCAACAGTTTCCTTCCAGCACCCAAGATATGTACAGTATTTAGAAGTACCTGTCTTGCTGCAGTGGAGGAAGAACCAGAGATCGCCTGACCGAGCTGGAACCTCAGAGCCTCCAGATCCCCCTCCCACTGACTGTACTGACCACGCAGCTGGCTCTCCAGAAACCTAATACAGACGAGGGGACAGACGAGACAAGGACACCAAGTGCATCCATCAAGCAGAATTGTAAGCAAAACTGTGAAGATGAAGCAGACTGACATTCTAAAAGGAATATATCATTGACAGACTGACTTGTTGGCCACTCGTACTGCATCGTAAGCATGAGCCAGGTCCTCCGCCTTCATCTTCACTGCTGGGTCTTTGGCTACATCCATCCTCTCCATCAGCTGGTCCTGTCCATGCAAAACAGGAACACAGTGTGACATTTTCTTATCCTATCAACTAGATCATGCTGGAAGTTGGAAGAGTGCCCAAAACATAATTAACAAACAAAAGAAAGTGTGGACTACTTTTCAAAAAATTCTCTCACCATTGGCGTTTCAGAGCTCCACATTGACAATTTCCTATCCAAGGAGGGAGACGTCACGCTGACCCTGCGGACCGTCTCTGGAGAAGAGAAAGCAGATGGGAAGGGTGACAGGGAGAGTGGGGTGAGAGACTGGGGGGAAAGCGGGATGGGGGAGGGAGAGAGAGGCTCCAGGCTAAGACTTTGGGTGGAGTCTGTCCTTCTGTGGCCTTTGGTACGCTGTGGAGAAAAGACAAAAAAACACACTCTCATCTACCGAGATGGTCTAAGTGAAACTTAAGTGGAAGTATAAGAGTGTGTGAGTGTGTCTATGAACCTCAGTGAGCAGACTCATTTCCCTGAGGTTGTCATATCTCTGCTCCAGTCGGGTGAAATCTCTAAGGAGACCTTGATACTTTCTCCTCTCCTCATCCAGCTCTGCCCTCAGAGCAGCACTTGCCTTAGCCATGGTCTCCTGTGCACACTCTGCACCCATGTAAGAAAAAGAAAGAATACAGAGAGGAAGAGAAGATTGCAAATGTAGTTGTGAATTGCAAAATGCACGATGCCATTACTGTAGGTGAGAATCTACCTTCTTGTGCTTTTCCTTGTTCAAGCAAGCGAGCTGAGAGATCCTCTCTCTCTTTGTAGAAACTGTCTTTTTCTTTCTGCAGCACTTGCAGCTCCTTAAAACACAAGACAGAAGTAATTTGAGCAATAAAAGTCCTGAAAATCCAAATGAAAAACTTTTTATTTATTATACAACTAGTATTCCTTTCTCCTGAGAACAACACCATCAGCAACATAGTTTGATAGGCTACATCATGTTATTCTGTGGGATGAAAGACCTACTTGTCTGAGCTGAAGGATCTCCTGAGCAGCCTTCTCCTCTGCTCTCCTCCTTTCCCCCAGCTCCTTCTCGCTGATAACGGGGCTGGGCTGCACCTTTTCCTGCCTCTGGCTCTCCAGCTTCTGTATTGTGACCCTCAAAGCCTCCAGCTCATGACCGCTGGCCTCTCGCTCTGTGTGCAGCGTCTCTCTCAAAGCTGCACTCTCCCTTGCCTGGACACAAGCAAACAAAACTTTATCATTAGAAAAGAACATTTAAAAAAAATAACATCATCATCATCAAAATATATTTTACATCCTGGAAGGATCAAAGGATCCGACCCTCCTCACCCACCTCATGGTCTGCTTTCAGTTGCAGCTGCATCAGTTTGACCTCCATGCCTTTATTGAGCTCTCTGTATCTCTCCACTGAGCGGGCCTCTGTCTTAAGCTTCAGCAGTTCTCTCCGGGCCGCTCGGCGTCGCACACAGCACTGCGTGAACAAAACTGCTGCATGTATTCGCCTGTACGCCCTCCTCGCAAGCCAGCCACGCACTCTCGCCTGGAGCAAAACGGTGGCCCTCTCCACCAGCAGCTAAGTAATTGGAACATGGACAAAAGAATGTTTTAAAAGGACAAGAAGAGTTTGCTCAACCGTGCGGTTAAGTCTGGAATTAGATGCTGACCTGTCTAAATGTGCGCCGAGTCAGCGTGCCCCTGGTGAAGGCCTGGATGGTGATGGTGGCCTGTCGGATCATGAGGAACAACTGTCTGACCACGACCATGCGGTAAGTCTTCTGGATGACTAAAGCAGCCTTGCTGTAGCGCAGAGTCAGGGCCAGTCTGCAGAAATTGAATGGTACATTTTCTCTGTAAATTGTAAGTTTTGGAATATCCCACCCCACTTTTTTTCTTTCCACGAAATTAATGTGCAATGAATATGCAGTTTTGCTCAAAAATATAAAATCATGTATACAATTTTTTTTTAATTATTTTTCATTTATGAAGGTGAATTTGAATCCTTTTAATCCTAGTTTCCTGCTATAACTTAACATCTGGAAGATGACAAAACATTATATTAGCCCATCACAAAAACAACAACAAATACAGTATTAATATGTAAAAATAGATTGTCTTCTCACTGTCTGGCCAGGGCTCCTCTGCAGTATCTCTGTATAGTGACAGTTGCCCAGCAGGTCCTGATGTATTGAATCTTTGCCAGCCATCCTCTGACCCGGCTCTGGATGATCACAGCAGCAAGACGCAGCCTCTCAGCTCTCAGCCTCTCGAGCAGAGCCACCTGTCCGGCCCGGAAAAACACTTTCGTTTTTCCAAAGCAGTATTGGTCATTGTCTGGGATGAGCTCAGGTAGAGCCTGTCTGCACGCGGCTTGGGCTTGATCCGGGCTCTGAGGACCTGGGAGAAGGAGACGGTACCTACTGAAGAACTCCTCATAAGTCCACCTGAGAAAAAAAAAAAACATTGGAACCAAAATCTTAGAGAAATCAGCTTGTCCTGTCCTGTCCTTTTCTATTTCTATTGATTCCACGTTGTTGCATGTAATCCAATTTTGACATCTAAGTGATGACAGGAGATTTTATGCATTAGTGTGGGCGTAAAAAAAAAATCTACATTACTCCTTTCCCAACATCCACGTTTGTTAATTTTCCTCCTTTATAGGATCATGGTCTGACTTTCAAAAACTGGATACTTAAAAACCTGTTTACAAAGTAGATGAATAGAGACCACAAACATTTTGGTGGATTCACTTCTCTTTAATCCATACCATATTGTTACAAACTGAAATGTCATTTTGTTATATATTAAATAGTTAGATACAGTTACAAAAACACGGGTTTATTCCTTTAAGATTTGGATGGAAAGGTCTACCTAGTTCATGTGTCCTTTTACTGAAATCTGACTTTAGCCACATGACATGTTCTCTTGTTGGCCGTATGAAGACTTTGCAGAAATTAAAAATAATAAAAGCACCTGGATGGATAACCTGCAGCACTGATGCGAATTGTCTCCAGCACCCCACAGGCTCTCAGCTGCTGGACCGTCCTCCTTGGGTCAAACCTAATAAAGCAAGACTGTTATATTGCTTGGTGCAAACAATAACAACAAAAAACACTAAATCAAATGTTAAAACATGACCATACATACATAAAAGGTTCCTTGAGGTCGTTGGGTTTAATACAGCGGACGTAGTGAGGAGTGGTGTTGTTCAGAGTCTCCATTAACATCTGAAGGGACTGACGGAACTGACAGGCACCAACACAAAGCAAAGTGAGACAAAACACAGACTCTCTGCTCAATGAAGAAAACAAGTGACGCAGTAAAAACCAGCTCACCTGGAAGCCCACTGTGAGTTTGTGCTCCCTCGTGGCTCTTTTTCCTGAGCGAACACTTCCATTAGCCACAGACGGCATGTTTCCCTGCTGCTGGAACAACTCAGCCACCAGCTCCGACTGACGCACACACATGGAAACACACATGCAAGTGAGTTAACCTTCTGTCACATAGAAATGGAAAGATTCAATACTTTTAACAAGTTACACATGCCTACCTGACTTGCTTTGAGAATGTTAATGAGCTCCTCAAACACTGTGTCTCGGTTCTTGTCCAAAAAGCCATCACACTCGTATTGCACCTGTTGAAGAATGAAAAAAGGGTAAATATTAAGACTCTAAAGTGTTGAATTCTGTTAGCAGAAACACTCACACTTCAGATGTTGAGTACAGAAAACTTGTACTACAGTTTATCTTGTGGACTTACAGTGTCAGCAAAGTGCAGAACAATGAAGGCGCTGTTGGACATGCGAGGTTTTCTGAAGTGAGGGTGGGGCTTGCTGGTCAGGTGTTGATCATACAGCTTCCTCACCCAGCTCTCATCTGAACCTTTGGGCATCTAAACATAAACACAGATAATGATGCAAGAGGAAGTTTAAACTGTGAGAAAATAACTGATCGAGTGCCCACAACAGCTGATTTAACATGAACATGAGAAGCTAAAAGCAGTATATGTGTTTGCCTGAGAGAAAGACAAGGAGATATATCAACAGACAGAGGGGGAAAAACAAATAATAATCAAACAGAATAATAGGGTGGGAGGGGACAAAATGACCAACCCTGCACTCCTCATCTAACAGATCAAACAGGCCCAGTTGTCCCTCTATGAGGTTGATGCACTGCTGATTGTCACTGAACTCAATCCTGCTCCACGCCAGCTCCTCACGGACATACTCCTCCTGCTCCAAGTGGAAGACATGCTGCAAGAAAACCCAAAAGTAGAAACGTTAAACGTAAAGACCGATTCAAAATGAAGACGATCACATGACTTGAAGCAGAAGGCTCAAAGAAGGCATACAGATGTGCTCTCTGTATTCTGAGGTTTAAAACCTGCATGAAAAGATGCTAGTTTTCCTCATATTAGAGAGACATGGAAGCGCTTTATATGTGTTTATTGGTGGTAGGTTTTGACTGGGGCATTCTGTCATGGGAATAGATGAATCATTTCATGCAGAGCACAAGACCCGCCCCAAGTAATAACAGTTCTAACAGTCGCTTATCAAAACGATAGTTATGGGGACTTTTCTCCAGTGTCCAGAGTAGAATTATACGTGTCATTTGGTTCATTTGGTGTGAGTCCTTGATGATTTACTACATCTGCTGATGATGACTCTTCCTATCCTGCAAACCAAGTTCTGCTTGACATCTTAACAGAGACAGTTGCATAGTGTCCTTTACCATTTACCTAAAAGAACATAACCATACTGTAAAACTGCTTGATTTAAAATGCAAATTAACATGCCAAACAGGAAATTAGATGGACTAAAAGACATCAAAAAAAGAGAGAAACTAATTATGTTGCTTTATTATTTATATTGACCTTAAATTGAACTTATTTGGAACTTGGTGATGATACCCTGGAAGGCAAAAAGGACTGATTTCTTGAGTTTAATAAAAACTTGGCAACTGGTTTGTGCAAAAACAATGAGAGAACAATGAGTGTAGACACAAACTAGAGAGTCTACTTTTCACATGACTTACCCTGTTGAATTGCTGTTGCAGCTTTTCATTTGCATAATTTATACAAAACTGCTCAAAACTGTTCCGGTCAAAAGTCTCAAACCTAAACAGAGAGAAGACCTGTCAGTCACACTTCAGATCATCAGATGATTCTTCCAATGTGAATTAGCAGAGCTCATCACTCACCCATAGATGTCCAGCACCCCTATGAAGGACTTGGTCTTTCCCCTCTGGGTGCGTAGAGCAGAGTTGAGCCTCTGGACAGTCCATGTAAACAGCTGGCCATAGATGTGTTTGGCCAGTGCGTCTCTGGCCTCCAGAGCCTGCTGACCGGTCATGGGTTTGACCAGCATCTCCCCCCCTACAGCCAGTCTGCGGTGACACAGCCAGTGGGCCATCTGAGGTCCCTCCACTCCCAACAGCTTGGAGAAGACAGCCAGAGAGCGGTCGTCTGCCTAAAGAAAAAAAGGATGCGTGTATACCAGCAACGGATAGACAAAAAAAAAACATTTGAAATGACAAAGAATACGTGTTTAGTCACATCAATGTAACTCCGCTCAGCACTTCTCCCACTGGCTTGGACGTTGACATTTCCCAGGTGAAGAACAGCTGACAGGATCCTGAAAAGTTCCATCTGTTGGTCAGGCTGCACACCTGCAATTTTTACAAACAGACCCCAGTGTTTTTTGACTTATCGCCATAGGCATGGACATCATTCATTGAAACAAAAAATCCTCCCTCTGCATCAAACATCAGAGATTTTGCATTGAATGCCTGTGTGTATTTCCGAATGTAATACTGTACCCAGAATGGTGAAAGCATTTCTGGTGCGCTCCAGGTCGGACAAATCATCAGTCCCAGGGATCTGCAGCTCTCCTCCCTGACTGGTGTAACGAAAACGCTCCGGCCCATCTGACAAAATAAAAACAACCAAGTCAGTCTGAATGCAACATGGACTTCATGAGAATCAATGTTTTAAAGACCAAGTAAACTGAAAAGTGTGATAATAAGCCTCACCTAGTTTAAGGGATCTCATTTCAGGCAGCTCTCTGGAGGCACACAGCTGGTAAAATATGTGGTAGTTCCTCTCTGCAGAGGCCTGACATGCACAAAAAAACATCACAGAAAAATCCACTGATTGAATATTGTTTTATGCCAAAATGCATACAATCTCTCTGACTTACTTGGAAAACAACCCTGGACTTCTCCAGAAGATAGGTCCTCATGTTTGCAGCAATAATGTCCCCTTTTCTGGCGAAGCCAATCTCAATGTATTTTCCAAAGCGACTGCTGTTGTCATTTCGAGTGGTTTTAGCATTCCCTATAGACTGTAAAAAAAAACAGTATTATAAAAATGATTTTGCTTTTAATAAAAACACATAAAAACTGATCAGAAAATCTATATTCCTTACAAAACAAATCTGTTCAATTATCTATCACCTCCATTATTGGGTTTGAGGCCAGAACCCTCTCCTCCACACTCGTCTGCTGTGATGCTCCTCCAACCACGGCAAAGTATCTCATGGTGAATTTGGCTGAGACTGTTTTCCCAGAGCCAGACTCTCCACTGATGATGATAGACTGGTTTTTCTCCTCCCTATACACACAGATAACATTGGTTTATAATCCAGTATACATAACATTAAACAAAGCATTAGAAAGAACAGCAAATGAAACGCAAAAGAGAAGCTGTTGGACAGTATACAGTTTAAGTACTGACCGGGTCATGGTGCGATATGCTTCCTCAGCCACAGAAAAGATGTGAGGTTCCATGTCACCCATGTCCTGACCACTGTAAGCATCGATCACCTCCTCTCCATATATGGAGAGCTGGTCATAGGGATTTATAGCCACTAACACAATCCCTGTAGAGGAAGGGAGAGGAAGGGACATCAGCAGGAAGTGTCGACATTGTTAGCACCTCCAGAAATAAATACTTTTTCAATGGCTAACTACAATCTGCCTGTTTATAAAATGTACCCAAAATATATTTTTGCTAATGTTTTGAATAATACAAGTAGTTTTAGTTGGTCATACTGCAGTAAGCAGTTAGAGGTCAGAACATGTCAATTGATATTACAGGGAGTAAAAGCAATAAAAAATAACACATTTTCAGAGATTGAAGACTAAGAGCTAGCAGTTCAGCAATTTGACAAAATGACAAAGTCAATTTGAGGAAAGCCATCTTTAACCAGAATGGCGTCATCTTAAGAACACAAAATATGAAATAACAACTTAAGTAAGGGGAAGTTGCCTCTCTTGCTCAACCTTTGCCCTGTCATAATAAAGTTGAAATGATGAGCTGTAATCATGCAGACTGACGCTGCCTGTTTCTGGCTATTTGCCAGCACAAACCTTAACAACTGTCAGTAACTGTTGTTGTCTCACATTCAGGTGGCCGTCGTTTCTGTCATAAACTGTATAGCTAGTTTGCTTTTGTTTGTTCAGTGCTCACCACAGTACGTGTAGATGCTGCTGTAGTCCAGGAATCGAACCCGCAGGTTGTGCAGGACAGCAGGTTCATGAAGGAAGCTGAGAGCTGTGAGATCATTTTCCCCCTCCAGGATGGCCGGGTTCCCCAGAGGCGGAAGATCTGAGATGGACCCCACTGGGTACTGGACCTCCTACCAACAGAGAAAGAGGAAAGGAGTTATTGTGGTGTGCAATGTATTATGGTCTCCACTATCATGGCAGTAGCACAGTCCGTAGGAAATAGGGTCTCCAATTCAAGTCCTATTATTGAGCAAATATGGAATTGGAACTGGTGGCTGGAGAGGAGCTGGTTTACTTCCTGAGCACTGCCGAGGTGCCCTTGAGGAACTCACTGAACGCCCTATTTCTCAAGGGCAACCCGTTCCTGTGCAGCCCACTCACTCTTACATCTCTCCATAAAATGTATTTCTGTGGGACCTGTCTGTTCGTGTGTTATTTCACATTAACAAACTGCAAAGTTGAAGTTCCCCTTAGCCTTAGGCATTAATAACATATATAACATTGAAATGAAATAAAAGATTTTAAAAAATCTGCAATGTCCCACCTGTCCATCAGAGAGCTGCAGCTGTAGATGTTTCTCTCCAGGACTGTAGTCCTGCAGGAGCAGGGCTGACACCCAGACTGCATCTGGTTCAGGAATCCAGACACTGGATCCCTAACAAAAGAAATAGATCATTTGAGGTATATGTGAAACTGTAACAAACATCATATTGATTAATAGATCTACAGATATACATGAACACACTCTGCATGGACTGAATGCATTTGCAGCACAGGAAAGAAGAGATGTTCATTTTCGTTTCTGACACAGTTCAAGAACATAAAAACACATCCTGGCCTCACCCAAGAAAGACGTTTTTCAGTCATCAGCATAAAAGCCTCTTAAACTGTGTTAAAAATTAACACTGGTCATCCTCTTCTGGATTAGTCATTTTGAGCTTGAACGAAACTAATTCCTTTATGAATGTGTCAATTTTACAAATGCATTCTATCCACACTCTACCGAAGCTTTAATTGGACTGAAATAAGGATTAAAATCACACATGTACTTTCTGCAGGTTGTTTCATAGCAAACCTCCTATCCTCTGTTTGGATCAAGATCACACAAAAATGAGGACATGTAATCTTCAGGGCACTACGAGTTATTGTGAAAACTCACATAACTCTAAAAGGATGACAAATACATACAACACCGGTCGTTTAATCAGAATATTGTTTACCTCTTTTCTAATGTCTTACATTGAGGTAATTACAGTTATTTTAAGGATAACTAGTACAGCAGGTCTTAAACCCTTTATGTACATCCATACGGTACATCTGAGAGTAATCAATGGCACATCACTTAAAATAAATAATCTTACCTTGCTGTATAGCTCCAGTGAAGCCATCTATTTCGACTATTTTAAAGTATGCAGAGGAACATCATTGAAGAAAAACAATGGGAGGTAATATCTACATGTCACTGTGTAGGAACAGCCTGTCCTCCACTTTCATAGAAGAGCCACTTTGTGTCCTCTGGTGACAGTCCTTTGTACTTTGTCCGGGCTCTCACAGGAGCAAGATGACTTTCAAGTTAACTGTTAATCTGAGGGAGGATGCAGCAGTTGGCTGGACGTGTCGCTCCTTGAAAATGTGCAGTTTGAATCACGGCTTTCAGGGAGAGGGGTCTACTACTTCTTGGTGGGAGTGTGGAAGAAGAGGTTCCGAACATAATTGTGTATGTGAATGTACAAATGAAGAAGTTTTGAATAAAATACAGCCACACTGACAACATATTTAGTTACAAATCGACCAATTTTTAATAATTAATACAATCAAATTCAATTCAGCATTCAGCCTGCTGACATTGAATTAAGAATTTCATGATTTCAGCTGGAAACACATTATTCATCCTCAAACCTCGACAGGGTTAAAAAAAAAAAAAAAAAAAAAAAACACTAAATAATTTTTCCTCGGATAATAAATGAAAAGACATTAAAACAGAATCTTAAATGTAGTTTGCTGCATGACCATTTTGTGCGTGGGTTTTACAAGGAGGCAGCATGTGTGTGGTAACATTGACACTTAAAAAAAGTGGACTGAAGAACAGCAATGTTTCACAACATCAGTAAGCACCCATGATGATAAAAACAGTAGTACTTTAATTACAGAAAGAGGTTTCAAATCCTTTCTTTCCTTAACATTTGTGCTCAGCCCCGTCGCGTGTACCTTTGACTTTCCTTGAGTTTGGTTGTAAAACAGCAGAGCTTAAATGCTCAGCCACAGTTCAATACGAAGCAGACACAAACCTACAGCCTCTTCCACGTCTCCTCTTTGGTCAATACTGAACAGAAATCAGGATAACACCACTTACATTAAAGAAAATATTTCCATGATTGTATAGCAGGAAAAACTTGCTGCATTCAAACTATGCTATCTTCATATGTAACATCATCCACCTGGAGGTTAGCACTGTCGCTAATTTTGATTAGCTTAAGTCTGTGTGGTAACATGTGAATTGGCTCCATTAGAAAATGCGTCATGTGTGGTCTTTGTCACACTAGTCATGGAGTGCATCATAAAATTGATAGAAGAAACATGTCAAAAGTACAAAACATTATTTCTAATCTGTTGGAACCAAAAAGTGACTTTTAGCAGACATTAAATGTTCAATTTTGACAGATTGTCACAAAACATATACACCCATTTCAGTAAAAAATATGCTCATCAAACACTGACTTTGACATACTGTAGGCAAGTTATTATTAATTTATGTTAGTTCATTTAATGCAATATTATTATGTAAAGTTTTTTTTTATTTCCAATGAAAAAACAGAGTTTGGACATACGCTGAGAGTCCCATCCAGTGGAAGTAATGACTAATAGAAACATTTGAGACTCCAGGTGTTCCAAAGTGGAAGACGTTTTTTTTCAGGAAGTAAGGGGCTGGAGGGAGTCAGGTTCAGGTTAAAGTTGGGCTGCAGATACAAGAGGACAGTTCATCAGGGCTGGACTGTTGTGGGGCTCCTACTGTTCATGGTCGTGTGTGCGCAGGTGTTGAAAAAACCCATTTGGGCATCACCAAACCCTACAAGAGGAAAGTAATGGCCATTAGAAGGTGCATATTGTCTAGTTTTTTGTAATAATTAATGCACTGAGTATAGAAGTCTTGATATGCTTTCTGCTGCTAAAAGCATGAGACCTTTACATCTATAGCTGGTAGTACATCTACGCTCTTAGGGTACACTCACACTAGGTAAACTGCACAATGCCCAAGCAAGTTTACCCCCAAAGTCCAGTTTGATTGACTAGTGTGAGTGCTCCATACCGTAAAGGTTTCACTGAGGTCTGATGCTGAGGTCAAGTGTTTACTCAAGTTTATATTCAGTCAGCTCAGAGAAAATCTGCGACTAACTTATATTACAATGTGATGATGTATGTATAGAGGTAACCATGCTCATGCCTGATTGGTTCTGAAGTAATGTGAGTGCATGCCAGCAGGGGAAGCCAACTGTGCTTCCGCACGGTATGGGGAAGCTGGGCCTAATGTAAGTGTGCCTTTATATTTGCTCATAGGCCTTAATCTTCCCCTTACCAACCTGTGCTATACGCTCTCCATATCTTCACTGCCATTGCCGTCCTCCTTCAGAACCTCCCCATCGCTGGCAGCCTCCTCGACGTGTGCCAACATATCCGCCATCAGTGCCTCCTCCAGCCTTTTCCTCACACTGTACACCAGCTCCTCCTGTTTCCTACATGTGAACACAACAGGAAGCTGTTACAGTTGGCAGTTACAGCTGCCTATAGCAAGCAGAATCAGCACAGAACAGATGGTTTGTTTTTACAGGGTCCCTCGTTCTGGACTGTGAGATTTATGAACAGATTTGGTCTGTTACCTTTGGTTGAATTAAAGATGACTAAGAGATTGTTAAGGTGATTCCTAATTTTGTTCCAGCTCAATCTTGTTGTATTTGCTATTGGGCAAAATGGAAGTAAATATCACTTGAAGTGATTAAAAACCCAACATAGGACATTATGCACATCCCGTTGTTAAAGACAATGAAGTAAATCTGGGCCGGATTTCTTCAACCTCATGGTTATAAACACATGCTGATACATTTGCAAAAAAAAGCCAGAAGGGCAAAAAGTTGCAACAGTAACCGTAGTCTGGAACGTACTCTTACATATTTGCTCAAGCAATTAACAACACTAGTAAATATTGATTGCAGTGTTTCCCCTACCATTATATTAGGGGGGCACCCCCCACCCCCCTTGATGGTCAAGTTCATTCTATTTTCTATATAGCACCAGATCATGAGGATGAAGTCATAAGGATACCTTTCCTATAGAACAGGTCTATAGCTCGTCCTTTTATTACACAAACTTAATAGCTTTATGTTATTTAATTTATTTACACGACGGCATGTCATTTCTGTCTCTACATGGTCGCGCGTTTACAATTCTCCTCTGCTCTCTGTGTCGTGCACGGCGGAGTTTCGCCCTGATACACACACACACACACACGAGCACACTCTCACCAGCGGAGGCCTGGGTGTGTGTGGTTGTGTCTGACGGACGCACACGCAATAATAAAAAGTCCGTAAGAAAGAAGCACCAGAAAATAAAGTAGTCGGCTTAGTTGACTTTGGACTTTTCTGGGCATGTCTCTCTCTCTCTCTCTCTCTCTGCTGTTACTCAGGGGATGCGCTGTTAGCAGGCTGCATTCAGGTGCGCTCAGAAACGGGAGTTGCAGGAACAACTCGCAGGACCCCCCCCCCCCTGCAGCTCTAAACCTAATGGAAACACTGGATTGTAAAAAAAAGTATGTCAGACTGTTTGAGCTGAGAATGTAGATAATGCCCAATGATCCTTCTTGATCGGTGAGGTCGGTGACCATCAGTCCGATATCCAAGACATAAATTACGTCAACAACGGACCCGATACCGATATTAGATCAGTCCCAACTCTAGTTATCACCTACCTGATGTCCTCATCAGTGACTATGAAGGCCTTGCAAAGTGGCTGTGTCGTGTTGAGCCACACTCCCGGGTTCTTCTCCACAGCTGCAGACAGCTGGCCAGTGATGGGAGCAGCGCTGGTGTGCAGAGCGCTCGCAATCGCCGACAGAAGAGTCTTGTCTGTGCAGCCTGGACCAACACCTGAGGGACCACCAGGATGGTTAGAACACATTTTAAAGAAACATCAAGGCTGTAACTTCACTCTGGATGAAATGAATATCATAAAAAAATGGTTGCAGAAAAAAACTGACCCAATGAAAACATGAGAAAATGCCACTTTGCATAAGTCAATGTGTTTTCTCAAATAAATGTATGTATAATTTGTGTTTTACCTTGCAGACCTTTAGGCAGTTCCATTGTTTTCACAAGCTCCTCTGCGATGTCATATGCATTAAGACCACTGAGTTTCTTCTCCCAAAATAGCTGCAGATCAAAAGAGATGGAAGGTGGTAATATTAGCTGACGGCAGACAGACAAAAACAAAATCATCTTAATAAAAATATGGGACCAGTACAGTGAGAAAACAAATCCATCCAAATCCTTCCTGGTTTAAAAGTTCCATATTAACATGTTTCTTTCAGGTTTTCATGACATCTTGTTCAAAACAAACGGCAGTAGGTGTTCACCTGTCTGGGCTGGTCGACTGCTTTCTGAGGATCCGTCTTAACTTTGTTGTTTGGGTGGTTGGTTACCTTGGTAACAGGCTGCTTAAAGATAGACGCCGTCTGTCTGACAGGGAGTGATGTATTCAAGTCCGGTTTGCCCTTGATAAAATGAAACAAGGAGTAGTGGCAGAACATTACGCGACATTCCACAAGATTGTTGATAATAACTGTGCAGTCTGACCAGTATTGTTTAAATGTGTTTGAAGAACTTCGGTGTGAAACAAAGAGATGTGAATTTCTTCTGTAACCAGCAGATCGAAGGAAGTTAACTTTTGTTAAAACATGTGCTTTGTTATATTTTATCTGTGTGTAAATCTAACGTCTATTCATGTTTCCTTATCCCCGTGCAATATGATTATCAAATGCTCACTTAAATGTCACTAAAGTTAGGCCGGACTTTAAAAGGGTAAACTCATGTTTTAGATATAAGCGAGTGATTTCCTAAACATCTTTAGCCCACCTTTAATATTTAAGTGAGTCTGTTTTACTTGCAGAGTTCTCTTTGTAAAAAAAAAAAAAAACAGGGTCTATGCTGCAGTCAGTGGCACATCATGAGCTTGTTTGTCTCACCTTGTTCTGGTTGTTGTTATCATAGCGCAACCTCTGACGGTTCTTGTTCAGCTTGCTCATCAGCATCTTCCCTGTTCGGAAATCAAAGGAGCTGAGGTCCATCTGGTTACCAAGGTAACGGGCCAGCTGAGGCTTGCTCCGAAACTTCTTCCCAGATGGACTGGCAGGGAAGGCAGAGAGAAACAAGCCCTACTTATATCATCTTTCACGCAAACAACAATAATCAAATCTGCACAAAAGACGCCAAGGCTGAAATTAAAAACGATAAGGGCAGGTAACAAAGACAAGACACGTCACACCTCAAAACACACACAGCCGACAGAAAACGACAAACCTTAACCGGAACATGCAACAAGTCAAAAGCAATAGAAGCAGTGCACATACATAAGTGACCAATGAAATCACATTACTTTGTGAAATGAATGCATTCACAGATTATTTCTCTACCTAAATCATGTTGTATTTTACAAACTTCACACATTAAAATATTAGTATAAACAACGACATTATAATTGTTACAAAGAGCTTTAACCTTAACCTCTAAAAATCCATCAAGTGTGTATTTGTAGCGAAACTAACCAAATGTTTCAGAGTGGAAACATTGTAACTCCACTAGTGGGAGCAACAATACCGTAACTTTATAGCCTGAGCAATGACCAACAAAGAACAACTGTGGGTGGATACGTGCTAGTAACTCATGCAAATGTATCTTACATCACACACCACAGTTAACACCAGTAGGATTGTACAGTCAGCCTACCACAAACTATACAACCGACCCGCCTCCCCCCTCTCTTGCCTCTGTTCCTCATCTTGTTCTTCTCCTCTGCTAAATGAAAACAAATCTGCTGTTGTAGATTCATTTCAAAAGGGAAATCAAAAAAGTATAAACTGAAATGACACTGAGTTTTTTTATTCATGAAAGGCCCCGCCAGGCGGAAACTGCTGCAGCCGCGACTAGCTTTGCACGGTTGGATAGACTACTTCTTATCCCGACACTTGTGTGGGGAGCTGGCCTTGTTGCCCTGCTAGTAACAGCCCCCCCCCTCCCCTTCTCCTCCCCACTCAAACTTTATAACGACCATCGTCACCATTATAGTGCGCCGTCGGTACACTCGGTGACATGTGCACAGATTAAGTTTTGTAAGCCCTCGTTCGTTTAGTACCTAAAATAATAGACATCGCTTTTTCCAGCTGACAAACCCGACTTTCTGGTCACTTCTTCCATTTTCCAGCCCTTGGGGAGAGCAGTGCAATCCCACCTTTTCTTCTCCATTTCCCACGCGAGAAGCCTATAAATCCACTAAAAGTTATAGCGAACAACCAAATTAGATTTTAAGAATTGTGTCGATTTTTTTTTTTTGATGGCAGGTATTTCGCTTCTTACGCTTTTGTTTCGGCCATATTACTACATGCGTCCTCTGTAATGGGATCTCCCTGCTAACAACATCTCATCTCTTTGTCGTCGAGCAGATCGCTCCGCCGCGGACCTCAGCCGCATCACTACCTTGCCTGTCTCGTCAGGGCAACGAGGGCTACATCCGCAAGTAAAACATAGGACACCCTGGCTGCGTCTACGCACCGCGAGGCAACCAGTACGAGACGGGAAGTCAGAGGCTAATGACTTCACAATAAAAAAAAAGTGTTTTTTGTGTGTGTCATGGAATAAAAGCATCCAAGGTGTGTAATAACTTTTAACACATTGTTTTCTCATGTCTCTAAAGGCTTCAGGTTAATTTCCAAATTCTTGAACGCAAAAGAAAATCAAAATACATCAATATGTATTTTCATACCTTTTCCTTCAGTTTAAGCACATTTAATTTATACTTTAGTATTCTTGTAGTGAAACATCGACATAATAACAACAACAAAATAGTAGATTAGGAAGGTTTCTTGTCTAAAAATAAAAAAATAAAAATAGAAAGAGAGAGAGAGGAAAAAATAGATAAACTGATAAACACAAGTTTAAAGTACGAAATTGTGAGCTAGGTTAGAATGAAGATGTAAATGTTTCCAGTATTGCAGCCATAAAACTCACTGATTGAAATGTAGTGAAATTATAAACGAAATAGAATATAATATATAATATTTAGTGCTCAACAGAACATTATCAAAAAAAAAGTACAAGAAGACAACCTACTTTGTATTTATAATTACATAACAATTTGATAGACTTAAGTTTGGATAGTTAGTTTTGTAATATCTACTTTACTACGTTATATATATATAATAGTATTTCAAATTCGATTTCCATGCGTTTTTTGTTTTGTTTTGCTGTGCTTTCAATTTCATGTCAAGAGAAAGTATGATAACAAGGGGGGATGAAAACATAGCGATCATTTCAATTTTGTTCATTGGTTAGCTCAAAAAGTGTGTTTTTTTATTTTTTATTTGAATACTACAAGCTGAAAATGAAACACTAGAAGTGAGGACTCGAGCACTCATGATTTAATCGTCTTTTGTTTTGCGAGGTTATACCGGAAGTCTTACATTCTGCCACCGAAGTGACTCTAACACAACATCAGTGTTAACGTTTAGGAAACATAAGCTTTTGCAGCACATAAATAATAATCACGCAGATACAATAACAACTATCGTCGATACCGTTTGATAATTATTTCTGGTGCATGCTGTCAAACACCGCCATACACTTGTAGCATGCTCAGCAATGTTTAAAGTTTGGTGTGAGCTAGCTCCATGAATCTGTAGATCCTCCACGACAATGCAGACCGTGGTCATGAGTGCTTGAAGCCGGCGTTTTCTGAATGAACAAACTAAATATAATCGACTAAAACAGACACAATTTTTAATGCATTTCATGAATCTACAGAGGATTAATGTATGCACCGATGCAGAGACATAATTTGCTTTTGTCGTAATGGCACTGTCGACGCAATACACCGATACGAGACCATTTTCAAAATTAGCTTCAAGTACCAGAAAAACAGAAGCATATTATAATGATGCAGTAAAGACCGATATCGCAGCGTAAACATACGGCATTGCTATTTGCAAAAGCGAGACCACCGAGTGCATCTGTCTAATCGATGACAAACAAATTTGCAGATATATTATGAGAACGACACATTGTGCGTCAAACGATAGTTACTATTTATATGCTTTTGTTGATGGTTTCATTGTCCGTCAAATGATATACTTACTCGTTTTTATCCATCTTGAAGACACTATCTCGCTTTCTCCCTCTCGCTATGTTAAATCCCTTCTCCCCTCTCCTCTTTCAGTCCCCTCCCCCTTCGATGGGAGAAATGAAAAGACATTATCCACGCAAATTTTGCTGCCTGGCTGATAAAATAATGCCCAGCCAAACCTGGAGTAATGTCGGTGTACAACAAGACCTTGGTGAATATGTTTATTTGTACGCACTGCAGTTACGTTTTTCCATAATTGACATATGCATTTTGTTAAATATACATTTTATTTCACACTACTTTGACAG
Source organism: Labrus mixtus (assembly GCF_963584025.1). Classification (NCBI taxonomy): domain Eukaryota; kingdom Metazoa; phylum Chordata; class Actinopteri; order Labriformes; family Labridae; genus Labrus; species Labrus mixtus. Next base: position 16,711,413 of record NC_083614.1, on the reverse strand, counting down.
TACATGCATCTTAATCAGTTGGCAAATATAAAATATACTTTGTGGCGCTTTACTATGAATTTAACACAATTTAAAACATCTATTTAAAAAGAAGAAAAGAAAGCATTACAGATACAAACTAATGGAATATAAAGTTTTTAATCACAAAATACTTAAAATACCCATCCCAAGCAATTTTAACAACACATTAAAATAGTTTGAATTTGTTTTTGAATAACTGGACACATTTGGGTAAATTGTAGTTTTATTCACATTCAATAACACTGGATCAAGAACAGCTTTTATGCAGAGTGCATCCCGTAGTCCAAACTCCTAACAAGCCAGCAGCGACTGATTGCTGAGCCATGGCATCCCCCTTAAGCTTGCGTTGTGAAAGCAATCCACCTATGTGCCTTTTCCAAAGATCTGGTCCTGTAGGCAAACACAGCCCATTCATTACTAAGAGATACATACATACATCTGTTTAAATGTGTATACAGCACATGCTTCTTGCTTGAATTTCTGAAGAGATTCAATGGGTGATAGGAGTGGTGTAGTTATCATACTGACCCCATTTTTTCTAGAAAATATATTTTTTAAATACACAGTTGTCAAAGGAATAGCTTCAAAGATCAGCTTGATCTCTGAGACGACTAATCCCAGCCTGAAGTTGGGCTAGGTTGGTAATACCTGCATGTTTTAAAATATCAGGCATTCTAACCTCAGTATGGGGTTGCCTGTGCAGAGACATGACTAGAGTTTGAACAACAGGCTAGGTTCTTACACCTGGTATGGCCTGCACCCCCCGCCCCCTCCCGGCATCTTAAAATAAGAACATAAGTGCTGCTGAAGCAAAACCCAACTTGACATTGCAAACAAACAGTGTGAGAATAAAAAAATCTCAGTGACACAAAAGTTTGTTATAACGATAATAAACTCACAATTGAGTCGTGCAAGACTTTACTCATCCTCTTTGAACTTCCCTTTAATGTATGGCACATAGTCTAGAAACAACCTCCAGTCTGTGAAGTGAATGAGGGCCACTCCACCAACTGTTCCCCAGGCGACCATGTTTGGTACCCTTGATGGAATAAACACAGAGATTAGTAAATAAAGATCTATCTGATTAGGCTGTTTCAGTTTTAAAGCACTGACTCATAAACAGATTAATCAATCACAAGTGCTAATTCTAATATTTATTACTGACATAATGGTTCCAGACAAACAGTATAATTAAACATAAAGCAACTTTTGAGAGAAAAATAATGATAAATGTAACTAAGTTATGCTTTAATGTTGCATACATATAAGGCTGATAAAAAACAGATTAGTAAAACAGGCTCCAGTGTATAAAATAAGTGAATGGGTGTAGGCATGTTTGTCTGTCATTAGATTTAAAACAGAAACACGAATTTAATCTTTATAAGATTAAATTGAAAGTCAGTCTTCAACCCTATTAAGATATCGTTCTACTTTCAATACGAATCTATGCTGATTACATGTCAAACTCCTCCTTGAACACCTCAGTTAAATACATTTAACAGGCCATGCCAGCTAAGTCAGTAAGATATAAACAAGCAGGCTAAGCTAAAGCTAGCTTGTACGCCAAGCGGTCACAGAAGGACACAGACACGAAAATCACGTCATTTCAAACATAAACAAAGTGTTTACAGAATATTTCCTTCACCATACTCTGCCTTTGTTAGTGATTTAACTTACCACGCCCGTAAGATACCAACATACTTGCTGCCAATTAAGTTATTAAGTATTTTCTGGACCATCCTGACCTTCTCTCAGTTGTAGTTCTTTACGCCATGCAATGTTTGATCGCAGATGGCTGTTTAGGACCCAGGGGCTGCCTCTTCTTATGCCTGTTAAAAATAACAAACGGACTGCGTGCAAAGGCTCAGGGTCGTCTCAGGCCACCATTTCAAAGGTCTTAGTTTCTAATATTTTAAATACTTATACAGCGTTTAAAAATCTGTATACTCTGTCTTTGGCAACCATAGTTACATCCAATACGACCCGCAAGTGTTAACTTTAGTTAATGTACATATCCGGAATCATTTTCATATCTCAAATGTAGTAGGCCTGTGCTTTGCTTGGTTGCATAACCATAAGCAGGTCAATAATGCATCTGTTCTTGACCTTCAACCAGCAAAGGAAAATATGAACAAATTCACTTTCCAAACTACAAGTAAACCCTTTATTACAATGTTTTCCTTTATTTTTCCTTTTATGTATACAATTTCAAAAGCCAGACATTGGAAAAGGTATAATCTGTTATTAAAAATGGCACATTTATTGCTACATTACTGTTATATACAGGACAGTTCTCAACTATATATATTTATATATATAAAAAAAGAAGATGATGAGATTGAGTGAGGCACTGAAGACCCTGCAGGGGGTCAACAGAGTCCTCACACCAAGATGTCAGGCTCTTTACCTGTGAATGTGTTTAACACTCAAAATTCGCTCCCCTTTCAATTCAACAAAGATAACAGTTGTTGAAAGCATGTCTTTTTTTTTTGTTTTTTACTGCTTTCTTTTCCCAAAACAACTTCAAACCCTTCAACTGTTAACATTATGTGCTCTTGCAGAATTCAATTTTCTATCCGCAAATTTTAAAATGTCAATATTGGGACTTTTGTTAAGAAATAGGGTTCCCCAAAAATGTAGTTGAGTATGTAGCTTTTAAGCTAATGGGATCTTCATACATACTGAATGACATAGAGTTATTTTTTTCCCTTGGAACAAATCTGCAATATTCAGTAAACTAAATGGTCTTGTAATAATAAAAGTAAAACTTCAAATTCAACTCTGAAAGAACTGATCAGAACATCTTACTAATAGTTACTGTTGACGCTATCAAAGAGCTGGAAGAGGCAAGGTCAGAGGTGAAAAGTTTCACTGGAGACTATATATACTGTAAGTCACTGCAACAAAGGGCTTGCACTCTGGTGAACAGAAATGTCAAATGCTCCAAGTCTTTAGAGGCTCCAGCTAAGACATAAAATAAAACTCCCTACATTGAAATTGATACATACACTGAAACATGTTAATGTGCATCAAAAGCAGACAATCAGAGCCACAAGCAGTATCTCTTGAACCCCTTAATGTCATCCGATTTTGCAATATAGGGCAGATAGAAAGAAAACTCGTGATCTGGACCCATGACCTTAACTAAAACAGCAGTTTGGACAATATAATCCAGTTGAATAATTAGAAAGAAAAAAAACGAATAAAAACTAAACAAGATCTACATAACATTTATTTATTTAACTAGATACACTGAAAGAAAATCTCTTTATACCATTTTAACTTCTTCCTGAAAATTGAAAAAAGCATTAGGAGAAGGAAGGGTGGGGGAATGAACAAGTACCTCTTTAATCTCCATGATAAATGAAATGATATGGTTCACAAAATAAAACTGTCTTAAATGAAAAATACAAGTTCAGGCACTGATAAGGTATCACTCTCCCATCATGTTAAGTCTTGAGAATGAAAAGGCCACACTATTGATTTGTATAGGTCTTTTTCTTCATCTCTTTTTTCTTTGTAGAAATTTAACACAAAATGCTCTCCCTCCCATTTGTGATTACATGTTGGGAAAAACCATTCACAACATGACATGACATGGGAATAACATCACGATAACACTGTTTTGTTCTCCATATTATCCATTACCTTACACCCAAATACCGACGTCTGCCTCTGAAATAAATGTGCAGGCGACTACAAAGTGAGCTGCACACTGAGAGCCACTTAGTTGTGGGCAGACATTAGAAAAAGGTGAAATGAAAACTATTATACTGTACTGAAGAAAAAAAAAACAGGAAAAAAATGAAGGGGATCCACATTTGTATGGTAGCTACATTCAAAAACCAGTTGCATAATTACTGTTAGAGACAAAAAATCCCTTCCCACATTTTTCTTCTGTGCCACACTGCTTAAGCAAGAATACCTCAACAGGACCATGGCACAGACACCGTCCACATACCCCCAAATGGAAAGAAAAAAGTTCATCTGGGTAGCTGATAAGCATTACAACTTAAACTGGAATAAAGGATACACCAAACACTTTCAACATTTTCTTTTTTCATCTGGTGCTGCAAGTCCTCTGCAATTCTGTTTCAATTTTGAGTTAATTTTTGAACAATTTAATTTTTATGTCAAATATCCCCTTATTCAGCTCATCTACAATACACTCTAAACTTCAAACTAATATTGCCATTTATGTAAAAAATCTACAATGTATAGACTAACAAAAAATATATATTCTTATATATATTTAATTTTGAAAAATGAAACGTATCAGAGTAATGTATGAAGTGAATTTACACGTCACACTTCTCTCGGTAAGAAACTTGAGAACAGACTTACTCACGAGGAAGGTGAGGGGCTGTTATTCAGTGGGAATGCTCATTTAGGAAAAGAAAGCCCGGTACACAAAGGCTTGTCTGCTTCAAACAAACTGGATTCCTTTTGATGGAGGGATTTCAACAGTCCTCAGAGTTTTTTGTCTTTTACAGAAAATCAATGAAGGGGAAAAACTTGAGCTGTAAAGTCTGCTGGCATTGACAGTAAACCATTTAAAGAAAGTAAGAGCACTAAGTGGTGTTGATCACTTAGCAAGTGTCTCCAATGGCTTTTTTAACACGACTTTCAGGGACTGAAATGCAACACAGATCGACACTTGTCTTCCAGCTTGAACCTACAAAACTGTGCTTTGTCTTTTCCACCTATGCCTTAGTACATATCACAGTACAAAAACCTGAACCTATGACAGGGGCTTACGGGAGTAAGTCTGAAATTTTGTGGTCAACTAATAGGAAGAACAGTTTTGTTGTTGACAGATTCAACTCTGATAATTCATGTGTTTTTTTTATAAAGGACTTTTTTTTTTCCAGTGTCCAGATTGTGGACTTTTGGACTGTCAAAACTTTGACCTTTCCCTTGTGTCCTTTCTTTCACCTTCCTCAAACATCTTCTGATAAGATCAAGGCAAGGTCAGCGAATTTAGACAATTCAACTTCAACTATTGGCTTGGTTACATAACATATGTAAGACTGTACCATCACGCTGGGAATGACATACATTAAAAAATAATTGCTCATACAAATGAGCAATCCCTCACAATAAATGTTCCTCACATGTCAAGCAATTTGCTTAAATGTCAAATAGAAAACATGTAACAATTAGGCACAAATCCTTGATTCAATTTGTGTTTGTTTAGGTCTCCTTCCTTTGACAAGAGCACCTCTCGGCAGTGTGTGAAGTCCCAATTTGTGGCAGGACAAAAAAGTACTCCGGAGTTCCATCATCTTGTGGAAACCAAGAAGAAAAAAAGGATTTTACATGTATAAAACAAAGCAAAACTAAAAAAAAAAGTTCTTCACATTTGAGCTTGTAGTCATGGTTGGGAGTGTGACAAACAGGCTGTGTCAGTTTTGGCAGTATGCATGTGTGTACGAGTGTGTGAATGTGCATCTTGAAACTTGAACGGACAATACACAGACATGTCCACATATACACACACACACTGAGAATAATGGGTGGAAGAAATCTGTTAAGGCCACGTCCTCTGACAGCCAAGGAAACACCACTGGATCTGGATAAAGGAAGGATCACATACAATATGATTTAGTTTTCGTTCATTTAACCAAAACATTATCAAAGACTATGGACAATACTAAGACCACTGACTTTCACAAAGCAGAATATTCCAGGTTTAAGTTATAGTCCTTAAGATTTTCATGAAATCCTTTTCCCTCTTCTTAAAAATGATTTGGCTTTGTTGCGAGGTATAACATTGTTTTTAAACTGAACTCTAACATGATCATGATTTCTGTCTGAATTCGAGACTACTCCACTCCAAAGTTGGATTCAAGTAGGAAATGACGAACCAATATATATATGATGACACAATACACAGAGGGGAGCACAGTTAATCAAAAATGTGACTTGTTAACAAAGACGTTAGAGTCAATAGTAATTCATCCGTTTATCCAGTTACGTTCTGTTCAGTTTGAATGTTGTGTTTACAAGCTGCAACGAACATTGCTAATGTCTCTAGCTTTAAAGATTTCAATAATCAATTTTCAAATAATCATGCATGTTTAAAAGAAAATGTTGCTGATGATTATGGAGTAACGGATTAAAGGATGTGTGCCCAGCTCTGACAATACAAGTTGCCTGACTTCTATGTTATCAGATACACTAGTTGCTCATCTGTTATAGGGTGGACAACTACAACATTCCCACAGTAAAACCCTTTTATTAATAGTTTTTTATTAATTGAAGTTGTTGATGTTCAAGGCCTACCTGGTGTTACATGTGGCCAACTGGGTTGTGGCCATCTCCTCCCATACTGGGATGGCCTCCTGAAAGCTGCATGGGTGCTTCACCCACCACCCCAGACACCTTCTCCTCCTCACGGCGTTTTAGACATGCTGCCTTGGGGTTAAGGTTACGCTCTAACAAAGAAAGGAAGAACATAAAGAGCGGGCTCAGTATAAGAGAATGACAAACTGTTGATTTAGTGGAGGTAAAACATAACTGTGTCTTCCATCATTGATGTGCTGCAGACTGACCTCTGACTTGTTGTTCTAAATTGAGGATGACATTGACGGCTTGATGCAGGATTAGAAGTTTGGTCTGAGGTTTGTCATGGCTGAGGTGCAGCTGGCACATCCTTCCAAGCTCCTTAAATGCCTCGTTGATGTCCCGTACTCTCAGACGCTCTCTGGCATTGTTAGCCACTCGCCGTTCTTTCTCACGTTCCATCTTCACCTCAGGAGGAAGATCTTCATCATCTTCCTCCTCATCTTGACTACTCAAAATGAAAATAGAAAAAATAATTATTTTAAAGGCAAGACAACATTTCAATACATACCATCAGGTATTTTAAGAGTCCATGCTACATTATGGCTAGCATTTAGCTGTTCAGAGGCAGAGTCAGTAGCTCTTTCCTAAAAAATTTAATCTAGACTTATGGAAAAGTAATGTCCATCAATCATCACTTATGGGCAACCGTACATGTGTGATGGTGACTGTTTCTGCAGAGATCCTGTCCTCTGCCTGTATTTTGATGTTTTGGTTGACTTAAAATATTTCCCCCAGCCACTGACAGCGCACAGGAATGGTCAGGAGTGGTTACAATTCAGCAATTGGATGACATTCAAACCGGCAATGTGATGAGGGCAATAAGCTTTTGCTAGCTTGCCAAATAACCTGCTCTTCATTTACATCAAATGTTATATTCTCAGGTAGCTTGCTGTGTACAAGCAGTAAATGTACACATGAAGTCCTGGAGTGGGCGTGCGCTTCTGGTGGTGATGAGCCCAGGAGAAGTGGACCAGTTTGAATGTTGATTCTACTGACCTTTAAATTTAGTATCAAAAGTAGGGACAGACTATCCACTGGTGAGCTTTGTACTGAATGTACGCACACAGTGTCAAAAGTTTCACACTCAAAAAAGCAGCATATCCCAGTTCAAATGTATATAAAGAAAATGTAATCCGACCGAAATAGATGCATTCACCTAACTAAGTATACAGAGCTGTATGTGCATTGTATGTGTTCTTTAAGAGGGGACTGCATAACGGGCTGTAGCGTCAGCGCCACAACTCTTGAGAGCACAAAGAGTGCTAATGATTTTCTATAGTACGCCGTCGCGAAACAATATGAATGTACAAAGATGTGATGACAGCTGAGCTTCGTTACTGCACTGTAGCAGTATTGCAGTTATATTTCATGGTTTCCAAATTAACCCGTTTGTTATGAGTAAAGGCTTTTATGTTCTTTGTAGCAAAAGAACAGAAATATGGAAATTCAATGATTAATAAAATTCAGATTAGGATAGCATTTTATAATGTTTCTACAAATCAAAAAGCAGACTTTTGTTCCACATACATGCGCTTTCAGTGAGCCCAGGTGCATTAACAGGTACTTTGAGTGGGCCCACAAAGCACAAGAAATGGATTATCTATTGGAGCAACTTACTCATCTTTGTGGTCTGTAAGGCTAGAGAGCATCTGGAGGGTAAACGCCTCCTTTCTGAAAACGTGACATGAAGGGAGGGGGATTTCAACAGTGTTAAATACCTAACAAAGTCTGGGCATCAATGGGACACATAGGACAGTGGAGATGACTAACGTGAATAAAATTGTAATTTCAAAGCGGATATGTTGAACCTAACCGCAGACCTATCTTTAATAGGTTCCATTATATTTTCAAAATTTGCAATTATTTCCAGACAATATCCACCTTTGTGGGATGAAATGTGTAAAATTGACAGTATAAAATATGTTGTACAAGTTTGCGCTAAAAACAAGCCAAAGGTCAAGATTAGAAAACATTAAAACAGGAAAGCCTTACCTTGTTCGACTACGTGCTACCTTGGAGTCCTTCTTTTCATCTTCTGATTTGTCAGCAACAGATGAATTCTCATCATCCTCTTTGTCTTCTCTTTTGATGTCTGAGCTGCTGGAGGAGTGTGTGGAGCGAGCCATACCACCAGGGAGACCTAAGGACAAACACATAGACAGGAGGATCTTGTTAAATTGCACTTAGGCCTACATAAGATATATTACAACTGATGAATTTGGAAAGCTAAAATTAAGCAGAGATGATCAAAGTATGAAATTACGAAGTCTTTTATAAGTGAAAACCTATTTGGTAGGACTTACTGGTAAAGCCTTCTGGTTGGCCGACTGACGGCGTTGGTCCGGATGCATGATGACCGTGCAGCAAAGTGTTGCTGGGAGGAAGACCAGTGGGCTCCTCGTGTTTCCCTCCCTGCTGATGAAGAACCATAATGTGCATTACAGAAGGGAAAAACAGCAAAAAGTTTCCTAGAACAAAATGCCCTTTTCTTACTTGAGTAACTCGAGATAAAAAACACCTTGACACGTTAAATCCCGTATTTGTAGTACATATTACATTTCCTGAATGAGGTATTTAAAAACGGAACTCACTAAACATGAACATCAAAAAATACTATTTATAATGAAACGCTTGCAGTTTCACTTTTGACCAGTAGATGGAACAAAATATTGTTTGAATAATAAATTTTGACGTGCTGTTTCTCAGTATTAGTTTGTGTTCTTTGTTATTGGAACAGAAAACAAATTTATAACAAAGAAAATTAAAATAAGGTAACAAGATGTCATTTACATATAAAGTATAAAATTATGGTTAGTAGTCAACCATAAGTCATCACATTCAATTAAGTGAAGTGTGTGGACATGTTTTGGATATTTTAACATATTCTTTGTGTATTTTAAAGTTGACAGTCTCTTGCCTGATGAAATGAGCAGGGACGTCCCTTAACTCAGATTGATAGTTATTATGTATGAGAATAAGCTCACCAAAAACACAACAGAACACTTCTGTTTGCCTCATGTTGATGTCCCCCACTGTCAAAAGTCTCTTGAAACACAATTTGAGCAGAGTAGATGACTCACCATAGCAGGATGTCTGTTACTGAGGGCAAGACTGGCATTGGGGAAAGCTGGAGAGAGGCCACCGAGGCCCCCGTTGTGTACAGAGGACAGCAGGCTGTGCATGTCGGCGCCCTCTAGGCCCTGGCCCACAGCATGGCTACGCAGTACATGGATGGCCTCCTCCAAACGGTCCTCCATTTTACTTTGCTACATAAATAAATGTAATGACTTTAAAAGTGAGTTTCTTCTTAAAGCACAAATAACAGAAAATATTGTCAGAAAAATAAACTTTGTTGTAGCAGAAGAATGTTTGAACATACCAGTGTGTGTGGTTGCCCTTCATAATTAGGTGTTGTGGGTCTTTGCCACTGAGACTGAGCTCCTGCAGAGAGAAATATTGGGATATTTTAGAATTGAAGTCCTTAAATTTACAGCAGATGGAGCTGCATACTCGTTTATGTGCTTAGGAACATCAACAATGCAGAGGATAATTTTTGATCCAGCAATTTCAACTGATTCATTTTTGTGTGCCAAAAACAAGGTTGCAATCAAACAAAACAAGTTCAATAAATTGGACTGATGAAGTGAATGTGTGCCTAAAATTGAAATATAAAAATCTGTGGTTGCATGAGAGACAACCCGGATGATAAAAACACCCAAACTTTGTTTAAGAACGTTATGATTTGAAAAAATGTACGTTAGATGTTAGAGCTGACAGGAAAAAACATCCAAAAGCTAGTACCAAACTGTCGCGGCGTACAATACAGACTAGGATTTTTAAAGATAAGTAATGAATTCATGAAACTGCAGATTTCTTGATATTGTTTAAAATGGCACATTACTAGATGATAGGAAAATCTGAGACTTAAATTATCTTGATGCTGGAATCGAACTTTACCTGCAATTGCCTGAGGGGATCCAGGAGTAGATGGAGCCGAGGAGAAGTTATTACTATTGTGGTCCGACGGGTATATCTGATGGATAAAAAAAAAAAACATTAAATTATTGCACTGCTTTGAAGTGCCATTTGCATTAGAAAGCATGGTTCAGACTAGTGCTGGGAAATATGACAATTTGTTTGATAAAAAGTTTTTATGGCATGTTACTTTAGAAGTATTATGAGACTTTTTTCATTTGCCCTGATTTGGGGGGGGGGGGGGGGGGTTTGCAGGGGGCACCCCTGAGCTGTTGGGTGACTTGCTCAAGGGCACACTCGCATTACTCAGGAAATGAACCCACACATCTCTGCTGCCCCCTTAAATTTCATATACTTCAGATTTTTACGTTGTAAAAACAGATATTTAAAACAGAAAATATTTGTATTTGTTTTGTTGCCCATCACTAAACCAAAAAATAAATAAATAACCCACTGAAGCAAGAGCCTTCCCAATTTCATCTCCTGAACTGCCAGCTGTGGTGCCTCGGTTGGCTGCAGAGACAAAAATAAATAATGACAGTCAGATGACCCGTTAATTGTTTTCAGAAGTGAATAATCTTATGAACAAGGGAGTTAACAGAAAATACTACGATACTTTTTTGATAAGTTCAATTTAAGGGTTGCCTACCCATGATGCTTTCTCCGTTGATGGCAGGTGTGTGGTTGTAGGTGGTGGGGGCCGAGTGGAAGCCATTGACTTCACTGCCATGCAGAGGATAGTTCTGTGGGGACAGAGGCAGGGGATGACGCTTCTGGAGAGGGGATACAAGTAGCATTATAAGGAACATACACCCTACACAGAAATTAAACAAAATGTGACAAATCCATTTAGAAAGTTTTATCATAAACCTCTTTGTGAAATCTACAATGTAAATTATATAATTGATGAATCTCAGATGAAATGCAGTTTTATTGGAATAAAAGGCACAGACACTTTTGGAGAATATACGCCAAAATGTGTGCTACTGAAGAGTTCCACCATAAAATCGATGATGTGAAGCATTATATAGAAAAAAGAATACAATAAAAAAAAGACCACAATGGTCTTTTAAACACACCATCCTGTCCTGTGGGTTGATTGCAGAGAAGGAGCCCGGCTGCCCAATGTGAGGAGAGTTGCCCAGCATGGCAGAGTAGCCAGAAGAGGACCAAGGGTCTTCTGAGAAAAGCAAAAAGACATTAGCAGAAATCATAAAAACAGACAGGATGAAAGAACAAATTAATTTGAGTGATAACATGTGAATTGTTACCTTGCATATAGAAAGAGCCAGGGTAGACAGCTCCAGGCTTTGCACCAGGATATCCTCCATTGTCTCTGGAATACTCGTCACCAGATGTGGAGGCATACACCTAAACAAACATGCAGACGATGAGCAGTCGATCAGTGATTTCTACAATGAGTACCGAATAAAATAACTGGATATTTTACGTGTAGTCCTGAGAAATTAAATGGTGAAAACTCCCTTTATTTGCATTTCAGGAGTTGACATTAAGTCAAGTTCTCCACTGGCTCTCGATGCCAATCGATTTTCAAGATCACTGGCCCCACCATTGTAACATAACTTCTGATTTGGAAAATAATTCACCCCCAGAAATGAAGAAAATGAACAGATCTGATTTATGTACACATAAGGGAATAAAAAGTCATTCCTAGTTTTTTTTTTTAAGGAAGTATTTCAACAGGCCTTGAGCAGGAAGCTGCATTCTGCTCGCCAGATATAATGTCAAGCCCTGCATTTGAAACCATTTAGTTACACTAGCTTCAAAACAGCCACAAGATGGCAAGAGGGAGTCCGCGGGCTGTGGAGGCAGGTTGGGTCTTTGCCTGTGGGGGAGAACACAGCGGCCATGCCATGCTGGGCACAGCGACGGCATGAATCCCAGTGCACAGTGAGCACTTCCTCTAGCTCCCAGGACCCTAGTGACATCGCACTGCCTGGCCTGCAGCCCCTCCCTATAACACATTCAGTCTCCACTCGCACACATACCATGCATTCGATGAGCCAACACACACACACACACAAGCATACACACAAACATATACATAAACACACATACACACACTCCTCTAGCAAAACCCTCAAACTGGCACTATCACATTGTTTATGAAATCAACAAAGGATTTGATTTTAGAAAAAACATGAAAAAGAGCAGCTCTGATGAAATTGAACATTTTATATTGGCATCTTAAAGAGTCCAAACATATTCACTACACATGGTGAAAAAAACACTCTTGCCGTAAGTGTCATACATCTCTTGCCTCTGAAGCTACAAACTGAATATGGTCATGAGAAGCCCTCAGTTTCCCCACACCATCAGCCACAACTCAGTCTGTCTTTTCCTCTTCTACTCTGTAGTTCATGACAGATAAGAGGAAGAGAGAGAGAACGGAGGCTATGCTGCAAAGAATGCTAATCCAGAGAAGGGATTTTTTCTGTAATTTGATTTAACAGGGAGAAGTGGAAAGGGAATGGAGAGATGCACTTCTAATTACAGAGCCATCTGCCTGTTCCTGGACCACATCCAACTCCACAGGCAGCTGGGCTGAGGAGAGGGAGCGAAGAGAGGGAGAACGATGGGGGCTGGGATCCAGTCAGCGAGTGAGAGAGCGAGAAAAGAGGGAGAGAGAGAGAGAGAGAGAGAGAGAGAGAGAGAGAGAGAAAGAGAGAGATTGCAGTGGGTAGGGGTGGTAAAGGGGCAAGGGGGAGGATTGAGAGGAAAAAATGAAGGCCCTGATGATTTATGAAATGGGAAGAGAGATAAGGGGTGTCGAGGGGGGACAGGAGAAGGTAATCTAAATGACTTAAACAAAGCTTGATATGGCCAGGGGAGTGTGAAGGAAACAGGGGATTTAAAATGATCACGGTTAATTCAGGGGAAAACATGATGGAGATGGTTTCATTTAACAATAGGCTTTGAGTTGTTTTATGAGGAACAATGTCGAGTGAATCCTGCTGCTTTAGATGGGAACAGAAAACTACACAATGACTGGTGAAGCTGGATAATTGTATCCTCAGGAAGAAAGGGGATTCTGGGCTAAAATCCTCCACTAATAAGGGTTTAATGTAATTCGGGTTATGACTGTGTAAAGGTCTCTACATTAGAAAAACAAGGGTTGATGCAGGGGTTGGAGGTAGATGAAGATTAACATAAAACTAACCTCAAAGTACTTTGTTCACTCAGTTAAGCTTTGTTATTAGTCCACTGGGCAACTAGGGGGCAGAAGAGAAGTTTCTCACTGCTGTAGGATTCTTTTCAGGTGAAAGGAGGTGATGGTTCACAGGGTTAGAGCAAGGACCTTGTGAACAGGTTTTAGTGACTTAAATAAGTCTAGTAGCACGAGGGGATGAGAAATGGCATTTGAAGTTTGGCTGTTATACATCCAATAACCACTTTTCAGGAACAAGATTTAACATACAAAAGTAGATAAAAGAAAAAACAAGTTGACAAGGTGGTAAAAGGATGGGAGGGAGCGTGGGAGGGAGGAAAGACCACAGGATCATCATCGGCAGTCATTAATCTGGGCTCAGACACGAGACTAAGAGGCCTCGCAAGCACCACGCCTCACAACTGGGTCACTCACAGGGGGAGGCCCACCCAGGCCATCATGTGGTGAGGCGTAGGCGGAGGGCTGGGTGAAGTGGGGGAGGGGGGGTTCACCCACACAAACATGTCATAATTCGCACAAAAACCACACCGCCGTCATTTACACTGCGGGAAATTACTGAGTTCAGAGAGGGAGAGAAACGGGCCATGGCCAGACAGAGCCTCTGTTAGGGCTTTAACACTTGCAGAAAACTCCTGAATAACTCCTGATTTTTTGCAGGAGAAGCTTTATGTGTGAACGCAAACAGTCACATTTTTCACTCTTACTTTACCCAGAGCTTCTCCTGCCAGCCCCCTAGTATTTTTTCAATATAAAGTCTTTGTGAGCTGATGTGAGAACACAACAGGATGTTATCTGGAGAATTCACCTCCAGCCAATGGGAGAGGGTGGTGCCGTTTATATCAGTGTGACCAGTGAAAGGTCCACAGACTGTATGAACGCAACCGCTACGATCTCCATGCATGTGATTAAACTGTTGCGTTATGGTTTCTGTTCGTCAGTATGTTATTCTCTGCTCTTTTATTGACATTATAATTCTGTTGAACTATGTATCACATTTATATAAAGGCAAATGTTCCCATTTTAGAATCATAGCGGACTCTGTTGCTTCACCCGTTACTTCCACGTATATCTTGTTTTGCTTCAGGAGAACCTGTGAGGTGCATATGTGAACAGCCAGGTCAGGAGAATTGTAGGAGCAGTGGAGTTCGTATGTGAAAACAGCTTGTGATGTAGTAGTTACCACGGCTGAATGTCTACACCCTGAGGTTTCACAACATCATCAGATGGAGGACAGCACGGACACTTAAGAAAAAAAAAAAGCAAATTTCTTCATTCCTGCGATAAACAAGGGGTCAAAAATTGAACCAAGTAGAAGGTTCACAAGTCAGTCTCCTTACTGACTATTTGGGAATCTGATAAAAGCACACCTAATCAATGCAGAAGATACAGTCGCTGCAACTTCAACTCACACAAAGAAAGATCCAGACTTCCTTTCCTGCCAGACAAAACTTCCAAGGCTTGTGGACCTAGTCTGACAGTCAGCCATATAAATCCTTTGAATTTACTTCATCCATGCATTAAACAAATATCAGCATACTCATGAGTCAATTTTCATTTTACTCTTCTGTGTCAAAGTTTTTCAATACTTACTTAGATGATAAAAAAAACATGGGGCAAAGACAAGGCCAAGTGCAGGATAAGGGGCCTTCACTTATACAATCTAAAATTCCCAAGCACAACCAATATTTACACAAACTGGTGGAAAAAAAAAAAAACGTTAAACCTTATACTCTGCCTCTATAGCTTCAAGGTGCAGTTGTGAAAGACAGATGCCAGAAGTGAGCAGACGCAAAGATACCATATCCAGTTAATGTTTGAGGTCACTCTTGACATCTGAGAACTACAGTAGCATGAGGACTTGGTTACAGAAAATGTTTGTGTACTGGCAGTATTTCACATAAATGATCCAGTGGCAGCTCTGGCAGCAGGATCGGGCTCTAATAGAAACAGTCACGCCCACTCAACGACCCACTCGGGTTCCTCTAACTTGAGATATCGTGTTTGCTCTCTTAGAAAGCCATGCATCTTATGGTTCAAAGTGATGAGGAAATTAAGATAGTGTTGTGTAGAAAATGCTATACTACAAGACTAAACAGTTGTCAAATTCAGCAAATGGGCTGCGATTCATCTATGATCTTCAGGAATTAAAACTGTATAGTAATAAGAATAAAATACTCAAACTAAGCAAATTAAATGGCAAGAGTTTGTCTAGCTCTTCTAAACTAACAGTGAGATCCTGTATATATCAAGCATGCAACGATGACTTGTGTTTCCAGCTATGTGTGGTTGCCATCATCCACGCACACATCAGCTGCATCAGCTGCTGGGAATTCTGGGCCCACTGACAAAATGTGACACTTGGTACAGTAAATCAAAGCTCTATATGACACTTCATACTGCTTTGGCCTTGGATTGGGGTTTGATTTCACTTTGTGGAGCAGATTTGATGCAGGATTCAACATTTTGACATCCAACTAAGCCTAAACATTTCCAAGGAAAACAAAATGGCCTAATATTTAGGAACCAAGATTCCAAGAAGGACTTTTAACTATATGAACTGTCTTGCCAAACAACTTCATTAATTGTTTCTACATTGTCTTTTGCTTATAAAAAAGGAATAGCTTTATAGAAATCAAGAAAGAGACAAATAGACCTATAAGCATATTGTTGTCAACTTTGAACGGGATATACATTTAAACCAACCACTGGAATCTAACTGTTTTGGAACCTTAAATGTAGTGCCTGCCAGAAACATGTAAACCATTATTATCCAATGTCTTAGACAGGTACAGCACAAATTGGGCCACAGAAAAAGGAAATTTTTTGACCTGACAAAGTATCTCTAAATCCTATAAAATTGCTTGTCTACATGACAACCAGACCCTAAACACCACTTTAAACCACTTGAGTGTTGTGTAGAAACAACCACAGTCATGATGTTTACTGGGGCCCGAGTTGCCTGACTGTCATCTCACAGAGTCTGACTGAGCAGAGGGTCTTTACCCCCGTCTGTCACAGAACTGCTCAAGCAGAGTGGGGATAGCAGCGTCTACATGCAGTGTGTTTCTATGTGTGGCAAATGTGTGGGAGCGAGAGAATGATAGAGAGACAGAGAGAGAGTAAGGACTGGCTGTGAGCTGTGAAGGCGAGCAGAAATAAGCTCTCACCGAGGATGGCAGGCCAGGGGGTTTCCGAATCTTCTTTGGCTGGGTTTCTACATTCAGGCAGACAGAGACAGAGAAAAAGGTGAGAGACAAAAACACATATAAGGACACATATGCCAATGTTATATCAGTTCAGGTGCAGTTCCTTCATGTGCTCTGGTGGAAACATAACAGACAACACTGAAGACACTGAATAGATGTATTTGCATGTGCATATTAGTGTAAAGGTATGGTAATAGCCACTAAAATATATGCATCTATTGGGTCGCCGGTGTTCCTAGTCGTTAGTTCGCCCTATGAACAGAGGCTGTAGTGGTCTGAGCAGGCGGTCTGGGTTCAACTCTGATCCTCGGCTCCTTTCCTGCATGTCCGTCCCTGCTCTCTCCCTGGTTTCCTACTCTATCAACTGCTCTGTGTAAATAAAGGCTTAAAGGCCCAAAATCAAATCCTTCAAATATAAACATATGCATCTGTGTAACTTAAATATTCAGTAAGTTGAGACAAAAAAATACAAAACAAAACGCCTAACACTCAAAGATAATCTTGTAAAAAAAGTTGACAAAAAATTAGAAGCCCCTTCAACCTAGTTTTTGGATTTCAGATCTCTGATCCTATGAGGTCATTGATTGTGGAGGGAAGTGTTAACAATAGAACTGAAACAAAAGCCTTTTTTCAATGAGTAAATTGATAAATCTTTAATCAACAACTATTTTGATAATCACTAAATCATTCTTCAACCCAACTCCTTAATAAAATACTAAAGAATGACTCTTTCCTGGCTCTCAAATGTTTGTTTAGCTAAAGAATGTAATATGTTTGGATAACGGAGTCTTTTGACTCTTTGTCATATGAACCAATCTGAAGAAATACAGTTTGGCTTTGAAAAATTGTGACATTCAATAGTTTATCACCTGAACCATACTCTAAAGAATGACCTAAAATTATATAAAAATAATAATTAGTGGCAGCCTTAGTTACTCCACCATGACTGGCCCAGTTCTCTTACCTATACTTCCATCAGGTGGCCTTCTCCTGGGGTTGTTTGGATATGATGGATAAAACTGGGAGCCAGATTTTAGGCCTGAAGGAGACATGGCATCAGGGCTGGGCATTGCTATGTCAGTAGGAAGAAACCCAGGCTAGAAGAAGAAGATAAAGAAAAAGGGTTTTACTTATAATACCTGAAGGGGCGCGAGAGAGCAAGATACTAACAGCTTCTAGGAAATGAAGACAGTTGATTCAAAGTGTTTAACGTGAAAAGAGAAGTGAGAAAGCATGGTTTCCTCTATACAGACACACTACATAAAACAGCTCTCTAAAAACACACATATACACATAGATGTAACCTTGTCAAACATCTATCAGCTCAATGGAAACATACCTGGCTTCCAAAGGGCTGGTATGGTGGCCTCTCAGTTTTACCTGCAGGAAATAAAGTGAAGTTCAGATAACGTAAATGCAAGTAAAAACAATCAGATGTACAGCGCAATGAAAAAACAAATGAAAAGTAGGTTTTCCCAAGTACAAAAAGTCCAGAGATGCCCTCCCCTTTTTCAGTACGCTCAGCTGCATAAAGCCGCCTGCCAGACGAAACCCAAGGGAAGGTTTCTGCTTCAGTGCCCTCACATCCCCATCACTCAACGAATGAACACAGGCGCACACACACATGCACATGCATGCGTGTGGACACATACACATTTTACCACTGAGAAAACAATTGGTCATAAAGTATGCACGGAAGTTAAAACAGGCAGATTCAACATGGCTATTTTCATACTGGACTGTGACAGATAATATTTCCTCTGGCACTAATATATACATTTATATGGTTATTCCAACTTAGTTACTGAACGTTTTTAACACGACCACATAGTGTCATTAATTAACAACAGTTAAAGGAAAGTTGAAAAAAACATACCTGGTATCCCTGAACTGATGAATGGAGAGGACAAGCCTTCATGCTCACTGAAGTGGGATCCCTCAGGGTAGCCCTAAAGAAACAAAGGTATTCACCAAAATATGAGTAATTTTAGGTAAAGAAAATATTTGAATTAAAATCTCAAAATCTAGAAAAACAAACTCTACCTAAATGATAACCACTCTAAGTACAACCCTATCTTTCTGGCTCACCTATTCGCCATAGTGGTTACCCTCCCTCTTCTTTTCTCTCTAACAGGATCCATGCCAAACAAATCTGCATTAGCTTAGAGGATTCAAACCTACTTTCTTAATTATCAACTTGTGGTAATCAAAGCCTGCTGCATCTTTTTCATCCCCCGTTTCTAGTATTTACACTGAGTTGTGCCAAGACATTTACAGCGGATGTGAAGCTGACATTACCGATGGGCTTCCACAGAGGTTCTGGGCTACCAGAAGCTTGCCAATTCTGGATCCTGAGCCAAGGTTATTAGGTAGAAAGTAAAACTACCACTTCAAATCAAACATGGCACACAGCATGAAAAAGCGCTATGCTGTTGCATTGGTAGGGTGAAAAGGTGTGCCAATATCCAAGCACCTGGTGTTAGGGCTAATATCTCAAAACTTTAAATAATATGCAATTTAAGACTGCAAGTGTGTATTCAAATCTTACCCGTCCTTGGCTGAATGAGGGGCTGTTCTGTTCTGCCGATCCCCAAGACCCTGAGCCGCTGCGCTCATCTATTGCTGTGGACAGAGAAATTGTTAATGACAGGTATTTAAAGAGTATGTAAGTTAGTCTCATGCAAAGATATAGAAATCAAAACAGCAGGTAAAACTAAACTATTACTAGGAAGGACTATTTCAACCTTTCAATTCAAGCACATAATTATTATCCTATGTGTTACTGTAGAAATGTACAAATGATCTAATGTTGGAATCATATCAAGGGAACCTGTCACTACCTCCTCCTCTTAACATTAAATGTCCTTAAGTGGCCACAATGGGCTTGCAGGAGTAAGCATCACTACTGATCAAAGGCGCTGCTGCCACATTCAAGATGCAATGATGCACCACTTCGAAAAAAATAAAAATAGCAAATACTTGTGAGGGTTCCCATTAGTGTTGATTGCGGTCACTGAACAGCAGCAAATTTACCATCCACATCCCTAATCTAATGTATCTAAACCACACAAAGTTCTACTCAGTCAGTTTGACATATTTAAACTAAACATCTAAAATAACACTAAACAAAATATTTAAAGCCAAAACATGAAGCACAATGTTTTAGGTAAAGAAAGAATCGATGTGTTGCACAAAGGAAAAACACAGCCAAAAGACTGGTGAAGCAGAAAACTCCAAAATACCCCCATCATCCCCTTCTCCCTGTCTTATGCACTAATGCTATCCAGGCTCTCTGGAGACACGAGCCTTAATTGCATGCTGATTTGCATAATTGTGCATATTAATGTGGTTGCCTTATGAATATTCATATTCAGTCTTTGATTTTTGCCTAATTAAAAAAATGTGTGTGAGAAAGCAAAGAGAGGGAGCGAGTGGAAGGAGAAAGCAAGGAGACGAGAGAGAGAGAGAGAGAGAGAGAGAGGAACAAGAGGGATGGCAGAGTGAGAGGGGTCTGGGCGAGATCAGCCGCCTGGCTGACGAGTGAGAATGAGTGATGAGTCTAACAGAGCGGTGCAAGCACCTACATACGCTGCGACAGCAGTGATCTATGGAGCCGATGCCAGTGGCATGGAGAATCAGATGAGCAGGGAGGAGAGGGGACCTCAAAAGATCAGCCTCGCTCACTGTCAGATCGGCCCTGCTGAAAGGCCACAGCACGAATAAAGCTCTGCACCACCGTCAACCATGTCCAATGGCACAGGACATTGGTGAAGGGCTTGCTGCTAAATAAAGATGACAGACCTTGTATGAAGATGTTTCAGACAAACCTTCATGCCAGAAAAGGTGGCATCTAATTAGCCCAATAAAAATCCCTGTTTGAGAAGAAAATCAACAAACAGACTAGAACTGAAAACTCTTGTAATACTCACTGTTTTTTCTTTCCACTTAAAGACACTAGCTTCTGCCAAATTTCAGGTTAAACACCAGCTTTTATTACTTTTTACATATAATACAATCTTAAAACAGGTACTCGATTTGTACCCACATTACCTCTGGCCATATTTAGACTGCCGTTTCAAGTCGCACTATTTACGTCCCTGTGATGTTTCACCTTCAATCTGAGGAGGCCTAATGGGGGGACGAAGTGAACCCCATCTGTATCGTCTTTAAAGGTAACAACAGAAGGGAGACGAGATCAGCGTCCCCGAAACACAATGAGATTTCACAGACTGGAACAAGAATATTACGCTATCACATTAACAATATGAAAGCACAAGGAAGTCATAACGTCTGATCTTGGTTACGGCCGCTTTGCGGAAACACAGTTGGAAAAGGGCTACTGTAAAAAAAAAACAATCCGTGCTGAGTAGGCCAACAGAGTAACTTCATAATCTTAACAGCCTTTTCAAAACACAACTCACCCGCTTATTCAGCTTCCATTTGGCCAGCGGGGGTGCAGAGGATAGAGTGAAAGCACGGCTGTGCAGGAGAAGTCTGACAACATTGTTTCACACTTACTGGAGTAATTAACTCGGAGGCAATTAAAACAAGGTGGAGAGCTGCTGAGGTGACACTGACGCTCAGCCAGCCTAGGAGAGCCAAACTACCTAAAGAGAGGTTTGTCTTTGTTGTTGTTCATCTCAGTCACGTGAACATAAAAAGACAGTCAAAAACCCAAAATGATAAAGTCATGAAACATTTATTTGTAAGATGACCCACCATGTTTCACCATGGAGATCACATGCGACACTATCCTTTAAATATCAGATTTTTTTTGTCCTTGGCATGTTCTGGGGACTGAACAAAATGTTGTTTTACAATCATTATTGCTATGTGTGCATGCACGATACTCACAACGCAGGATGTGAAATGTCAGTCAGGTGACCTGAAAACCAAACCAAAAGCCCCAGATTTCTCCTTTACATGACTATTCTACAATAAAGTATGTCTGATCGCCACATCAGTCAGAGGATAAAATAGATCACAGTTGACCCGTGATCTGTTACAATCAACCCATACAGTTTAGGCCGCATGGGCTCTGCGGATCGATCCACTGTACAACTAGGAAGTAAATTCAGTCTTTTAAAAATATCTTTCTGAAAGTGTTTTTGTTGACTCACATAAAAATGGGTCATAAAGCATTGACATTTGCATGGTGACTGTTTCATTTCACTGTGGCTGCGTTAATCAACCAGGTATCAGCTGTTGGCTGCATATGACATTAGAAACTTAACGTTTATAACGTTGCAGTCTGAAGATGAAAAAAACTCCATTGCAGAGCACTGTTCGACCAAAAACCAATACATTTTGGTGTTTCATCTAACACACACTGCAGGTGCAGCCCGTGCACAGACATCATAACAAACTTGTTTGGTAATTCACTGACAAGACTTTTTGTGAGGTTGATGATCTGATGGGGGGGGGGGGGGGGGGTTACTAATACTGAGTAAAATTATGTAATTCCTATATTACAGACTTTGGAAAATAACTTTCTAAATAAAAAGGGAGTTTATGTTTGGTGAACTGCTTGTATGTGTATTTGTGGTCTGTTGCACCACTACCAGCAGTAGTCACAGAACTGACCACTGTGCATGCAGCTTCTGTAATTAAGAATGTATTGGATCGTAACAGAAGACGGATGCTGTGGGGAAAAATAAATCAACATCTTCTCTTGTTCTTTCTTAATCTTGCTTACAAATGCAATATCAAATTCCATGCCATTTTCAGGTGATTCCAGTTCAGTCAATAGGACTGAAGAGATGAAAATGGGAATAAAACATTTGGATGGATAACTTATTGAATGATTAACTTAACATACATGCTAGTGAGAAATGTAAACAGACATTTGCTTAATCATTAAAACCACAGGTTCTTCTTCTGACTTATCAATCTAGATTTTGGGCTAGTATGAACGTACTTCAAATAAAAGTCACAAGGCAAAACAAATATGGACTCACAACCAGAAGCCAGAAAAATATTTATTCTCTGAACCACAAAGCCTTCTCAGGGCTGCAGTCTCTGAAAACATCTAATTTATTTGAAGAAGGGAGCCACTCTCTGAGATATATTCTCTTGTGAGGGCTTAGATTTTCCAACTACAGCCCACCAATGCACAGAGAAATACTTGACACTAAACTGCAAGTGGGAGCAAAAACACAGCTCATAGTGCAAAAGCCAAATGCATCGTTTGTAAGAAATCTACCAGGGGAAACCACATGTGTAAATTCGCAATGCTGTTTGTTGTGATCTTAGGGTAGCAATTCCTGTCGGGTCTTCTGTGTTTGTGTGTTTATGTGTGTGACGGGGGTTGGAGACGTTGCCAGCAGCTGCAGAGGTGACAGAGGGGACGCCTGCCTAAAGGCTTGTAGGCTTGGCCAGCTCCCACCACAGACCGTCACACTCTGCCTCCCCTACTTCTCAAACATCCCTCACTACTTGCCAATCCTCTCCTCTTTCCTCTCCCCTCCACTCTACCCGACACACCCTTCCCCACACTTACTCGCACACGCACACACTGTGGCCACTGAGGAAGGGAGAAGGACGCCTAATGCAATTAGCACCCCTCTGAGCACTTTTGTGTTGATGAATAGAGGTGGTCTGGTGGGCCAATAGGCTGCTCACTGCCGTTCCCGCGCTGCTGGATCCCTGAATATACAAGCCACCTACGTCATCGATGGACAGTGCTCTTAAATGTTTAAAATTAAATAGGTTTCCTGGGCTTGAAAGCTTCCCATTTTGAATAATAAGCAATCTTTTTGGTTGTTAGTTTCAAAGGGAGGTCCTGACAAATGAAGGCATTACCTAAAGATAAGTTATAAACCGCTAATTTTCTAGCTATGTTTTCCCTCATGAACAGTCTGTTTATGTTTTATTATAGACTGGAATCCCTGTTAATGTGCGATTTAAAATGACACAGTCTACCATAACCTCCCTAGCTCAAATTCACAAATGTTAACTTTTTGACTCCCATGTGCTGTTAGAGGGTACCTGCAGATCTCCCAAAGTTAAATGGGAGGGCCTGAATTATCATATAAAAATGAGTGTCAATGACCGAGGGCCACACTTTAGGACATGAGGAGGGGGGAAGGAATTAACTCCTCACTGCTTAGTAATTGCCTGCTGTAATAGAAACAAACAGAATCCTGCCTTCCACGGGCCGATCCCTCTATTCAACAAGCTCTCTCTTCCACTCTGGCCACTCAGTGCATGCTGGGCCAGTTTAAGAGGCTGCGAGCTGGGGGTGAGGGACATTGTCTCAGACTCAAGCCATTTCCTGCAGATCAGTGGGGGTAAGAGCCCAGCGCGGTGTTGGGGGAGGAGTGTTTTACACTTCAGGGTGGGGGAGTCGTTTCAAGTCCATAAGCCCCTTTTTTTGCCTTTGTTCCTCAGTGGCCAAGTTCTCACTCTGGGGAACACTAGGGAGTGTGACTCGATTTCACACGCCAGGTTGGCAGGGTGACAGAGGAATGAAAGTAACACTACCGACTAATAACATTCAGGAAGAGAGAGGAGCTCACTCAAAGGATTCAGGTGATGGAGGGGGTTGACTACATCCACTTTCCAATAGTTAATAAAGGAAGAAGAAAAAAAAACTGACCAGTGAAGAGAAATTAATTTCTCAAAGATACAAATAAAGGTAGAATAGCATAAACTGACATGGAGTATGCTGTAGTATGTCACGTAGTTTCTTACAGAAAAAAATGCTCAACAACTGGTACAATTACAAAAAGCCTACCTGATCCACCAAACTGGCTGCTGGCGAGTGTCATTGTCCTGTTCTTCCCGTTGGCAACTGGAGGCGCGAACATCTACAAGACAAAAGAGTAAAGATATGGTAACTAACAAAGAAAAGAACTGCACACTTCACACATCCTACTTCCTCTAATAAACCAGATACATGTAGTTTAGACAGGCATTTCAGTGTTGAAACAGTCTAAAGTCATCCACAAACTACTTAAAAATGTATGATTCCACCTCTTGTGCCATCTCAAACCACACTAGAAAAACCATTAAGTTGTAAACATTCTTTATTTTCAAAACCCACATTTCAAAACTCAAGTAATTGCTTACATCTATAAAATTCAAATACAGAGGACTATTGTGCCCCCACCCCTCCCTCCCCTAAAATAGACTGAAATGTTTTGGGTTTTAATTCTAATTTCAGTTTAATTTTTAGTTTAAAAACATTGTTGTTAAGGCCATGATATAACCGAGCCACTGAGGGATATTTACACTAGCTAAATAGTTGTTTTGTGGAAGTTTTCAGTCCAGTACATTTTTCTTACATGGACACCATAATCAATCTGTCCCTTGTGCATATGATCTCTGTCTCCCCTTTGTTTTTTATTTTTTCTGGGTGTGTCTTTGTCTACATTAAATTTAGTTGCAGATATCTTAAACATTCAAAGCCTTGCTTTATTCAACATCCTACATAGCAAGCATTTGCGTTTCTAGCTGGCAATTAAACAAAGAGGAGGAAATATATTTCTACATTGTGTGACAGTTTCTCACCCAATTATCAATGTCATATTTAGACAGAACATCTGCTGATAGAAATTGGCAGCTGATCAATCTGAGCTTTTCTAACACAACCCAACTGTCTAATGAGAACCTCCCACTAACCCCCTTCACAACAAGCAGTGTTTTTCTTTGAGGGGGAACGGCTTCCTTTAAATACCGATGGTGTGGCAGAGAGTAGGCCTATATTAACAGAGCTGCAAAAACTGAAAAGCAAGTCATTATGATGGAACCCTACCAACAACAACAAAAAAAAAAGAGGTTATTTTGTTTTAGAGAAGAAAAATAACTAACACAGCTCTGTTGGATGTCTGAGATGTTTATGTGAGAGTAAAGCTCAACAAAAGCTTTGCGACAAAAAAAGAAAAGCAGGTAAAACAGAAAAAGAAATGTATCCACTTTGAAGATGTCTGGAGGATATCTCTGAAAACACCTCAGTGAAAAATGTCTTCCTAAAGACAAATAATATGAAGAATACGACAAAGAAAACCAGAAGTGAATCCTAACTACTCATCTCAGTTCTTATATAACATTATTATTAGATTGTGTTAACAAGACAAACAGGAGGAAATGACTTCTTTTTGTTATTCATCAGTATTAATATTTTTAGTGGATGCTAGTTCACTACAGTGATGATCCACTTTCTCATTTTGGATTTTTCAAACGCCTACATTATTGAATAACCAATGTTCTAAAACCATGATCCATTTTCACCCGTCACCCTGAGGTATTTCACTTTGATGTAATCAGCACTATCTCTGCATGCCAAGAACGAAAGATGGAAATTATTTGAGCTGACACAACCTATTGTTCAATTTGTTTTAATACTTTTGATGACGTTTTTGGGAGATTAAGCTTCCCACTGAGTTTCTTCGCTCGCACCTTTTCCCCACTTCTCTCATTCAGACCTCCAGCTCTTGTTTGACCATACCCACACCTGTATCGCTCTCTCTTTAGCTCTTCCTCCCACTGCCCCCAAGAACCACCCAGACTGCACTCCCACTCTCTTACCGCGCTGAAATCCAGGAGGTCGTTGAGTTCCTTGTCAGTTCCCACTGCAGCCATTCTTTGCTGCTGTTCGCTCATACCCTTCAGTCTCTAATAAACCCTATGAGAGAAATTTGCAGATACAGGGTTTTAATGGCACTAGCAAGCACACAGAGAAGTTACATATAGCTCTTAAAAAAACAGAGGATGAGGGTAATGACTGGTTTTAACTACTCTAGCTTTGAGGTAACGCAACCCTTGAGATGATTTGTATGGGCAAGTTGATTGTCTTTGTAAAGATACCAATAAGGGCAAGGTCAGCAATAAAAAAAACACGTTTTTTTTTTTAAATATCACAAATGCATTAATTTTGTATTTGAAATATGTTTATTAAAATAATTATAAAGCTGTGTGGCTATAATTATTGCATCTGAGTAGTTACTATATTAAAATCAATGACCGTCTATTGAGTCTGGCACAAACATAGCTCAAATTACCACAACACAGAAAGACAGGCCGATGAGGGAAAAACAGACAACGCTGGGCTACTTAACACTAAACACTTAGGTGAGTCTATTAAAAATGCTAATATAAGCCAGGCAATGCTTTCCCATCCAAACAGAAAAACACTGCCACGAAATGATGAATACTCTGCCTTAAATCAAGTCCCTACCAAGTAATGAAGAAAGAATTGTCTCATTTTACGCAACCCTGGTGAAATAACACAACCATATGTCGATCATTGCTACATTAAAGAGAATGCAATACATTTACAATTACAGACATAATTGGGACT
Organism: Labrus mixtus; assembly: GCF_963584025.1. Classification (NCBI taxonomy): domain Eukaryota; kingdom Metazoa; phylum Chordata; class Actinopteri; order Labriformes; family Labridae; genus Labrus; species Labrus mixtus. The sequence goes on along the minus strand of NC_083614.1, from coordinate 16,684,373 downwards.
ATTGTTAGCCCAAGGAAATAGGGGTGAAAGGCAGAGCTAATGACTGTATGCAAACACGTCATTACCAAATTACCATATGTCAACTCAGAAAGAACCTTGTCAAATGACACAGTGAGCATGAATACTGGATTTACCCTGTGTTTTGCATTCCAACACAAGCCCGAGGCTGCTCTCAGATGCTGAGCGGAGGCTCTGGGAGCCTCACAGAGGACTAGTAGTAAGAGGAGCGAGCCAGCGAAGGAATAGAGGCACTTGGACACCAACAGGTGGTGTGCTTTTACAGCCTCATTTGTAAGTCAGTGTACCAGCATAAATGAATACAATAAAAATACAAAAAAGAGGAATTTTGTTTGAAGGTAATGCAAGTTGGAGAAAGTAAAAAAATAAAAAATAACTCTTTACACTTAAAAGTAGGTAGAGAAATTAAAATGTAAATGTTGAGCCACTTGAAAGCAAAACATTAAAAACCTTTAAAAGGCAGTTATACATTTTATACATTTATGGGGGGGAGGGGGGGGGGGGGAATCACTTCTGGGGGGGGACAATCAGCGTAGTCCAAGTGTAATAAAGTAAGGCAAGCAAACTAATGTAACCTTGAAACAAGTAAAGGAAGTGATCATACAACACATAGCCCAGTGGAAGTAAGCTAGAAACATGGCTGTCAGTGTTTTCCAAACTTTTGAATATGATGGAAGAATCTAGGACAAGCACACCACTAAAAAAAAAAACATAATCACTTACATTTTTTAGCAATAAATTTAAAAGGAGCAGTGACATAGAGGGGCTGGATGTAACAAAATGGCATCTACAGCTACTGCTGGATCAATAAATGAAGCTAGCAGATTAGGGGCCTTTGTCACCCCACACAAGGCAAAGAAGGCAGGTCATTCTGCACACAAGAAGGAAACAGTGAGCTGAAGAAGATGCTTTACAAAACAAACTTCACTTTAAATTAATTTCTTAACAGCAAACACAACTTGTGTGTGTGCCTGCCTCAGGTTTTGACCATAACAATGGGCTTATATAAGTTCCTGTTGCCTGTCTAACAAACGTGGTATTACCATTAAGAAAAAATATTGTTGACAGTAATAAAAAAAAAAGGAGAGAAAAAAAAAAAAGGTGCAAGACACAAGTCCTGTAGCTGTAATAAAGATCAAACCAAAGTCACTTAAATACGCGTTTGCCTCAAAGCTTTTACGGGGACAAGAGCCGCCTTGCTTTAGAGCAAAGCTTATTCAACTGTTGATTCAGTTGCTGTCTAAAAGAAACTATAAAGGCCTCTGTCATGTGGCAGACACAATATATAAAAGATGACCACTTTAGATTGAATGTAACGACAGAAAACATATATGGCACTATACATTATTTGATAATCTCCACTATAGTCTACTTCCAGTGGCAAGCTACTGCTTACAAATAAACCATTCCCCTTTTATTTTGAACTATGTTGACATCATCTTCAACACTAACTAAATCAAAATCAACAGTTGTGTGTGTGTGTGTGTGTGTGTGTGTGTTCCTGGAGTAAACCAATTCTGTGTTAAACAACTGCAACGCCGGTAGCCTATTCCTGCAGAATAAGAGCAATTATCCAAACTTCATGCAACAAATAAGGGAGCTCTTTCTTTCACATATTAGGGTTCAAGTCGTGCATTATGAGGGAGTTCAGTGGAGGAGACGGTGGGGGTGGGAGCATGAGGAATTTCCTGCCAAATGTGCAATAAAATAAAGTCTAGCTGGTGGCCAGACACTTCCATAAAGGAGTGTTTTAAAGGGCTAACAAATGTGTTTTATGGAAAGTTTGTTTCTGGCTTGTGTGGAAAATACATGTAGGCCCCTAACACAAAGTTTTGCTAAAATACTCCCCAGCGTTACACGACGTAAAGATTTCATATTTCCACATAGCCTAGTAGCTAAAGCTATGGCGGAGACACACGGTGAAAAAACAAAATGAGGCTTATTAGACAGAACTAACATTTGACGTAAGTCGAGTCTTTTTGCAGAACAAAGGGGTAATTTCCTCCTCTCCGTGGTCGATGCGGAGACCATCACACACTTGGCTCGCCACCTCAAACCAGACAAAAAACTTAACATCCCCCCTCTTTAACCACACATTCCCGAAAAACTTTCGAAAATTGCAGGCGTCAAAATATGTGACAGTGAAAACCCATCGAATTCATGCAACTTCCCTCGAAAAATGAAGTGAAAGAAGGTCTTTTTACCTCTCCTGGCCAAGTGTCTGATATCCAACAGTAAAAAGAAAAGCGGAGACTCGCAAGGGGAAAAACATAAAACTTCAAGAGAATTTCGACCTCAGTGCATGAAACGCATTGGAGCACCGTAGATGTCTTCCTTTTGTCCTGGTAAGCCTGTTTTTCACGCAGCGCCCACGTGTTTGCTTCAATGTAACAAGTCTGTGTGCAAACAAATCTATTATAGTAACTAATCTCGCGTCTTCCTTTTTTTGTTGTTACAACTGAGATGATTTCATTCTTCTCGTAGACATCTTCACCACCTCCGTCCACATTGTCAGACGCAACACCGTATCCCTCCGCACAAAAGTGAGGGCCTCGATGCCAGCGGTGTCCGATTTCAAACGCCTTTGAGAGAGGAGGTATTCTTACGGCGAAAAAATACCGCTTCCACGTCTTTCGATGGCCAAAACGACAGAAATGCCTATTTCCGCAACACGGTCCCGTGGAGTGTCTTTTTAATGCTCAAAATGCAGGAGCGCTGCTAGCACTATGTCGTCCAGCGGAAGGCTATCCTAAGAAAGTTACCTGCGATTACACAGCAGCAGCTTGACGAGATGGCACGATAAATGTGAGAGAGCTTAGCCAATTGGAAAGCGTGTACGCTTGATTGGCAGCAACAGCAGCCATCGAACGGCCGTAAATCCAATTTATCCCCCGCCTTCGTCTTGACGCTCACTTTCCCTGTGTGCTCAGGGAGGCTGGCTGAGGGGGGCTCCAACATGCCCGCTGACATCATGTTATTACTATGGTTGCTGTGTCCGCTTCCCCTCTTTTCAAAAACAACATTTCCAAAACCTTTTTAATATTTTTTTTAGTATGTGTTAACTAAGACCGAATTTGTATTGTTGTATTTGTATTTACTAATGCTTATAGTCTACATGTAAAACTATAATCATTACTTCTGATATTTTCAGTTTTATTTTCTACAAGACTATTAATATGGCTTTTTGACTTTTTTTTAAATAGGCTACATTATTATTTTTTTCCTACTGCATAGAAGATCATGAAAGGGTGTATTTTGTCTTTTTTTTCTAATGACAGTTAAGCTAATCGTTATTTGATGTTTATAATATCAAGGTTACAAACCTTTTTCTAAAATGTAGCCTATTTGTGTTGTTTTAAAAAGAGCAATTACTATAGGCTACAACACTATACTCCCTCTTACTATACTATACACTAAACTACGCTGTACTCCCGCTTACTATTCTACAAAATACTCCCTTTTGACATGCAAAGACAAATTGATCATTTGCCTTATTGATTATTAGGCTATTATTTCCTCAATTAATCAGCTAGCTTTATTGTTTACAAAATACCAGAAATGCCTTATGGGCTTTAAAAAGGGTTCTGTGATCCAACCAGATAGATACAATTTCTATCATAGCCTTTTGGAAAAACAAAAATAGGCTAAATAAATACACACAAGAAATGTGTCAGATATTTGACTTTTTCCTTTTGATTAACTAATTGGCAAAACTTTGATAATTAAAACAGATTAGAGATGATGTGATATTTTTCCGTATTTATTAATATATTTATTAATTTATTGATTGTGCTATAATTTCAACGAGCCATTGTGAATGAGCTGATAAACATAAAACCAACAGCACCCCTAGTAGACCAACTGCCTGCTCCAGAACAGAGTGGAGAGGAGGGGGAGCAGAGAGTGTAGGTTCTCAGTGAGGGGAGGGGGGGGGGGGGGGGGGGCTGTGTGTGTCGTGCATATGTGAATAAATGTGTGTTTGTAAGTGTTTAGGGAGTCTCAGAGAATACAGTTCAAACAGGGAGGGCATACGATATGATAACTGCGAATGTATCTTTATTGTTAAAATGATGGTATGACAACATCAATGGATAAACATTTTAATTAACAGCAGTTTAGAAATCATAATTATGGAACTGTTTTCAAAAGACTATTAGATGACCCTGAGATGTAACTAATGCTAAACCAGCCTGTATTCAATATGCACTCAGCGTCCTTACACACAAAAAAAACACACAATAACCCCTCTTTTGAAAAGTGTAGGTAGGTGTTAGACAGCTGTTGTTTTTATCCCGAGGGCAAACCTCATAGAGGAGAGAGGAAGTTTAGAAAAACCCTCCTTTGTTTTCCGGTCTATAATCTCCAAAATTACCTTTTTTATAGTGACACAAATTCCAGACATGTAAAATTTTAGAAAGAAAGAAAACAAAACAAAGAAAATATGTTTTCAATAGCACACAGTTATCACTATTGACCACGACAAAGGACAGTGACATACGTTTCTTTTGATTCATTATGTAGGCAGGATGTCATGTCTTGGTTGTAAGCTATAATGAAATGAAGACATAGCAAATGCAGATTCTGCATAGCATTATTATGTGCCCTAATGCCTCAAACTGTCTATTTGTAGTTAGTTTACCACTGGGAAGGGGGATTTGCTGTCAATAGGACATATAGGTAAATAATCCATTGGGTTTCCCCTGGGTAAAGGAAAAGCCTCAGCACAGAACATTAATTAGTCTCATGGACCGTCTTAGGAATGTAATGGGGTTACTGCTTGGAACAAACGCACATATGGGCCATAAATACCTTCACAAACATACCATGCACACATTCACATTTGGTCACACACACGCACAGGTACTCACACATTCACAAAAAATTTAAGCAAACACAGCCATGGCAGCAGGAAATTATCTATGCTATCAAAGAAAGGGCATCTTGAGTTATTTATCAAACACCTTTTTTGAATCCTTTCATTGAGGAATGTATTAATCAAAAGATTTTATTTGAACAGATGGAAACATCTGTTTGGGGAGATGAATTTCGAGTGGAGGCAAAAAAAAAGTCTCTCATATTCTCCGTATTTTTTCCAGTAGACGTTAGGCCTTGAGTAAGAATAGTGCTGTTGTCAGTATTAGCAATGAGGCTTGTAAGCCCTCCAAGTAGTTTGTAGTAACAGCTGGGTCTGACATGGAGAGCATGTACAAGGGCAGCCAGGCTGAAGAGAGGGAGGGGGCGGAAGAAAAAGAACAAAAAAAAAACATATAGTGAGTCTCCCCTTAATGAACACATCCAATGGTGACATACGTTTAGACAGAATTTTAATGTATGACGTAAAACAAAAGACATAAGACATTGACATGTATACTTTTGAGAGTAATTTAGGGTGGCTGTTCTTTCCAATGGAGCCATTGTCAAAAGCTGGCTTAATATATTATTCCTGGGGTTAAGCATTTTACTTTCAGCTGTTATTGTGTGCCGCCTGAAATATTTCAGTATTTTAAATCAGTTGTCTACTATTCATTTTCTTTCAAAATTAACACAAACGTTTAAAAGGTCAATTTTCAACCCAAAATTACAAGTCATTATCTGTGGGTAATGTACCACATGGTAACCTAAAAAGCTCAAAGCATCATTATAAAGGAGGGGCCAAACGAAAACACAAACATGTCCTCTATAATGTGAAAAATTTACAGTAGAATGGACAGTTTGAGGCAGAATGAGGAGGGACGCTGTCACACATGCCCTCAATGATTCCTTCGAGCTATTCCCAGCTTCATATCTGTAATTAACAACAGATGCACATAGAAAATTAGCATATGTTTGGCACATTGGTGCTAATTGGTCATATATTTGTGCATATTCATGGTATTTCTATGTATGTCCACACATTTTAACTTACTTAGATAAGATTAAGAAATAACAGCATGTATTGATGTGTAATAGTTGCTTAATCCTCTTTAGGTTTTTAATCAATAATGCTTTGTGGAGAACAAATATAGAAGGCAATCTTGCACTAGAGCGATGCATCACATATGTCACTTACACGGCTTTATTGTCCAGTGAGAAAGTAATGTTGTTACCTCAATAACACGTTTTTTTTTTGTTGTTGTCACTATTCTGAACACTCTCACATATCATACACATTGAGCACTCAGTGCCATCCTGCTCTGCACATATGAAGCCAAACCACATCACCAGGTTATATCTCACACAAGCATAAGCCTGTAGACATACAGTTATAGGCAGCACACATAACGCACACGGTGCTCAATGGTGAGGCAAGCTGCTCACCTCACTCCACACTGAGACCACTCAGAGCCTGTAATAGTAGAGGCTTAGGTTTGGGTGGGGGAAGGGCAGAGGTGCACAGGTTTCTGATCAGACAAGAAAACTAGGCCAAGACCAACAATCCCTCTCCTCGAACAGACTCTGCCCCTCCTAAATGCTGCAACTTTTTTTACAGGCTCATGATAAACACTAGCAGGATTGTCATTAATGGCGAAGCAAAGGAGTGATTTTGAGCCACAACACGTGTATTTAGAGGCATAACAGCTCCTCATAGCCGGGCCATGATTCATGCTTCCTTGCCCCTTTGGAAGCTGTCCTCCAATAAGAGTTAGAGGCTGGGGGTAGGAGCGGATAGATTGATAGTGTTGGCTGAGTGCCCATGCTCTGAGTCTATCTGTGCTGAAGGGGAGGAGACAGGGGGAATCTATCTGTTGTGCTCTCTGTGCTCATGATAAACTGACTCCCGTCAAGCTTCTTCCCCCTATTACAGCTCGCCTGGCAGAAGAAAAAAAAAACCAAACTCCCTCTGACTTCCAACATGTTTAAAAACAATAAAATGTGTGGAGAGAAGAAGCAAGTGATTGAAACAGGGTAATAACTCACAAGGTTATGCTATCCACATTTCAGTGAAAACATAAGTGGAGCAGGGCAACTGTTTGGGAACAAAGTGAGGATAGCATATCTTCCCTGATCTCCAACAAGTGTTCAAAACAGAACAAACTCAAAAGGGACACGATGAACCCAGATTTCACTTCATCACAAATGGGACCATCGCCAGCAGAAAGAATGCAATGTCTGCCTCCCCCATCCTGAAACTGTAATTCCCACAGAGCTCCACAGTGAGAAAGAAAATGAGTTTGAGGGATTGTCTATGACATTAATCCTCCCAAACACTACAGTTCCAGATCCAATACAGAGAGACAAACACGAAGCAAATCAACAATCTATTTACTGCAGGAAAACCTAAACCAACAAACCAACCTCTTTGACTTTCGTCTGCTCTCATTTGACCAGGACTTGCTCCCTATGCTGATTTTATGGGACCCCTGCCTGCCATCTTGGATTCCCATGATTGTGCAGTTGTGGCGCCCCTGTTCTGCCACCCACGCTTCAGGTACATGGAATAGAACATCAGCTTTACAAAGCCAGACAAGTGAACCCCCACCAGCAGACTGTATAGAGCAGATATTACACTGTGGTGGTGGTTTGAGAGATGAAGAATGGGAAGGTTAGGCATACAGAGACACAGAGAAACTGCCAAGTCCAGAGGAGTATTCCTACCTGAGCAAAAAAAAAAAAAACCCTCCCCCAATGTGATAATAAGATAATAATACACTAGTCATACATTTAGGGGGGTGCAAAAAGTCACATGATAAAAATCAGATCAGATGCTGAATTGACTCTAAATCAATTGAAGCAGGCATGTCAGGGCTACCCAGGACAGGAGGGGGAAGAGAGGGAGTGAAAGAGAGATAGATGTGAGCCCAAGTGGGGGAGGGAAGCGGAGATTGTTGGTGTCGTGGGAGCATTGCAACAACAATAACAGCAGTGTGTGCATGCGTGTGTATTGGTGTGTGTGTCTGTGTGTGTGTGTGTGTGTGTGTGTGTGTGACATAGTGAATGATTTGGAGTGGTAGTGGGGATGTGTTATGGCTCACAAAAGTGATGAAATGACATCTCCTTTACTTCAGCGCACAGCTGCTGTTGCAGCAAAGAACACACTGTTGAGATATCTGACCTTCTATTTTCTTTGGTATCCACTGGAGTGTCTGCCTGCCTGTCATTTTCACCTCTAATTAGCTGTATGTACACAAAGGCTACACTGTGTCCGTTACAAAAAGATCTCTATCCACTGATACTCTTGTCACAGATTTATCTGCAATGGAAAATGTGGCTTTGTGTGCATTAGCTCAAGAAAAAAATCTAACTATAAACTTGACATAAATATATAATGTTTTTTAAAAGTCTGTCAATTAAACATTTATATTCCAACAAATACTATCTGCCTGTATATTTACAATCACGTAATTGTTTCAAATAACTAAGCTTATAATTTAGGTTACAGCTTACAGGTAAAAAAAAAAAAGTGTTGTCACTATTGTGAAAACTTAAAGATATGACAAATTTTAGGTTAAGGCTTCTCTCTTTCGTTGTTTTCTCTATTTCTTTCATCTCTTTTTCTCCTACCCTCCCCCCTTTTCTTTGCAGATTAGAATTCATTAGCAATCAAAGAGCCTCCAGAGAGCTCCAGCTCTTAATTACCTACTCATTTGCATTTTTGCATATTAATGACTGCAGGGTTTTGGTAGGGTTTTTTGCCGCAGTGGTTTAAAGGCACCTCAGTCCTCTGTTCTCCGGGGAGGAGAAGAGATGGCCAGAGGCAAAGCTCCAAGCCTGTCCAATCCCCCCTCTATCCTTCCTGATGGGAGCTGGACAGAGCAAGAAGGGGGGAGTGATGGCCGAGGGACATGTGGGACGGGTGGGTGGCGGTGGTGTTGGTTGGGGGGAGACTACAGGGGTGCGCAGGTTAAAGGTCAATGTCCCTTATCAACATAAGAAAGAACACATGTCTCGAGCACTCTCTAATTATTGTCATATTGAGCAGTTTAAACACCTGATCTGAACAAAATATACCCTCAGAGAAACTGGAAATCTATACTGCAGAGACTGCTCACGTGGCTTTTATTGAGGACAGCAGCTAGTTTGGATGAAACTCATGTCCCACGGTGTGCAGAGGCAGGGGCATTTTATATCCCAGGAGAAAGGTGTGTACTGGTAAAAATGAGGCTAGTGTGTGTGCCGCTGTTTTTCCTTTACATTACAGCCTGTCTCTTAGTTTGCATGGTGAGGGCTGTTAGAGGCTCATTTAATGTGCAAGCCTTAATGATGATGCTGTGCATGCACATGTACACAAGCAAAAACCATTATAAAACCACACCTTGGCGCATAAGCATATAGACAAACATGTAAACAGAAACAATTACAGGCACATGCACACACACACATGCATGCACATTCACTTGCACAGAGCAAGGGAATAACATAACTAGAGAAGCCAGACAACAGCTCCCAGGCATCTCCCAGCCCCTGAAGTGCTTCTGTTCCTCTTATCCAATGTGTTTTGACTGCAACGATGATGTCTGAACATGGAAAATAACACTATATCCCACTGTGTTTTTAGATACCTTATACACATAACAATGAATGACCTGGATCCTGAGACATCTGGCTGACAGGTTCAACATGACTGAATTAAACATCTCATACTTTAATATATAAGGTATTGTGGATTGGTATGACATTAAACAGTGACTAAGGGATTTTTCTTTTTGCATCTTTTCATACATATACATGAAAGTGTTAACATATGACAAACTATCACAATCAAATCAAAATGCCAACTTATATACAACATGCAAGACACACATGTCTCATGGTGCATCCCTGAAAGCACACTGCTTTCAGAGTGGGCTTAAGTCGACTTAACTGCTATTAGTGGAGCATTATAAAATGTGTGTGTGTGTGTGTGTGTGTGTGTGTGTGTGTGTGTGTGTGTGTGTGTGTGTGTGTGCGCGCAGCCAGGGCCTGAGGACTGCAGCAATGTGTGGGCTGTTGGGGTGGGGTTAATGAGCTGTTCTATGACCTCTGTCACCCCGCAGGATCGCCTCAGGGAGACAGACCGACACAAACAGGAAGACAGGGTGACAACAAGCCCATGGTTGCAGTCAGACGCTGGACTTCTGGGACGAGTCACAATTAGAATGCTAACCTCGATTAAGATAATTTCTTAGACAAAACCTTAGTCTCCATTGGTATTTATTCTTTGAAACCATGCTAGTTCACTGTAGTAGTATTCATGTATGTCAGGCCAAATCACACTTTCCCTGCGCTGCAAGTTGTGGCTTTATTTGTGGAGTATTTTTAAGTATTAATATGGCTGTATGTGTATTAATGTTTATGCACTCTGCAATATGTAGATAGACTGCATGATCCGTGCTGCCGTGGTCAGTAAAGAGGGTGAGTGAGCATAAAAACAATGAGAGAGAGAGAGAGAGCAGTGATGTTTGGCTGCACTTAAGAGAGCACTGCGTCCTCTATTAAGAATAAGAGTGATATTACTGCCACCTAGTGGTTGTTGTAGAGAACTGACTTGTGCTCAGTTGCACAGGAAGATAGTACGAAAACATAAACACATATATGGTGTTAATCCATGCCATAGTGGCAAAGTCCTGTTTTTATGTGTGTTGAGTATTATGTTATTTGCTATAACGACATGTAACAGTTATTCAACATGATGAACTAGCATAATGAAAACTGTGAAATTACAGACAAGACAGAAACAGGGACCCGGTGCAATCATTTCTGTATCTTGTGCAATCAGTCCTTCAATATCAATATTTTTTAAAACAGATTTAATTTTTTTTTTAGGTGGAAATAATGTGTAACAAAATAAAGTAGATATGAATAATGTACATATATATTTATCTGGATTTTATTTTGTATTATTATTGTCATATTGTTTATTGGTATTAAATTAATTAATTAATTTCCCTTCTTCGTCTTATTATTTCTATTAATAATACTTTTATTGCTGCTGTTGAAACATGTTAATTTCCCCCATTCAATAAAGGCGATCTTATCTTATAACCCTCTACATAGATTTAGATGTCATAAGTTTGAAAAAGACAAAATTATCCACACAAAACTTTTCAACCATTGTTTTTAATAGAAAGATTTTGTATCCTTTAAACCAGACAACCAGATGCCAGACATTTTTGGATATATTAAAAAAAAAGAAAAACAGAACAAAAATAACACAAAATGGAATTATATGGTTTAGACTGTGTGGATTTAGTGGTCTCATGTACAATTCAATTTATTTTCATCGCCTAAAAGTGCAAATCCTCAAAAAAATCACCAGTCACCCCCCCTGCAGCTTTCAAAACATATGGACTGACAGACCGCTAGGCTAATAAGCAATCACCATTGTGACGAGATAGAGTTTCTCTAAAAACAAATTCCATATCGGTAGAAGAACAGCTGATGCACTCTGCTGGTTAAAACGTGCTATGATGTTTCACTCTCTGACCACACTCCTTGAGTTGAGCGCAGCAGGTTCTCTGCCTTTGAGATTCAGCTGTTTTCACACACACATCAGTTGAATGTGGTCAGAAGTGCAACAAGGGTAAAGTTTTAACACAGATACGTTGAGCAGTTTTCTGCCTAATGTGAATTCACAATTGAGTTTGGATTTAAAATTAAATCCCAGGTTTAAGAATTGGGAAAGGCTCTGCCATTTTAAATCTTAATCTTAATTATCACAAAAATCACAGTTTCAAATCAATTCATGAGAAATAGAATCCTATTTATGTCTCTCCAAAGTTAAACCATTTACCTACTATGGATTTAGTGAGTGTTTTTCATGATCAATATCATTCTCTCCATTCTCCTACAATAATTTTGATTGACATAGGTGGTAAGGCCAAAAATAATATTTTCTGTACTGATTCGCAAAAGTGCTTGATGGTCATTTGGCCATTTCATCTGTCTTTTATGTTCATTTCAGCTCTTTAAGGATACCAGATCCAGCCTTTAACTACACAGAGAGGGCGTTATTGCAGACAAAAAAAAGATTCTGCAGTGGATACAACACTGCATGTTTAACATTCAGCACAGCTAGCCTTCTCAGAAAGCTTTGCAACTGTTGTACAGGTTTCTTTTTCAAGAAAATAAGTCTCCCAAAACAACAATAAAATGACATTTCTCCCAACAAGATGTAAGACAGTAAGCAGAGAGCAGGTAGGGTGAGATCTGTCCTGTATCTGCCCCTATTATTGTGTGACTATGCTATAAGCTGCATATAACAGGTATGGTGGTATGGTGAATAACAGAGATGTGTTTGTTTACATCCAGATCATGTGGCAGCTCTGACCACCTTCAATCCAGACACCAGATATTCAAGTTTTTTCTCTCTTTTTTTTCTTTTTCATCATATTTCTTTTTTTTTTTCATTTAAATAATCATCTGCTCTGAGACAAAAAAAAAAAAAACATAAACAGGAACAACATAATAATTACAATAGTGATAACCATACAATAAAAGCACACAAAAATTCAGGATGGCCATTTGCAAAGTGCTTTTGTTACAATCGCAGAAGCTGAAAAAGGCAGTTGGATCACAATACTCAGGGGGCATTTTTCTGTCTATATGTCTGTCTGTCACACAGCAGAGGGATAGTGACGCTGGACAGAATGACCGAAACAACCAACTGCAACATGTTGATCATTTCATCCGTCTGTCTCCAACTCACACCCATAAAACAAAGCCAAAAACTCTGACGTGGGAATCACAGTATGAAGTTATGGAATGTATCCTGCATTGGTAAAAGTGACGACAAACTGTAACCGTCTCTTCCCCCACTCCTCATCCGATCCCCTCTCCCTCCTTTCTCTCCTGATGATTCCTCCTGCTGAGGTTGTGTGATCTGTGATCAAAGGCCAGTCGGCAGCAAAGATGTAGACTCTGAGTCTGGAGAGAGGGGAGAAATGGGAGCAGGAAAGAGGAGAACATACATCCTCCCCTTGTGTTTTTTTTCCCAACCCCATCCCCTTTCAAAAAATGTTACAGTCTGACTAATAAGACTGAATCTCCAGTGGCTTCCTTCCATCTAACAAACAATCCACTGGATCAATATTAGATGGAGAAACAGGCTGGTCACAGCCACTGTATAATGAGGGAACTGTTCCTGCTGTTTTATTTCTGGGAATTATTATGTTTAATATGGGTACAAAAAGGGAAAAGGCAAGGACAGAGAAGTGACTTGGAGGATGATTAGACATATCATAAACTTAGCAGACATTAAACCCAATGCATAGCAGTGTATTTTCCACCTGAGTACTTACAAAGAGACAAAAGAGTTCAGCAACATCCTTCCTGTTGCCCCAAAGTGAAATCTGTGGTGACCTCCTTTGTATGACAAGTCTTGTCATATTGTGGATGTGCAATCTATTATGCAATCTAGCCAGGACCATCCCTGAACAATTGCTCAGCAAATAAGTCTTGTCACCTGGGCTTTTCTAACCTCATCCCTGAAAAAGCAACATCCAGCTTTCCCCTACCACCCGTATTGAATCCTCCTCACTGTACGTCAACCTTTGCATCCCAAAGAGACCGCAAACTGTACCACCTTGGCTTAGAGCAGCCAACAGACAGCAGCCTGCCTCTCTGAAGGACCCAGGGCTGTCTGAGTAAGTGCCAGAGCCACGCTGCGCATAGTGCCGTACTGCATATGCCACGCTCAGCTTGCTGATGGAGAACACACAAAAATCAGGTGTGCAGGAAAATGACAAAGCAAAGAAAATAGTCCCCCTTCTGCTGTTGTGAATCTAAATATTAACAGTCACCTCGTCCTACTGTGTTTGATAATTTACACTTTAAATTATTATTGTACTTCTCTGTTGTCTTTGTTTTATGGCCTTCTCAGATAGATTTACCAAGAATCTTTGATAACAGCATAGGAAAAACATATCAAGGTCAATTTGGAAAAACACTTGCAAGTTTCCTTAGACTGTCTGACTGTAGCCTGTGTCAGAGTAACCTTGGTCTGGGGCTGAGGCTGGGGACACACCATTTATGGATCCAGAGACATTATTATAACTATATTTAAACTTGAAAAGCTTTGTGATCAATGTCATTAGCTAATCAGCTTTTACAATTTGGAGTAGAAATAATTATAAATGAGTTTTGCCGGTCTCTGTCCACATAAGGCACACCGTGGCCCTTGCTGTCTGCGTAGGTGGGAGAGAGCTTTAGCCCCAAACTGCACATTACAACTTACACACACACAAAAACAAGCTTAGTGCTGCTCAGACAAGGCCACAGTCTACTTTAACCACAGCACATTTCAATTCATTCAACCCTTACAAAGAGTAGACTGAAATGATCCAATTCAGCGAACAGTCAAACAGTGTTTAAGAGTTACAATATCTTCATTATCATATCATATTCTTTTTCATCAGCATGGGAAAAGTGTTGTTAAAATCCAATCTGGGAACAAATATTGGTTCAGTATCTCTGGCACCTGCACACAGTACATCTCAGCCTTCAGATCTGGCCCTTTGAAAAGGACAACATTGTTGTATGTCTTTGTTACTTTCTAAGTGCTTAAAACGTTGTATTTGGAATCATTCTTAATATAAAGAGCAAATATGATTTGAGATAATCGCATTTTCTAGTTTCCAACAAAAAATTACATCAAGAATCTCTTTTCAAGAGGCTTCAGATTGAACAGTAAAACTCATCAATCCAACATTAGATTGGTAGCTTAAAATGTCCAATGACTTAGTGCAAGCCATTTTTCTGCTTTGGTATTTGTTGTTGTTGTTGGACGTCTGTATCTTTCTTAATATACTGTACATGATTATTTCTATGGAGGGCTTTGAATGGACTCTATATGAGACCATTGAGTATTAACCATACTGCTCTGTGCTCATGGAAACTCGCAGGCCTTTCTGAGGTCTACTGCCCTTCTCCCATAAGCAGGACAAGGACATTAAACATTAGTGCAAACGTTTGCTCTCTCAGCTAAAGCACCATTTCCAGTGCTATCAGGCTTTATATCCATAACCCCACCCAAGCACCCATATACCCCACCCTCCTGGCACAGCAACCCCAAAACCATGACCCCAACCCACACAAGCACACACTCATACACACACACACACACACGCACGGCCATGTAAAATAGTTAGAAAAAATAGCTGTAGCTCAACACAACATTTTAAGAAACACAACTGTAGACCGACAGAACACCTATACATCCTTAAACCTCTGATTGTTTTTGTCCACAAGGGTACAAAGAGCGAGAGAACGTGAACTCAAGTAAATATCTGTATCATTCCACACACATTTCTGCATATGTATTCAAGATGAGGGCATCTGTGTGTGGCTTAGTCAGGGAGGCCCAGTCCGGATAAATTATACACATACTTTCAATATCTAATATCTGTCTACAGTGAACTCAGATTGAGGCTAAAAAGCTTTGGTTAATCAACAAACAACATAAGACTTTTGGGAAAAAATGATTAAGGTTCAAAGCAACATATGTTTAAGATGGCTCATAGGTCCCAATCATCAAGACACAATGAACTTAAGCAGTTCATACCCAGTACCAAAACATAATGATCGCCAAGCAGGTAGACATATACACTATACATTGGTCTGCCTGTATGAGTCAATTTGTGCATTAATTAACCCCATATGTATCATAACAGAGAAGAAAAGTTGGAAACTAAAACTCTTAAGACCAATAAAGGTAAACAGAGAGTTATGCAAATCTTCACCAAGGGACTCGTGAAGTAAACAAGCAACTGTCCAATGAGTTGTTTTACAAAAGGTATTTCTGCTTCTGTGGTACCATGGACCTATTATCACTGTGGTTCCTCGGAGAACACATGCAGTTATGAGAGAAGCTGGTGAACAGATGGGGTAGAAGTTTGTTTATCCAAGCTTGTCCTGAGACCCTCCAGCCTGCCAGCCACGAAACATACTTGTGCACATGCATGGAAAAACACACGCGCGCGCACACGCACACACACACACACACACACACACACACACACACACACACACACACACACACACACACACACACACACACACACACACACACACACACACACACACACACACACACACACACACACACACACACACACACACACACACACACACACACACACACACACACACACACACACACACACACACAAGTATCCTTTCTACCTCTTCTGCCTCCTCCACTCTCCTTCTTTACATTGAGACATAAAATCAGCTTCCTACATTTCTTTTTAACTAACTTCAAGTGCAATCAAAGACATGGATTAATGTAGTCTATTTTTCTTTTAAGGTCACAAAACCCAACATGTTGGTATCTGATCTGACCAAGCATCTCTTTTAGAGATCTCAACTGGTATATCGCTTTTTTTTTTTTTGGCAGCTTGTCATCAAAACCTGAAGAAAACCAATGAAGCAGTTCAACTTCACCACCATGGACAGACGAATGGACTGATCTCATTTGCAACTGGTTAGTTTTAAAGTACCCGTTTCGCTGAAAAAAAGTGCCCTCCTCGGTAACAAAGTGCATACATAACCTGGATCTTTCCCATTAAGGTGCAGAGGACTGATAGTTAAACTACAGCACTACTACAGAAATTACAGGCTGAGGGGTGGGGGGAGGTAACTATTAAAATCATGTATGTTTTCTTCTTGACTCAAAGGCTCAATGTGCTAGTTTTGAAAAAAACGAACAAACTTTGATTTGGAGTACAATAAGAAAACTTGGATTTTTTTTTTTTTAAAGACAAATCAAGCTATAAGGAGTCACTGACAACAGATATGTCTGTTCTGGTATTCGCCCATTCTCTACTGGACGCCTGGACCCAGTGAGAGTGTGTGTGAGAGTGTGTGTGTCAGTGAGAGAGACAGAGAAAGTGCACTGGGCCTGGCAGCTAAGGGTGCATGTTTGAACAGGCTGTGGCTGACTCACACAGTGATGATGTGGCCAGAGCGACCCTGGCTGCCACGCACACACATGTACAAAAACACACGTACATGCAAACACGCTCACATACACACTTAACAGCCAACACCAGGCGTCCTACCCTCAGTAACACCAGGCTCTAATATAATAATATCCCCTCCAGGCTGGTCCAGGGGCATTAGAGGACTACAGAGGGAGAGCTAGGGAGAGAAAAGGCCTGATTTGATCCCCTCCTGCCTGGAAACGTGGCTGAGCTGGGGGAGATTATTTTTTGGAATGCAACAGACATTGTGAGATCCCCCTCCCCTTCCCTTGTTCCCATCCCCCATCGACCAGCTGCAGCTGCACTCTTATTTGGCCTCCCAACTTGGACAGGTATTTATTGCTCTCTTCATCATACAGGTTGCCTCACGGTTGTGTGGTCCCTAGGGCGAAAAAAGACTGGAATAAGCATGATACATAAACCTCCTCTCACGCCCTCCGCAAAACACCAGCCCACTCCTTTTAAATACACCTCTCTCCCGCTCTGTTGGATATCTTTAGTAAAGCTGTGCAAACATAGAAAAAAGGTGCTCATCTATCTCTCCTTCGTACACTTTGTCACTCTCTCACTCTCTCACTCAGGCTCCCTGCCATTCCTTTAACCTGCGGTTTGTTAAATGCTACCCGCGCCTTGTCACACAAGGACCAATCCGAAGAACTGCACAAAGTAAAGCACATTCATTCATTCCACCTCCTCATCCTTTGGGCAGGAACTATACATGTCAAGTGTTAAGTTTAAAACAAATGGGTGACTCAATGTTTTTTTTGTTTTTTTTTCATCAAACATTCATTCAGTTCGTTTCGTTCACCCACAAGCTTCACTCTGTGAGAAATATGACATCAAGCCTAAGAGGGAAAACCCAACTGGTAAGTACACCTCAGCATTGAGGGGAGACCAATGTCATATCACCACCTGCTGTATATACATGTATACAATTATAAAGTGTCAAGTACCCGAAGCAGTCAACAAAAAAGAACGACAAACAAATAGGGACAAAATCAAAAGGGAAAATAGAAATGCTAAAATTGCAGGTTCATGAAGAGGCAATGTAGTCAAGCCAACAGATACATTGACGATGGTAGTGCTTTAAAAACACAAACCCTCTACCCCTCATGTTCCCTAATCCTGCACCTGGCGAGCCCCCATTAAAGTGGATTTGACTCAGCAACAAATTGTTTTTTAACAGGACAAACCATAGATTATTAAAAAGCATTTTATAGAGAAAGTAACACTTCAATCAAACCCTTGTCTCATTCTTTCTGGAACATTTAGAGAGAAAAAACTGTTGCATCAAAACTGTGTCGAGTTTTTCTTGCATATGCCATGTTGTGGCAATGTTGTTTCTATGGTAACTGTACATTTCAGACCTGCAAAAGAATAGAAAAAGAGTTGTTTTCACTGGGAGGATTTGTCCTCGCTTCACCCGTACAGCAGCCAGAAGGTGCTTGATAGACAACTTGCTTAGAGCTTGAAGGCTGTGAGGACAAAACCAATAAAAATCTAAATCAACTGCATAGTTGCAAGAGTTTTTTTTGTATCTATGGTTCATTTGCCTAAGCACATTTGCCAATGTATAAAACCCCTAGTATTATAAAGAAAGACATGGCCCAGAAAGTGGACGTCATGGGTGCTTGATTTGAAGCGTTCTTTGCTCTTTGACAGATAAACAGACTTAAGTGCTTACAAGTCTACTCCGTTTCCTAAAGTAAAAGGAGAAAGAAATATAAAGATAAGATTTTTGTGACACCCTGATTTGGTTTATAGAGGAATAGTTAGTTGTTTTGTTTTCTTAAAGTTTGCCTCTGTGTCTTTTCTCCTCTCTGTTCACTGGCCTGTCTCACAGGCGGTGCAGAGTGACTATGGTGTCCAGCAGTGTCCTTGCAGTGTCGCCCCTGCAGTCTCAGGGCCCTGCCTCCCCAGCCAACTCCTGTAGCTGAGGACTATGTGCAAGAGCTCCAGCAGTCCCCTCCACCTCTGCCACTGAAGAAGCCTCAGAGCGTCTTCGTCCCCTGATGGTACGAGGCCCAGGGCCTGTGTCGGAGCCGGGGCTCAGCAGACCAAGGGAGGCATCTAGGAGCCCAGGCTCTCGCACCCGAGGCTTTCGGCCTCGACGAGAGGGGATGCCGTTGCAGCCGTCCTTCTTGAGGTGGCGGTGCAGGTGATCTGAGCGTACAAAAGTCTTAAAGCAGCTTGAGCACTGATAGGGGCGCAGGCCTGTGTGTACACGCATGTGGTTCTTCAGGTCGTAGTTGTGAGCAAAGGCAGCTCCACACTGCGTACACAGGTAAGGCTTCTCTCCTGTATGCTTCCGCATATGAACCTTGAGCTTGTCTTGCCTATGTGGGAGAGAAAAAAAAAGATCACATCAGAACATGGTCCATAAAATTCAAATTAGATCTGTAGGTCCAGCAAACGCCCATTTCAATACTAAGTGCAGCAGTGCACACAGCCTGTTTAAGGTTTTATGCTCAGATACTAATCCAGCTATGTAATATCAAGTACAGGAACTTGATTACCTAAAAGTATGGTAGTTTCTGTCAAATGTACTTTGATCAACTTGTTATGCTTTGGGTGGTTTTATTTGCTATTTAACAGACACCGTTGGGGATCTCTTTCAATGAGATTATTCTGTCTGGGCCAACTGAGCAGAAGCCATAAACTTTACCATCTTTATCTGTGTAATAGCACACAGGAGTGCAACAGCGGTGTGACGGGAAAGCTCAATGTTCACTTTGTCAGCTGGTTCTTTTCTGATTTCTGTTAACTTTGACACCATGACAACTAATAGACCCAAGAAAGTGCATTGTGAGAATAAAAAATAAAGACTTCAATCATCTATGCGTCTATCTATTGTTGAGTAGTACTGAATAATTGACGAGTCTGTAAAATCACTAGTCATCAATTTTGCAGCCTTTTTCAATTCCAAATAGCAGTAATTTGAGTGAATATTGTATAAGAGTAGGTGTCACTTCTAATCATATCAAAAAGCTGAAATGGAAGAGTCACTTTCCAATAATGTCAGATTTCTACAACAATTTTACTGAAGACCAAGCTATGTCTTGACTTAATCCAACATCATCTTATGACACACTGGAACTTTTTCTTTATTTGTATTTTTTTGGATGATACACTCAACTTTATCAGGCTGCCTTGGCCTTCTTGTCCCTCCCTAACCCCTTGAGCCCTTACTATCTCTCTAGCTTCTGAGCTCTTTAATCGTCTAACCCTTATGAACCCAGGGCAGAGGGCTCCTAAACAAAGAAGCATAGTTAAGACAACACTATTTGAACACACACGCACACACACACACACACACACACACACACACACACACACACACACACACACACACACACACACACACACACACACACACACACACACACACACACACACACACACACACACACACACACACACACACACACACACACACACAAGCCATGTAAGTAGATTAGCTACTATACAGGAACATGAATAAACCCCTACAACCATTATAGATCTGTAAAAACCGTGCTTATAATATAACATTAACAAAGAAACGTGTACATAAGTGAAGATAAAAACAAATATGCATGCACACAACAATGCAAGAGCCAAAGCCAGAGAACAAAGTGGCACACTGACAGAGGTGAATTATTTAAGGACAGAGTGATTTATTACTGTGCAAGGCACACTCTTAACCCTGATCAAATGGGATTAAGATTACAATACCCTCTTCCCTCTGCTGGTTGAATTAAGATGGAAGGCAAATTCAGATTGGTCTTCCCTACCTGCCATGTCAGCAGAGGTTCCGGGTATTTCTAGTCCACTGTATCTATTTCCAGCACAAGTCTACTGATTAATTAATTAAAGGAATGATTTCAAGGAAAAGGCAGGACTCCATAATACAGGGAAACGGTGTGCATCTAAGTCCCTTGCTTTGGACTCGCTACATATATCTCAGCGGCACACAGCAGATTTCATTAGAGAGGTAAAAGGAGTGACAGAGGGAGAGAGGAGGGGGTTGTTGTAACTGGCCTGCCGTGGGCAATAATCAACATAACTGGAGATCAAAAGTTCAAATTACTGCATTGGAGCACATAGAGCACCATCCAGAGCCTGTAATCCCCCTCTGTATCAGAACACATCGCTTTATAGCAGCCCTCCACTTGATAACACTACCATGGCACAGCCTTGTTTTATAGGACCCCTATGTAAAAATCCAGGACTTTGCTATGAAGGCTGAATCAATAAAAATACCTTTATAACCATCTGAGCCTAGAGCTGAAATATTCTACATGAAGTATTTGGCTGCAATGTGACATCGAAAAAAATTAAAGTTACTCAGTAAGTCCATGATCACTTAGATTCACAAACAGTGTTGCCTTCCTAATGCAACGCTAAGTTGGTTAGTACTAATTCTCCTGCTCTTGGATTTGTGGTGTTTCCCACTGCTGGGCCTGGCTACAGTGCCAAGTCCAAGTGTATTAGTACATGTGACATGGGGTCCTCACTTAATTAATAGGGCTTACCTGGTAAAGCGCACTTTGCAGATGGCGCATTCATAGGGTTTCTCTCCTGTGTGTGTTCGGATGTGGCGGGGTAGCTTGCCTGCTCCTTGGATGACCTTGGAGCATATGGGGCATTTCTGGAAGGCCTTAGAGCGCATCTTCCTCTCTCCTCCACCTCCTCCTCCTCCTCCACTGCCCCTCTCTCCCCCTCCTCTTTCTTGGCCTGTTCTGACCTGTGATAACCAGAGTGGCGGCACTCCTTGTGTCGGCACAGCAGAAGCTGTATCTTCATGCTGCGAGCTATTGAAATAATTCAAGTAAAATTCCATGTCGGCGTCGTCCCCATCTCCCTGTTCCTCCCCAGTTGTTGCACGCTCCTTCTGCCTCTCAAGGGAGTCCATCATCTGCTGCAGAAGGGCGCTGGCAGAACCTCTCTCCCTCGCCATCACCTCCCTGCCTCCCTCCTCCACCTCTGTCTCCTGCCCTAGCCTGGACTCAGGGGGGAGGTAGAAGTGCCCATTTTGGGATGAGGGGTAGTAAGAAGACCCCAAGCTCGCTCCATTCCTCTGCACCACCTCCCCGTCCTCGTCTTCCTCTTCATCTTCATCCTCCTCCTCTGGCTCCTGTGTGGGGGCCTGGGCCAAGGCGAGGGCCAAGGTGGAGTAGTACTCACCCTGGCCAGCAGGACCCCCATTAATCGGGGGCGCCCCATTACCATGGTTAAAGTGCAGGTGTGTGGGCAGGTCCCTGAGCTCTGGTGTGCTGCAGCTGCTGCTCCAGTGTGCCCCTCTCTGGAAGTACTCCAGGTATTCCCGGGCCCGCACCCTGTTTCCCTGCTCCCTGCCTCTGTCCTTACCCTCATCTTCGTCTTCGTCTTTCTGCTCACTGCCCGCCTAGTGAAACATGATGGGAGACAAAGAAGATGAGTCACGTATACATTTTAAGTCAGGGATTAACTGATTTAAGAAAATGAAGGGAAAGAGAAAGTGGAATATGGAAGTACAGAAGTAAAGCAAAGTAAAATAGCAATGTTGTATTTGACAACTGCAAGGCCAAACATCATGGGCACAACTCTAGGTATTCTTGGTGTGCAGTCTCTGTAAATCCTACGAGCACTGCTGAAAATAAAACTGTATAGGCAAACCCATAGATATCTAGTGTGGGCATAAATGTAAAGAAAGCAGCACAAAGCCACATATCCGGTATGCTCGGGTAAATTGGGCATATCCCAAAGCTGTGATTATCACATGATGTCGAGCATTGTGTATTCAGAAGCAGCATATCACAGCTACACTTGATTGTGTTGAAGTGTAGCTGTGATATGCTGTGTCTGTAGTCTGTGAAAGAGCATGTCGTCCTTCCACACGCCAATTGGCTCAGAATGAGTAAGTGTTGAACTAACCCAGAGGCTGTGGGTGTGTGTTTGGCATAGTGAGAGAGACCGATAAAGGCCATGATATAAGCTTGACTATGCTGCCTGTTTAATAAAAGAGATGGTATCCTGACCAGACACCCATTACCCTGAGAGAACAAGATTTTGAATTACTTGTTCAGGTTCCACTCTGCATCTACTCTGCAAGAAGTTTGCAGTAATTCAGAGGGTCTGCCCTTTGATATGAAATCATTAAATACTAATAAAAGACTGCTTATGGTGTGATTAACTTATTAAGGCAGTTTAGATAAAATTACATCTCAAAGGTTAAATTTGACTTCAACACATGTCACTTGTAAATCTATTATAGTTTTGTACCGGCGGGGAGAGCACTTTGGTGTCCAGCAGGTGTGTACAGACATCCTGGACGGGTGGGATTTCCAGGAGGCGTGCAGCGGCAAGGATGTCAGCCACACTGCTGTGACTAACCGTCAGTGTGGCTGTGTAGGCAAAGTCCAGTAACGCTCCCAGAGCCTCTGCCTCCACAAAGTCGATGTTGTAGATGTTCTGTTGGTCAGCTGTGGCACCTGAAGTGAAGAGCTTGTGAAAGTAGGAGCTGCAGGACGCCAGGACGGAGCGGTGAGCTGGAAACTCCCGCTCCTGGGTAACCAGGAGCACGTCACAAAGTAGGCCACTGAGCCGCTGCTTGTTCAGGCTGCCCAGGATGTCCGCGCTGTGTTCAGGGAAAGGGATCCCCACGGGGCCTTCTTCTGCCTCTCCTGCTCCTCCTCTCCCTCCTCCACCGCTGCTGCTTGCTGTCCCCCTGAGCCGCCGTCCTCCCCTCCCACCGGCTCCTGACGACATCTTCCACCAGCCTGCCGCCGAGCCGCCGAGCACAGCCCCCACCCGTGTATCCGTCCTGCCGTCTGTCCGTTTGCCTCTCTGAGGGGAGAAGAGCGGAATGAAGGGATAGGTTGAAGGGGAAAGGGAAAGAGTAAAATACCTGATCAGTACATCATAATCCTTCAGAGCACAACACAAAAACTTCATGGAGGTCAAGTACAACTGATTAGACCGCAGGTTATAACATGGGTGGAGGCAAAACACACACACACACACACACACACACACACACAAATACTCTTAACTAAGTATCTTAGCTCGGTGGGTCATATCAGGTTGTGTGCCAATTAGAGGAGTGATCTGCTATAAAACTGGTTTGGTAATCTGCATTGTGATCACTGGGCTCTAAAAGCAATATGTGTCAAGTCATATAAAATAAATTATCATAACATTATTTCAAATCTAGAGAAATCTGTATCAAGAAAAACATGTAAACGGAACTTTTCATTCTCGAATCAAAATGATTCACTGTGAGAGGTCAATATAATTATCATAGCAAAGTAAAAAACACATCTTTTAATTATTCATAACAGCACATTGTTCATTTTTGTAAATGTTTGTATTTATGCCAAAGCCATCCATATCAGAAACAGTTACCATGATCGTTTCTAGTATTTTGCCCACTGGACTTAAGAACCTTGAGAAAGCCCACTGTGAGGGGAAAGATTCCATAAAGTAACACTACATAGCAGCACCCGACTAGATTTGAAAACTTCTTGCAGAACAGCTGTAGTTTACAGATTACAAAACCATTCCATAGTACAAGCCTGATGATTTCTACAACTTAGTTTCTGATGGCACAGCAAAATAAGGGGACCAAAACAGTTTCAAACAAATCGTGGCAGGCCGGGTAACACACTATAAGTGAAGAAGAAAAATCTATGTAAAGATGTTGTTGATGTGTGTGTGCAGGTGGCTGGGTATACATGTTGCCTTGCGCTCATGCTTATTTCTAAGGGTGTGTGTATGCACTCAAGACGAAACCATTTAGGAGGTCGTAGGGGACAGATAGGCAGAGGGCAGTGGGGATCAGAGTGCATGCTGGGAGCTGGGCTGACCAGTTTGTGCACTCAGTCAGTCCAGAGCTAGGGATGAGAGTGCAGGGAGTTTGAGGAAAAGGGTGGAGGGAGGGGGGGGCTGCAGACCCTGTGGAAAAAAACTCTACAGGAGAAGGAAGAGCACACGCAACAAGCTGCGAGGGAACAGTATTAAAAAGGGAGGTTGTCAATCCGGTCTGAGCTGGTTACCCCACCCTGTACTGTGTGCCAAGTTTCAGGAAAGGCTGTCCCCTCGCTCACGTGTGGGGGGAGATTAAAATGATCGACTGAAGCCTGCGCAGTGGGAGGGGGGTTTCAGCAGAACAAGCCATCCTCGATTTGTCTATAAACATACACACACACACACACACACACACATACATACAAAAGCAAATAGTAAAACATCACAGAGACACCAATAACAATTAAAAAAAAAAAACACACTCACATAAACACATATAGAACACCCACCCGCTCCTCCCTCCTTTCTCCATCTGCCAGGAGACCCAGCAGGGGATGAGGCTTGGGGGGGGGTAGAGGATGTAATGAGTGTGTTCTCTCTACAAAAGTGAGGCATTTGAATGACATTCTTATAAATCAGCCCTCCTGGTATGTTCCTACGTTACACCCCACTACCAAACCTGCCTAACATGGCTGCCTCTCCTCTTTCCTACCTGTGTCCTCCTCTTCGCTTCTCTCCGGTATTATGTTCTGTTCTTCCCCCGTAAAAAGCAACGCCTATTTGTATCCACACCTTGAGATCTGGCAACATGTCAGCTCTGCAAACAGGTCAGAGTTAGGTAAAGGCTTCACCTAAAGAGCTCTCTGGAGTGACAGGTGGGAGGGGAGAGCAGACGATTGTTCAAACTTAGCTTCATCCACTAAATGGATCAATATTTGTTTTGAGAAAATTACAAGAGAACATTCCGATAAAATGTCTTACATTCAGGTAACACTTCATATTTGAACATACTTTTCTGTTTGATTAGAGATGAAATGTCTAACAGCTTCACAGTTTCTTGCAGTCAAGCCGTTAGGTCATAACTTACATTAGTTTTGATTGGAAGCTGACTAGAAAGCCAATGTCAAAACACTGCCAATGTCCTTTTTGTTGTTACAAAGTTCTTATACTGATTGTGTCTACATGACTATTCTGTTAATTTGTGATTACAGCCTCATTTTTGTGCAGGCACCTGTTAGAGTTACAACATAAACCTGAATATTTGAAATTGATAATTTGGCCTGGGGGTTGGCTGTGGTCCACCGGGTGGGGAGCCTGGGTTCTGGTTTGAATTACTGCTCCTTTTCCTTATGTCACTCCCCACTCTATCTCCCCTGGTTTTTTTCTCCATCCACTGTCATCTCAATTAGAGTCATTGAAAATCCAAAAAGTAAGTCTTAAGAAGAAAAAAAAAGAAATGTATAATTTGGCATTTACTGTTGAAGGGGGCTCAGTCGGTGGCTACCCCATGTACAGAGGCTGAAGTCCTTATTGCTTATTGCTTCTTATTTTTTTACATGTAATCCTTAACTCTCTCTAGCTGTCAGGCCAAACAAGCCCAAAATATAATTTATAATAAACTGTTGTAGTTAAATTGATTAATTGATTGACTGTTGCCATTAAAAAGAGATTTACTTTGCCATATAGCGAGCCAGTTGGTCTGTCATCCAAAATGCTCTTGCCATTGTTCTTGTTTCTGTCATGCTACCTGGCTGAAGTCACAGTTGGTTAGGTAGATGCCAGCAACAGAGCCCCAACAGGATGTATACTTACAAGAGTGACCTGATTTTTTCCAGTACTCGGCTAAGCATATTTGAGACTCTCAAAACCGGTTTACAGGCTTATTTGGGTTTTGGAATTTGGGATTTGATGTTAACTTCATAGCCTTGATCACTACAGGTATACTCAGGTCCATGTAAACACACTCACTGTCAGATATGAGAGTTGGCTAACCTAAATATGTTGAGTGAAGGGAGGGAGATAAGGGTAAAGAAGACAGAGGAGATGGCACAGGAAGGAGGGAGAGATAGACAGCAGAGTGAGATCCGATGGAAGAAAGTGCAAGAGAAAGGGCAACCACATGGCAAATGGTGATGTCCTTCCCAGTTGGAATTGGATCTCTGCGAAACCCATCCAGACCCTAGTTGACCTGCTTTCCTCTAACATACACACAGCACCTGTAATGGACCAGACTTTCTACAAGCTTGTAGCACGTTATCCCCCTTAGATGCACACCTGACCCAGGGTCACGGCTTTGAGTGGTAAAGACGCTGAGCTGAAGGGAGATAAAACACACACACACACAAGCTTAATTCAGGGGCGGGTCTGCACGTAGTAGCCACCTGTCCCTGAATGACCCGTAAAAAGCCCTAGGAAAGAGGAAACACAGTGCAACAAACCTGATCCTGACACCTCCTCATGGCTTGAAACATTCCTTATCACTAATTCATGCCTGCGGGTGACAAGGCCTGCAGCCTAGCACGAAGCAGTACAGAAACCGTCCATGTCCCGTGCTCAACTTCCAGGGAAGGGCCTTCTCTCAATATCCATTCTGTGAGCGCCCAGGCCTGCTTTGCAAGTCAAACAACCTCCTTTTATACAGGACCCACCCATCCAATCCACACCCTCATCACCTCCATCTCATATGTAACGTCTCTACCCCTTCCTACAGCCACACACACGTTTCAGGCTTGAAAACAACCAACAACGGTTTTCTGTAAGGACGTTTTTGTTATGCTGTTACTTTTCAGTCACATTTGCATGCTATTCTTGGAAAAGCGACATAAAAATGCTGTTGCAGTTAGGGAAAGTGATTTTATTTGATCTGTTATGTATCACTCATGGAAATACTCCAGATCTTCCACACTCCGAGTATCTCTGTCTTTGGCTGTCACATACCAGTCATTCCTAAATACAAAGGAACAAACTGTTAACCCTGTACAACCTCTGATGTGTCTTTAGATTGTCAAGGAAATAGCTAATTGGCACTTTCTGTATGCAGCTCAAAACATTTTTCAAGGTTTCCCTGATGTATACATCAGACTCCAAAAACAGATTCTGCACATAATATTTCCAATTAAGAGAAACTTAGGGTTTTACTTACAGGAAATTCAAGCAAATATCATATATATGGTCCCCATTTATTTCAAACATTCACTTACTAGTTTCTTAAACTATGGCATGCTACAGGAAGTGATTTGGTCATAAAAACACTGAGCAACCCACCTTTAAGAGGAAGCAATGAGCGCAAACATAACTGAATCATTGACCATTTGAACCATTGATAATGGAGCACAGTTAGGCTACCTCTTAATACTGAATGAAGTGTGGTTATTCATTTCATAACAGACACCTTGTGTTATAACTGTAATGTTTGTACAAGTACAATTCTTTAAATAATTGTCTTCTGTCTCTGCAAAGACTGTTTGCATTCAGTAGCTCACTTATCAGAATAATTCAGATATTTCAACCACAACCATTGACATTTCAATTGCTACCCCTTTCAGAATTACACTGATTATCACCCTGCGTAACCAGGCCTGCTGTGAGGGAATCGCTTCACTCAGGTCAGAAGAGTTCAAGGTTGGACCAGGGTAATGCAAGATAATTAGAATGGGGAGGGGGTGGCAGTTCCCAGGAAAAGTGGATTTTGAGCAAGTGCCACAGCCAACTGACTCACTGCTGCCAGTGGTGGAAGGAAACCTGATTGGTCATACTTGGACCAAAGCAGGAAGAGGCACAGTGACTGATAAAACTTTAAGTTGCGAAGGCTGATCTAGGCCTTGCAGCTTTTGCCTTGCAGACGCTAACCAGGAAGAGCAGCCAAAACACAGAAACAGAGCAAGTGGAAAAGGTAGTGGGCGAGGCAGGGCATTCGATTCACTCATAACTCCTGAGCGCATGGTGGCCTAGGAATCCGGCTCAGATGTCAATGATAAACTCACATCTCATTCAGTTACCTGGTGTAACCTGCTTCAATAAGAGGAAAGAAGGGTAAAGTTTAACATGAGGTAGCAGGGAGGGGGTTTTATGGTATGTTTTGCACAGCCACATAGAAAGGAGTCCAAAAAGTTTTATTGATCTGTAACTGCTGCTTACCAATAATTTTACACTATTCCTAATGTGTCTCTATTGTTCTTGTTATTTGTATCAGTAAAAACCTAACGTATATCCACTGATTAACACATACTGTACAGAGTGCCAGTAAAGGCAGCCTTAGAAATTACCCTAAAAATGTAAGATGCACAAATATTATATGAATTATTATTAACTAAAGTGGCATTAACAGAAAATAAGGCTGTGTTTCATGCAGCTTTTTCGTTATAGCATTGTGTGGTCAGTCCATACACAGACCCACAATGGTAGCAACATTATGAAATTCATTATTTATTCATAAAAAAATATATATAAAATAAAACGCCTCATGCCACCAAAATATTTACCTTTAAAAGGACATTTAAAGGTATGAGTTCTACAACACACATCTCGAGGCAGTAGCCTTTTACAAGTGGTGAAATAAAACCACAGTCTGAGTTCCCTTCAGACTGAGTAACACGCTCTGACGCTGCCATGCTGCCAACAAGGAAGTGTAACAAAATCTAACACATGGCTTCAAAACAGCACTCGCTCCTACATATCGTCGTCCAGCAGAACTCAAGCTAGCCAGTTGGTCAGTTTGCAAGCGCAACATACCCTGGCTGCACCGCTTTGTGCATGCGCAGCCCAACAGGGAAAGAGAACTTCCTGTGACTCTCTGGCAGGCATGTAACAGAACCCGCTCTGTTATCAGATGACCAGCTCTCTCTTTGCTTGCTCTCTCTGTCTCTACTGTCTGATCCTTTCTCTCTCTCTTTCTTCCTCTCATCTGTCGCTCACATCTCATCATTGCTCCATCTCTGTCTCTGCACAGAACCCACCATATCACCCACTTCCCCTTTCCACTGCTGAGAAGGCAAGGCAACACAGCCCCACCCACCCTACTGTGTGTCGTATAGTCCTTTAATGCAAACCCACCCCCACTAGCTATCCGAACCACTTCATAAAATACAAATACAAACATTGTCAGATTGATCGCATATCTCCCCCCTGACCAATGGGCCATTCTGTTTATTTAAAACAAGTTCCAGTAAATTACAGGGTTAAATGTGAAAATAACTAAAACATATTTTGTTTGCACAAGCCCATCATGTTAAAACATAAAAAACCCTCAGTAAACATATCACCAAAAGCATGATCTAACTCCAAAAGTGTCAAAATTCAAGTATAGTTTAACTCCCACCGCGACAAACATCCCAGCCTCTTCCTCTCCCTCTTTAATTTGATCAGGTTGTGTTGGCCTCTCCATAATAAATGTACCAGAGTAGAACAGAAGAAGCCCCTTTACTCCCCCTAGACTTTAGCACAACAACAGAAAAACAACAGAGAGGGGTCTGTCTATCTGCCTAGCCAGGCTGGATGCTGTGGTATACTGAGCAGCTGACCAGGGGAACAAAACATTAGGGGGAAAGTGAAGCTTTATTCCAGAGGAAAAGGCAGATGAAAGTTTTCAAACTTTAGAGCAATATTTTAGCTTATTCAAACAAACAAACAAACAAACAAACAAACAAGGACATGGAATAGCAGCACAAAAATTATGCTGTTTGGTTCAAAAGCTCCACTATAAAGGACCAAAGTACATCATATAACCACATAAAATAACTTAAAACAAACATGATGGCTGTAACATAGTGCATTGCATACAGCCAACATTTCACTCTAAAATAAAGCCTCAAACTGCCACGGCGGCATCACACAACCTGTCTTCTCAGTCTGTCTCAACCTGCTAGTTTCAGGCCATAGTGGTGTAGGCACAAACATACAGGAATATCAAACTGTATTCAGCCTCACCGCCAAATTGATGGGTGGTGTCTTGGACCAGCCCACAGCTACTGAAGTCCTCTGCAATTCCCCTGAAGTCTATTGTTGGTCACACAGGCGTACACGCATGCATGCATGCACACAAACATATATGGTGTCCTAGTTTAACCTCTTGCTGGAATTAACTTAAACTAATTATACTTTCTCAGTAGTGGTATCTAGTGAATGGAATAGAAGGTAGCTAGCACCAGGACAATACTTGCTGGAACTTATGTTCTGTAGCAACATTTATTTTCTGTGAAACTGAACTGAATAAAAAAACATTCCAAACACTTTCCCAGCACTTGGGCGTCTTCATGTACCCTGCTCTTCTAGTATACCCTCTCGTGCCCACATGTTTCAAAGAAACGGGTTGATCAAGTATGCAAAGCCAAAAAAACATGCATCTGGTTATCAAGCAAGGCAGACAAGGTTTTTTTCTGAAGATTTTTAAACCACAAGCCACAAGCAAGTAGGCAGGCGAGATTAGAATCTGCTTTAACAAGACGCTGGTTAGTAAGTGGGGGCGAGTGGATGGGGAGAAAAAGATGTCATGAGATTGACCATGGTTTGAGTAGCTGAAAAAAAACTGAAATCAATCAGTACATACACAAGCTCCAAAGCACTTGGCTTTAGTTTTCTGAAGTATTGCATGGACTTTGCTGGGGCAGCTTACCCTACAAGTGAAATCATGTTGTCTGAGTTGTGTCACATTTTCCCCCTAAGAGATGTCACAGTGAGGTTCCTCAAACACCCCATCTGAACTCTGTCAACTTTTAAATGCTTGCTCTGCAACAGTCTAACATATATTAGTACACTAGTTTTGTTTGAATTACTTAGTACAACCTTAAAGAAGCAGAAGAACAGGGTGTGCAGCTGTCTTCATCTTTACACTCTGCAAATAATAGGAGCTCTGCACATCACATCAGCAGACAAAACATTCAAGAATTGTGCTTGCATTAAGAATGCAACACTGATTCACAATTAGCTTGCATAAAGAAAGTAAAAGAACTTTGCCAGATGTTAATGACAAAAAAGTTCTGTGCAGCACCGTATACTCTACTCAGTGACCTATTTGCTGTTCCCTCCATTATTTGGGTCAAGAACTCTGAACTCTATCAAGCCCTATTTCTCTCACACTCCTTCACGCACAACACGCTATAGTATTTATTTCCTCTGCTTGCCGTCCTTCTCCTCAGTCACAGTATAAAACACAGAGAGAGAGTGTGTGTGTGTCTGTGTGTGTGTTTAGAGAGCTTACCAAATAGGCAGAAAATAATTCCAGGGCCCTATCTGCCTCCCCTGCCTGCCGGCCCGCTCTGCTGCCTCCGTCTCTGGGCAGGGCTAGAGCTCTCCCAGACAGGAAACTTGCTAGTGGCCCTTGCATTCAGGCAAGCCCTTGCCTGATCCCACACAAACAGATACCTACCCCCCCCCCCCCCCCCCCCCCCCTCAACCACCACTACCCCCCCCCCCCCCCCCCCCACTAACCCCCCCCCCCCTCTGTTTTCAGCCCACAACTCAGAGCTGCATCCCCTGCTCTCATTGGCTTGACAGCTGCTCACTCACCACGCCTCCTTGTCAGGATAGGCTGGCGGCTGTTCCCTTTCCTGGATGGCCAAGGGCAAGGCAATGTGGGATATAGAGTTCTGAAACCCCATTCAACCTGCTTAGCAGCCCCTGCTGTGGACTACCAGACCCAGGAATCTCTGCCCTCACCACCCCCACTATCTCCAAGCCTGCTCTAACGTAAGCACTCAGGCTGAATTATACACTACAGTATGTAGCTAGCAGGCTGCCAGGTATTAAAGTACAGACCAGCCATCAAACAGGGCAGAGCTTCATATGACAAAAACACGCACTCCCAACTGTCACATTAGTACTCAAACATCAGAGATGGATTCTTTCATCAGCTCACACTCTAGTGACAATTCTGACACACTCAAAACTACTGACCTAAATTATGACTATTCCAAATGGTGTATTACCACTACAACATGCCCAGCACACACAATACGCAACTTGCCCCGCACTGAGCAATTCAATCACCACTGTCCTGCAAAGTTGTGGCTATTGCTTATATCTTGTCCAATAGAATTATTTTAGGTTCCTCCTTCCCCTCGTTTAGTACCCCCCACCTTCTCTCGAGAGCCCCCCTCCACCTCCTCCCCCTCCTTCTCTAAGTGCTTCCACCTGCCTGAAAAGTTAATGCCTTGAACACATCCTATAAACTTTATCTCAAGATTCCCCAGAGTTAAATATTAGTCGAGAGGAAGTACTTAAAGAGGATTTAAAAAAGAGGAACCTTGACAAGGGACTACTGCTGCGACCCACCTCTTCTCTCCGGCCAACCCCCCCACCCTGCTCTCCTTTATGCCCCCTCCCTCATTCCTCCCTCTCCTCCTCTCCTCTCCTCCTCTCCTCTCCTCCACTGCCCTGCTCCCCTCTGGTCAACAGGCCTTGGGTAGACAGCGGGGGGGATGTCAGGGTGCCTTTAGCTCACCTGCGATGGCCGTGGTGAAGCTTGTTGTGGGTTTGCTCAGCCCTCTCCTCTCCTCCTCTCCCTCTCACTGTTGTGCAGCTTAAAGCCCCGTATGCGCTAACCAAGCAGCAGCAGATCAACTCAATTCCCTTCCTGGTTTCTGGAGGGCAAAGAGGTCCCTCCCTTTCTCTCTCTCTCTCTCACTCTCTCTCTCCCTCTCTCTTAAAGAAACAGCATTCCCCCTCTGCCTCTAATCACACCTCATCCTGCAAAGCAAAAGTAAAGTGGAATTATGTTTGCGCTTAAAAGTGGACAGTTGTCAAAGTCATAAACTTGATCAGAGATGACACAAATCTTTAACCCATTCCTTTCCATTCTAGGTTTTCACAGTCAACTTCAACCAATGTGTCCCTCCATGGACATTCAATATTTTTGGTAAAAGGGTAAATGAGGTGTTACTCACTCAGAGGTAACAATTCTCAAACGCCTCATCTTTTAATACTGGTTTCCTTTTCTATGTGAGTAGAGTCACACCCACCCATTCTATTGCCTGAGGTCATAGTGTCCCACCCCAAAAGCAAGCCTTGGCGCATTCCAGCACATACAGCAGGGGCTGCCAGCTAACCCCTTGATACAATTTCTGGCTCTGTACATAATACCTGCCAAGCTCCAACAGGTGAGGCATCAGAGAACACATTACTAAGTTAAAAAGTGTCTTATGCACTGCTGGGAATGGCAGGTTCCCTTTTGTAAACTTTCTGCTATTGCACTTAATGTTGCGCCACTTCCAACCACCCACCAGCACACCCCCTCAGTGAGTGCAAGCCAGCCATTGTGCCACGGTGTGGGATGGAGCACAACATGTATTCTGTGATTCTGTGGCACCACAGACCATCCCAACACACCTCTTAAGACATACATGTCATGCACACTGGACATTTCACAACAATGCTGCCTGTTAACTGAACCTCTCAGTCTTAACGGGAGTGGTTCCTACAGTGCAGCAGGGTTTGATACTGGGCTGGTACTGCACAGATAACCATGCAGAAGAATCAGGGGGCCATTTGGCAGTGGAAGTAGTGACACACCCTCTGCCTAGAGGGCACTGTTCAGCGCTGTCTCAACATAAACACAGCCTTCAAACTTCAGAAATGCATACTAATTGCAGTATTCAGTTCTTTGGAGTCATCTCTTGCTATAATTTGCAATGCAAAGTGAAAAGGATGCAGGTGGATAAGTTGCAGCCAAAGTTAAATTAAAAGAGCACGATAAACTTTTACACATAATATTTACACAGATTACCCTCTATTGAGTTTTCCCAGATTCAGTCAAAAGTCAGTGCCGGCCCAAGGAAGTCTGAGATGATGTCATCTTTATCTGGCAAAATCACCTTTCTGTACAATATAAACTACAGTTTCTCCAACTCCAGACACCCCACATCAAATATCTGCTTGTCATCACGGTCTCAATCCCCCCCCAAAAAATCAACGTGGGTCAGGAAGACAGATTAAATTAGCTAACACTCAACTTTTACATTTACGTGTAGCTTTATATAATTGTCTGTTACTCGTTGACCGGTAATTAATAAACTAGTAAAGTAGCCTAGCTATAGTAACGTTTGACTACGTCAAGTTACTCATGCTAATGTAGCTAAACAATGAATTTCAAAGATGGGTTTAAAGCAACAGTTGTTTTTTAAAGTATGAAAAGTGTTTAAGTATCCATAACATCTCTCACCATTCATAAGTTTTAAGCAGACTGAATATAATCGTCATCCATCCCTCATGTTGCAGACGGTTTATTGAAAGTTAGCTAGATAGTACAATTAAGAGTGGGTATGGTTTCCAAGGTTACTTCGAACTGTGCACTGTACTAGCCAATCAGAAACGAGTACCCTGCACGTCTTACCTCTGAAGGCTAGTTGGACAGATCGCCCTGACTGAGAAAGTGTCTGAATATTAAATTGTCTCAAAAAGACAACAGATAAAAGATTCAAAACCAGCTGCTCCGATACCACCAATTACCTAAACCATACCGATTCCAAGTTGCTTGAAACCTACATGTGGATATTCTACCAACAGGAATGACGTAAAAAAAAAAATCCGAATAAAGCATTTAATGATATTTAAACCTCAAAGTGAAGATTCTCGACTGAGTAAGATGTTTTTTCTTTCTTATTTCTGTATCAGTAAAGCAGTTTTGTTGAGGGGGAAAAACACTTACGTGGTACAAAATTACAAAGATACATTACTACATTCACAAATACGTTTTATTTTTAATCTTTTTTATACATTATAATCATATCCAACACATTTCTATATTATAATAAAATGACTCTTCTCCCTTGTCATTTACATAAATCAAAAAAATAAGTAAATTAAGACTGCAAAATAGTACTCCATTATTTTTTGTATATAGCTTTGTACACATACAAGTGACAATGCATTCATTTTGCTCTGAACGAATGCACATTTTCTGGGGGAATAAGAAAGGGCAGCCATAAGCAGAGAGAATACAAGAGCTCCAGCAAGAAGGCAGGCTAGCAAGTAACACCACCACCACCACGTGACCAACACTGACCAGGTTAAAATGTTTAAAACATTTCTGCTACCTCAGACTTTTTGAAGTTCCACTTGAATCCCTGTTTGTATTTTAAGCTCAATTCGTTTGTTAAAAGGAAAAGGTTGTCAATTTTACTTTTACCCATGTCTTTTTGAAGCCTTTGGGCTGAACGTGTCCAAAGAGAAAGCTTGGAGCGTCATTTGTAGCAGTAGAATGAAAACATAACCAAATACACTTAAGGGGAAAACGACAGACCAACGCCAAAGAGGAAAAAAAAAAAACAAGTAAAAGTAGTCAACCTGATAGACATTTCATATTGACATTGGGGAGATTCAGGCTTCTGATAAAAACACCAGCTAATTATCCCCATCATGATCTTGGGAAATAAAATACACATACAGTATAAGTAGATAATAAACCATGCTGTTTCATCCCATGAATACATTTTGAGCATTGTTTTCTCAATGTCAATAAAGACATTCTGGCATATATCAGGCCTCCACAGCACATGCCTCTTCCCATGTGAGAGACACTGTTGGATGTTAATTGAAATGTATGCTGTGGAAACAATGTCATCACATTCAGAGTGTAGATCACTGAAAGAAAAAAAAAAAATTAAACAAGTACATCAATATACTGTTCATGAATACAAAAAAACTGATCAGGCATTGAGGAACTTAAGTATTCATGAGTACCCTCTTTGGTTTGTGACATTGTCCTCAAAATTATTTTTAGTGATCTCTCATTTAGCAATAAATGAAAATGACACTTGACGCGTCCAGTTGTCTTGCAGTCTCTACAAACATATTTAATTATCATATTGGAGGTAATTCCAAGGTCTTCGTAGGGGAACATTTTAGCATGAATACGTTTTGATATCGGAATTTCCAAATCAAAATAGCTGCATGGACCTCAATAAAAACAATTTAGAATTTGCAAGTAGGTACTATGATGGGAATCTCTGTATGGTTACCACTACAGCAGGTCATTTATTAAAATACAGTCCCCCAGGCCATCATCTGTTTCCATAGAAAAGATTAATACAGATTATTTAACAATACAAAATAAGTTTTTCAATCAATGCATTTCAGCTGACACACTGGCAGCCCTTTAGTGCTTTACATCCTCTGTAGCAATGTGGAAAAGTGAGCTGTGGCTACTCTCGTCACTGGCATAGTGAAGCTGTGGTCTTACAGTACACAATGACTCAACGGGCCCTGCTGCTGGTGGAGAAAAAGGAGGGAGAGGCCAAAAACCATTTTACTTAAGAGCAAGATGAAAAAAGTGCCAATGTGTGTGTAATGGCTTGTGTATGTGTGTGTGGTATATTTATGTGTATTCAAGCAAGACCGAGAGGTGTGTCAGGGCAGTGGGGGCCTGTTCACTCGGTGCCGCGGGTGGGAGTACTGGGCTGGTTGAGGCCCATTGTTTTGCACAACCAGCCTGCAAAGTCCACCTCCTCCACTTCTGAGCGTTTGATGAATGTGTGACTCTGAAAGAGAAGACCCAGGAGAAACCGATTTTGGTAATGCTAGCATCACAAACAAGAAAAGAAACAACAACAAAAAACAGTAACAAAACTAACTTGATGATTCACATTAATTTCAGATACTCACAATCAACATCTTTAGATCTGCTCTCTCAGCTGGATTTTTGATCAAACTGTGGACACAGATGACGTGGAAAATACTATTAATTACAGTAATTGGGAACTTTAGAAAACATTTCAATCAATAAAGCACCAGTTTTTTTTTTTTTTTACCTTAGACAAGCTCATATTTCAGTGTACAGGTTTCTGCAATCAACTTAACTTTATTTAAAAAAGCAGAGTAAGCACAGAAGTTTGAGCTCTCAGTTTTACACAATTAAGTCTTTGCCAATGCTCACCATTTTGTCACAAAGTCCTGGAAGTCATTGGTGAAGACTCCATGTGGCAGTTTAGGGGGCGGCTGTGGAGGAAGCAAGAAAAGAAAAGATTAAAAAACAAGACCAACTGATACAAATATACACTGTGTGCTTGCCTGAGATGTGTGAGAGAGAATATGTTTCACAGACCTCGTTCACAATGTAGTCCAAAAGTTCAAAGATGGCCATGGCAGGTCTACTGTCCATCCCATGTCCTATGGAGAAGTAACATCACATTGACATATTTAAATAGAATCCTTAGCCCGTTTCAGACTTCAATATTTACACCCCTGTGACGTCACACCTTAACTATGAATGTCACAGAGGTGTACTGGGGGGACCAAAGTGATACATAGGGGGTTAGTAACAGAGGCGAGATGGGATCGGTGGAGCTAGCGGGGGAGAACAGTGCTGTGTGTGTGCATGTCTGTTTCTCTACACGCCGTGCTTCAAGATTTTCACACCAAAATGACCCCGTTATGGAATCAATATGAATTTACATAGACATAAGGACGGCTGAGCCCAGTAACGGCGCTGTTGTGGGAACGCACTCTAAAAAGGGCTCTTCAAATATTAGTTAAATATATTTGGCAAACTTTCAAATATTCAGTCATTAGTGGGAATATTCTAACCTGAACAAATTAATGTTGCTTGAGATTTAAATCCATACACCTTGAGTTTTGTGTGCTGAAACTTTCAATATTATTGATCATATTAAAAAGAGAGATTGTATCGTTTTAAAAGAATTGATATCAACAAGTATCAGAGTATTGAAAATTTGGTCAACCTTACCAACTACAGCAATCACGCACACAGAGAGACATAAAAATGCTGTTGTGGCCCAGTCTGTAAAATGTACATCTTATCCTTTGAAAATGTTTTCTACATTTCTTACCGCTCACGGGTCTGCCTGGGGGTCTAGACCTCGGCATGTTTGAGTGAGGCTCTCCCTCGGACCCATCCATAACGGCCCGTCCGAAGATACCCTCCAGCTCTTTGGTGTCTGGTGGGGGGATGGGGTAGCGGCCAATTGCCAGCTCCACAAGGGACAGACCCATGCTCCATACGTCAGACTGAACAGAGTAGTGGGTGCCCTGCAGTCTCTCCGGCTGTTGAGAAACATACGATCTACGTCAGAGGGAGAAGGTAGAGCCAAGATGGCAGGCAGGAGGGAGGGTTGGGCGGAGGGCTGGGTGGAGAAGCACAGGAAGTGGTGGAGAATGGGAGAGCGAGGAGGGGGGTGTTATGGCAAGAGGACAGAGGATGGGAGGATTTGGCAAAAAGCAAAAGGCTTTTAAACTGTTTTACATTCAAGAGCAAGCATTTACAGGTATGCATGTCCAGATTTTGATGAAAGTCCAAGAGTCTACACCACTGCTGCTATGAATGTAAGAAAAGTGACCAGGAGAGGACAGATGAGCAGCTTTCAGCAGTGCGCCCACCAGGTGTCTAAGACTGAGGGGAAAGAAGGACGAGAAAGAGCACAGTTGCATCGTTCTTTGCCAAAGATCCCTGTCCTGGGCACAGCCCTCGCTTCTTGGCAGGGGAGAGAGGGTGGACCAGAGGAAGGAGAAGGCAGAGGGCGGGGTCACTGAACAAGAGCAATGTGAGAAAAGAGTAGAAGGAAAGTGGGGATAGGGCCAGAGGAAAAGGGGTGGGGGTGCAGGCGTGCAGAGCTGACTCACCGACATGTAGGAGCGCGTTCCAACAAAGGAGTTGGCCATGGAATCTATGAGCTGGCCACTCACGCCGAAGTCGCACAGCTTGATCTCCCCACGCGAGTTCACCAGGATGTTGGAAGGCTTTACATCTATGTGGCAGAGGGGACGGGCAAGGCAAACAAATGTACACACTTTTTTTAGAGACTCATCCTCCTGCTGTATTTGTTTCTCAACAATAAAGCAGTTTTACTATCAACCAGGTTGAGCAGCGACTTGTTGCAACAGAAAATCATAGCTGAACAAATATTAGAGAAAAACAGTGCTATATTAGTGTGTTAAAGTATATAAATAAGGGTTTGTGCAGCCAGCATGTGGAGGGGTATATGTATGGGCATGAATGTATGCATGGCTTTGTTCATCATTCGTAAAAATATATATATTTTTTTTAATATGAGGCAACTATATGTGCAGGCCGTCGCACTAGAAGCTTCCTATTTAAAGACCAAAGCCAGTTAGCAAATATCTAATGAAAACATTACAATTTCAAAAGGATTTCACTACGGGTAATTTCAGGAAATCACTGCAAAACTATTAAAGTAAAAAATGATTCAATCATTGGACAATATACAAACAGAATAATTCGCCTACCACAACATAA
The DNA here is from genome assembly GCF_963584025.1 of Labrus mixtus. Taxonomy (NCBI): domain Eukaryota; kingdom Metazoa; phylum Chordata; class Actinopteri; order Labriformes; family Labridae; genus Labrus; species Labrus mixtus. The sequence continues at coordinate 16,644,509 of NC_083614.1, read as the reverse complement.
CAAAAAACAAACTATAAAACTTAATGAATAAATGTTCATACAAATATTATGTGTATACAAAAGTATGACTATTAATAAGTGTGTGTGTGGTTTGTTGGCTTGTGTGTCGTTTTTTTGACAGTGTGTGTGTCTGTGTCTATATTTGAGCATCTTAAAATATATATATTTTTGTAACATAAACTGACTCGTCAGACAAATGTTAAGACCAGGACTTTTGTCCACCATGAGACCAAAGGGTGGCATGCACAATCCCCTCAGCTTTGTATGTGGTGTTGCCATCAATCCAGCAGAGGAGAAAAATATCAACAACTTAAGCTGAGCCAGCTCCTCCACTTTTCCTGTTCATTCCTGAAAAAAGATCCAGCAAAATAATGGGGTAAAACTGAGCCCTGCAATCAGTCCTCTGTGGTGTGTGACCCTCTCCCACCAACCAAGGACACGAGAGGAGAAAGAGGTAGCATGAAAGAGCGGGAGAGGAATAGAGGGAGACACAGAGGGAGGGGTCAACAAGGCGTGGTTGCTGTATAATCACATCTTGAGAGGCTGTAATTACCACTAGTGCTCACAGACAACTGTCTTAAGAGTACCACCACCGACCCTGTACCACTGTGGAATTCACTGCACTGTGCAGGTCTGACTGCTGTCTCTGTACCAACACTCCCACGACTCCCCACTGGTGTGCTGGGGAAAACTTGTCTGCATTACAATCTGTTAGGGTGCCACTTGCAAGATAATGTTTTACTACTGTTACGCTGTTTTACTAAGGCTTTTGGCTTCTTGCTACAACTTTCTTTCATCAGGAACTCGTGATATTCCCAAATAATAGCTTGCCTTGTGGAGAGTGTGCTAAACCTCTTAAGATGTTGATGCAGTGCATATGGAGGGAAAAGCATGTGTGTTCAACTGAAGCCTGTCTAGTAAGTGTGGCCAGCTTTAATGGTTTCGTTATAGAAATAATTAATAAGCATTAATAAGCATTTTTACCTAAGTTATTTGGTAGTGTGTCTAAGCCTGATTCAGAGCACAAACCATGTCAGTTCAAAATTGGAGGATAATCCTGTGTTTTAAAAAAAGTGATGAATAGACTGAAACATTTGCATAATGCATGGAGAGGATTTCTGTTGGTTGACTCAGAAACTAAGTAACCACTTTCACCCAAAGAAGATGAATCATTCAATTACCCACAACAAATGTACATAACAAAAACATTACTATTACAATATAGTTTGCTGGAACATGACAGAGTAGGCTGACTCATGTTTAACCAACTTAGCATTTCAATACATTTGATGTTTTTGTTGCCCGACAAAAGCAACTACAAATATTTCACAAAGATCTCTTAGTTCATAGCACTGGAGGCCAAAGATTTATGTTTGATCGAAAGTAAGAATTAGCTCTTAAATACTCTGCTATGCTTTTGTCTAATGACCCCCTGGACTGATTAACTGTTCCTTTTTGTAAATCCCTTAGTGAAAATGAACTGATCGAAATTAAAAACATACAGTATAATTCTACTATGTGGATAATGGCATCCAACTACTTTAGATTTAGTTTTTTTTTTCCTAAAACCCGATTACAAAGGGTCTGAAAGGGCACCTGTGGCCTGCCTGTCATTCTCCACTCTCTCTACTCTAGCCGCTGTCCTATCCAAATACAGGCAACCCCCCACCTCAAAATAGTTGTAGATGGGATTTTGAGAGCAATTTAATGTTTGCGGCTAGACACTTAACTTACCTCTGTGCATGATCTGGTGTTTCTCCCTCAGGTATGCTAATCCCCTCAATACCTGTAGAAAAGAGGAGATATTTTACACAACAAAATGTCAGTTTATATACATAAAACAACACTTTCTCTGAGTAGATATTCATTCAAGAAAAAAAATGACTTTGTTTCTACTTAAATTTGCTTTCTGAACACAACTGTGTAAGTTGGGTGAAGTACAGTAGATAGTGTTGACTGAACAACACACTGCCAGTTAAGCAACACAAGAGAAACCCAACCACAACAAACAGTACAAGCACGTATATATGATCTTGCATATGCACAGTCTATTGTGCAGGACCATTCCTAAATCTTGTAATTATATACTACAAAGTAAAAGGTTCAAGACATGCCGAATCATTGCTAAACTAAATCTAAAAAAAAAACATATCAATCATATCTAACTAGCTGCTCTCAGGTCAATACCAAGATATTGAAATGTAGCACAACAACATAAGTACTTACAGCTATGCTAACTTTTCCCAAGATTTCTTCTGGAATTCTCCTGGCTTCCTTCAAGACCTGATCCAAGGATCCACCATCCTGTTGAGATGAATTGAACAGTCAAAACCATATTGATCTTTGCGGGCACAACAGTGAACCTCCCTGTCATTTACAAAAGACCACTTGCTGGTATATCTAGCCACATCAATCATTGCTAGGTGGCTTGTTAACAGTCTTAACACCTCACCATGTGTTCCATACAGATGCTGATCTCTCCATCGCTGTAAAAGGCCCCATAGAAGCCCACTATATAGGGGGAGTTGCATTCATGCAGCACCTGCAGCTCTCTGATAATCTGGTTTCTGATGGCAGGCTTGATTTCCAGGTGGATCAACTGGGGAGGAAAAAGTACATGAACATAAACTGCCGTGTTTATCGTGTTCACACTTCAGAGTCTTTCTATGTTATATCAGACATTTGCTTGCTTGCTCAGTTTGCAGCTACTGTGTCCGTGTGATGTCTGAAACACTTAGTGTTGTAAAGTGTTCAAATTGTGGTTTATGAAGAAGAAAAAAACACTGTGCAATTGATTACAAGCACAGGACAATAAAAGGAATAGCAATTAATAAAAAAACACACTAATTAAAAACATTTGGATTTTTTAAATAAAAACATGAAATAAATTAATCTGATGAGGATCCCTTCAGATTTGATTCAATGTTGAAGATATGCTTATGTACTGAACCAGACATTTTAGACTGAAAAAATGTTACCACGTTATGCTCGGACCACCATTGTACATTTTTGTGTAATATCGGACTGATGTGTTAGAGATGGTTGCATACAATCTTGGACCATTGTGCAGTTTTCTTTATAGAGCAAGCTAGTGTGGTCCTATTTATGCAGAAGTGGGTGCAGCAGAGCAGGCCATATACAGCCCTATGAGGTGATCATAAATGTTTGATCTGCACTAGAAGTTCAAGCTGTGTTTTAATTCAGGTCCCTTCACCTGTCACGCCTCACCTTTCGAGCCATGACCAAACCCGAGGGTTTGTGGCGGACTTTGTTGACAACTCCTCCGTTCCCAGCACCCAGCTCACATATTGGGTCAAAGTCCTCGTCCTTCAGCTCCCCAACCTGAGCTTTCTGGGTGAGGAAGGCTTCCAGTCGTTTCCGCTGTTGTTCGTCCAGGTCCAGCTCACCCAGTTTCTTCTGTAAGGCCTCAAGGTTTGCTCTGTGATGAGGAGACACTTGGTTCAATAAACAGATATACAGAAGTACTACTAAAGTGACTTTAACAGGTTCAGGTAACTTTATTTGTACCCATAGGTAGATTCCGTCGCAGCCAGCAAGATCGACATCCATCACGACACACAGATTACAAGACAAATGTGACAATGAACAACACATAAGAGAGAAGGAGATCTAAACCAACTCAAACATGTAACTAAAAAAAGATAGGACGTGATAGACGCACTCAAGGCTCCACCACTCAGGGTATAGGTGAGAGAAACACCTGTATTTGATCCTGCAACTGACCGAAGAAACCCCAGCAACTCAACCCTCCATAACCCAGTGGTTTCCTCCCAGTCGATGCTGCCTGAACACATCATGCACACACCCAGACAAATTGACAACATACATTTTACATATGTAGCATATATTTTACACAAACGCACATTTCCTTTTTGTTTGAATGTTTTCTTTTATTTATTTTTGGTTAAATCTTGGTGCCTTGGTCTGCATGTGCCCTGTAAAGCTCAGGTCCTCTGCCTCCTGCCTCCTCAGCTGACATAACTGAACCCACCCACCCTATGGGTAGAAAAGGGCAGGAGTCTTAAGTCTACCTGTATTTGAATGTTGGCCAATAGGACAATATCATACAGTGCTAGTTAAGGGTGATGACTTGGGTATACACACATTAACTAAATGTAAAGCTATACTTGTTCTACTTACTCTGATGCAGCATCAATGGTGTTAGAAGTGGCCTGTCCCTCCCCAATGGGCCTGATGTTCAGGGGAACGGGTCTTCTTTTGGGAGCCATTACAAGAACTATCCTAAACGCCTTTCTCAAACTGTGTACTAACCTCTAGTTTGCTTGGCAGCTAAAAAAAAAAAAAAAAAAAAAAAACACCCCTTAGTTTGCTCGGAACTGAGTCAAAAAAAAAAAAAGCAACAGGGTCAGTTTCTAGACAGACAGGCTAGTAACTTGGCTGGCTAACGGTGGCAAAGTTAGTGTACCTTCTGTAACATGTCAGTCAGCTATTTCTGTAAAGCTTATCATACCGAGGTAATGTTCAGAAGCTTGGTTGTTACTCGGTGCATTTATAGCTTCTGTTGCACACTCATTTCTTTAATGCGTCTGCTGGGTTATCTTCCTGCTGCGGCTAGTCAATAGCTGCTACTAGCTAACACCAGCTCCTGAAAAATCGTGTCCTGCGTCTCTCGGTTGTTAACGTGCAGCCTCTCTCTCGTCAGCTTCTTCAAAACAACGCACCGATTACCGGCTGATACACCGGAAAGACTGCTCGACCGGCTTCCCTTAGATGGACAGCAACGCCCGAGCAACAAATACCTCCGTGACTCCGTTCGGGGTGTGAAGCGAAAGGGGCTTTTGCCCAGGCTGGAGGTGCTTCAATACAGGAAGCAGCAGCTGCAGCAGCATCAGACCTGTGTGACACCCACAGGGAGAGTCCTTCATAAATACCGCGAGACTGAGGCAGTCTGACAAGTTGAAACGTGAGATGAAGAAATCTCACGGGATATGTAACATGTCTGAAGATCGTGAAAACACCTACAGTATGCTGCTGTTAATGAGATAGAGGCTATTTAGTTGTAGTTTTCTACCCGTGCAGCTTTCGTGTGTTTTTATGGCAGTTCCTGAACAGGCAGTGAAGTACATGACTGCCATCTAGTGGCAACAAGAGGAAACTGAAGATTCACTTTAAATCAGTAAATTTTTCCAATTGTGAGAAAAAATTTAAGGGTAAACATGTGAAATTGTTCTTTGTAGGAAAGCAATTCAATTTGCATTTTGTTTCTATGACCGCAGCCTGGAATAGACCTTTTTCAGAAACAGGTGATCATTATCATTATTATTGTTATTATTTTGCAAAATATACAATGTGCTCCCTTATTTTTATGGAAAGAGTTTGCACGAACAAAAACCAAAAAACAAAGAAGTTTCAGGATCATTAAATAATCAATTTCAAAAATGGTTCATCTCAAGGGTAGCTACTAAAAGACCCTATGTTGGGATATGTAGTCTACATCTGCAAACTTCGCTAGGAAGCTACTTGATACAATCTTTTTTGATAATCCAAATATCATAAATGTTGCACTTGTGATTTAGGTATACCCCTTTATCATTCTATTGATATCTTCGGCAATGCCACTGCATTTATGCATACATCAAGTGACACAATCGTGATTCACTTGTATTTTCATCTTACTATGCACAAATTGATATATCTTTAAGCCATAACATTCCTCTGCAAAATGTTGAAAAGGTTAGCAAAAATTGTAACAATTCTCATCAAACAGGTCAGGATAGACCACAGATTTCTGTGATAGTTGCTAAAGATCTTTAAGTTGAATTATAAAACTCTTCTCCTGTGCAGATGTAAGCAGTCATTATTAAAGTATAACTAGACAGACTGGTGTGATAACACATTTCTTAGTATGCTATAATGCTTAGCAGTAATACCTTGTTAAAAAAAATATTTATTTTGATTCAAAATTAAGATTACAGCTAGACATGGTTTTTATTTTCCTTGTCTTGACAGATATACAGAAATTGCTCAGTAGTTTGAGGCGACCAACATGTAATCACAGCGTTAGTGGGTCGAGTAAGGCCAACGACCTTTCTTGCATGTCACTCATCTCTCTCTCTTCCCTCATTTCCTGTCAGCTATATACTTCCTCCTGACTAATAGGGGCACAAATCCGCAACTACTTATGTGTAACAATGACCTCAATAGTACTTTTAAGTGACTCAGTTTCAAAGAAGACTAAATCTCTACAGCATAGACTTGTCTGTTTTCCCTGAGGATGATCCTAATGTTTTTAGAAGCACCTGCAGACATCAATACTGGAAACAAGATGTGCTGCTTTTTGTCCCTGTGGATCCTGTCGTTAAAAGCAGCAGTCTGGCCGAGTAAACAGACACTTTTTGGAAAAATAAACCATGGCAGACATTTCTTTAAGAACTGATTTTAATTAATTCCACACGTCAATAACAGCTGTTAGAATACGATCATTTTTAAATTTTACAGTTTTATCCTCAACAGGCATCAAATGTGTCCCCAGATCTGAGCGTTTGGTACAGAACATAAAGATCTCCACCTTAACCAGTCCTCCCAGTCCTCTGTGGCATCAGCTCCAAATGCTGCTGCTGCCCTCAAACAGCTTCATATTGTCTGTTTGCCCATAGGAACAACTGGAGGCGATTCAAGGCTTAATAAAATATTATTTAAATTTTATTGTCTTTTAATATGAACATATAAAAAAACACAACAAACAAAACATTTACATCATGGATTGTAAGCCTCTGCCCATGCTACCGTATGCATTGTAATAAGAAGAGATGCCACTACAAAAAGACCAGACCCTCAGCTCTCTCCCTAGCTCCAAAAAAACAACCTGCAAACTCATCTGGCTCAGATCCACAGAAGCAACCTGCACCACCACTCATCTTTTACCATTAAAAGGTAGAGAAAAGTTTGGATATCCGTTCAAAGAATGACATTCTATACCTATCAACAAATGAACAATGTCATTTTTATACTTATAGAAGTTACTTACAAATACAAATTGCAGAGTTCTTTACATTATTTTGCTTCAAAGCACGTCATACACAGGATCCATGTTTCAGGGACAGGCTCTGATGTATTACAGCCAAAGTGCTATCAATCTGAGTGAATGATCAACCATTTTTCATCAGTGTATTGATTTTGTAACTCATGTCAATGTGTCAAAAGGTGGAGAAAAATGGAAGACCAGATTTAACTCGATCTATCTTTTACTGTATCCAAGAATGGATCAATGTTAAAATGTCCCTCCTCTGTGCATCTGAGCAAAGGAACCAGATTCTGAGCTGATCAAACCACCACTGAAGGACAATGAGAGAGGGAAACACACGATGCAGAACCTATAGTCTCACAGCAGGGTCAGGGCTGCTTCTTATTGAGATTCCCTGTGCATGAGATGGTAAAGAACAGATCACAATAGTCGGGTCTTTAAAACAAACACGCCATAAACTGGGGATGAAGAATCAGAGGGAAGTGGAAACAGCTCTAGCACACGTCTCATCTTCAAGAAAACACTGACGACCTACCAGCCCAAGTACCCTTATCTGAGGAGCAGATACTGACAATACTAGTGCGGGTGCAGAGGATTATAAGTTGTGAGCGTACAGCATGTAGCAAATAGCATCCAATTCTGTTCCAGCAAATAGATGTGAACTTATCTACACTGAAAGGAGGCCGAGGGGGATTGTTGGTTGGAGCAGCTGCACTTGTTTAAGACAAGACCATTTGTAATCCAATCAATGACTTTAAGCTTGGTGGGGTTGCACTCATTGACACTTCATTAAGTTCTGTTGTGTCAGACATGTTGAACCTACTGCAGCAGAGTACTCCGAATGCTGCTTTGACCCCCCCAGGTTCGATTCACTACCAGAAAAAAGGAAAAGGAAGCGTTCCTCATCAGCACAGCATGAGCCTGAAATCATCATAACTGAATAATCCAACCACTGCAGCAGAGGTGTCCTGCTTTGCAAACGTGATAGCCCCCTGTTTGTACAGAACTACAATCCAATATAATGAAGGTTTAATACAAACAACAGTGAAGAGGATGTGTCAAAAAACATGATTCTTTCAAAGGACACCAACAATGCGATACTGTAGCACATCTGAACCTTGTTCAATAACCGTCCTTCACCACAGAATTTTCTTCAGCTTGTCTGGGAAATCTTAAAGGAAATAAAACCACTTCTCTAAGATTGGGTCTGCTGGCAAACAGAGCTAGCGTTAAAACAACAGCCACCAATCCTCAGCATTCAAAAAAAAAAAAAAAAGGCACCTAAATCTTGAAAAACAATTCCTGTCTCTGAGTTCTTAAAATCTGCTTTGGCACTCGGCCACACTAATTTGGATGAGATGTGCTAATGATTGCACTCCTTAGAAATCATCGCAAGTTTTAACAGAGGGCCACAGATACACGCACAACCTTTTGCATTACTGACAGCTTCAGTTAGCTTTGTTATCCACAAATTAATTCACCCCTCCACGAAGTAAAAATCCTGCAGAGGGAAGAGCGCTGAAAGGAACGATGGAATTAAGAAATAAAAATAAACACGATCCAACAAAAACTAAAATATAGGAACAACAAAATCTCCAGTGTAAAAATTGGCTTCAATTCTTCTGTGCTCGGCTGTCCTTAGCTAGTCTCTGGTCAGTCTGCTAACTTTTTATGACTGAGGTAGGTTCTCTTTATCTAATGTCAAAATAAAAATGGAAAGCATCACACATTGAGGCCAGTATTGTGTTCTGCTTTTTTATAATTAAAAGGATAAATTCCTGAAAAAACCCCTTCAAGCTTTGTTATCATTCTCTGAACAAAGAAACATCACAATGGGAGAAGTTTAGATGTGCATCACAATCCGGATTTCTCTGCCTTCTGTCCCCGAAAAATTATTCCTGCTCTCTTCAATTTGTTTTATGTTTTTTGACAGTTTACTACAAACTACTAAGCCTCCTTTTTTTAACCTGTCTGTTCATCACAAATGTGACAAAAATCAGCGCCGCAAACATTGAACGCCCATGGCTAAAAGAGCCTATGGTTCTGAGTCAAATACAAAGAGAGATGTGGTGTTAGAGAGGGGAAAGTCTGGAGAGGAAGAGGAGGAAGGGGAGTGGTAATCGTGATGGTGTGGTGCTTGATTCATTCGGTCTCTTTAATAGAGGCAGGACAATACAGATATTCACTGCAAGGTGATGGTTGGCCAAGAGTTAGAGTCGCTTCCAGTGGTGTACAGTACAAAGAGGAATCCTAATCACTCTAGATTGGATAATCCTTGACAGTGCATGTTTGCGTGTGTGTCTGTTTTGTCTGGAAATTACCCAGAGCTGCTCAAAGGCTCTGATGTTGGGCATAAGGGAGGATTGCTGCATCTAGTGTATTACGGTGTTCCTGTCCTCGAGTGTTTAGCCCCCTGCCACTCTGTCTGTGTGTGTGTGTCAGTCTATGAGGGGACAGAGCTGCTGGGTCAGTAGGCGGTGACCAGGTCCTTGTCGTAGTTGTATCGGCCCCTCTTCGGAGCAGGACTGTCAGCGCTGTCCTCAGTGTCCTCACTGTCTCCCCCTGCCCCTCCCCCTTCCTCCTCAGAGGAGGAGTCAAGAGTCAGATCTACCACTGCGCCTCCTCCTGGCGCCACAGCAGTTCCTCCTGCGGCTCCTCCCATTCCCACTGACCCGTTTCCGGATTTGCCTGTCAGACTGGTGCTGCTGTGGGCTGGTGAGTGACCGTTTGCTTCAGGAATGCCTGTAGACAGGGAAGCCATTTGAAAAAGGATTTTAAAAGATTCCCATGCAAGGAAAAGGATAAAAACACACTGAGAACAAGTGGATGAGTTGACAGGGTTTGACACTTACATATGTCAACAACAGGATACTCTGGCGTGTTGCTGCGTTCTCTTTCCCTGTCCCTCTCCTTCTCGTCGCTGATGGGTCGCCACGAGCCGTCGGTTAAATACTCAATCTCCTCAATATCTTCGCTTGTCTCTTTGAGAATCTCAGATAACAGCCTGAAATACAAGTGGTTGATTAGAGTCGCCTCATAACACTTCACACAAGAAAGAGACAGAATACTGAATTCAAGCTTATTTGCAGGAGCCAATCAAAGTGTGTCCTTTTCTATCAGTTTCAGGCAGGGTACAGGTCAAGTCTGGAAAATCAACCATGTTGACCATTTTAATGAACATTCCGCTACTGTTTTGTATCGAGTAAAAACTATAGACTCTATCAACACGATTATATTTAGTAATGAAGTTTTTGAAAGTGAACCCTGAAAGGAAGAATTGAAAAAGTTTTCATTCTTTGAAAAAGTAAGTGAGAGCCTGTGGGAGAGGCTTGAAGGCGCTTGAAGGAACCTAAACCTCCAAATTGCTGAGGAAGAAAATATTTCATCATGATTTTTTTTTAATGAAAGAAACTGTAAGTGGGACTGCGTGTTCCCTCCTGCTACATAATGATTAGTCCACCGCTTATAAGGTTAGGTTACCTCAATTATCGTCTTATCTCATGAATGAAGGCAAAGAGTGAACAAACAAGACAATTTAAAGGATCAAATTTTAAAAACAACCTGATAGAAAAAAATCTAAATTGATCATCACACTGCACAGGATACAAAAAAAATGTGCCCAAATATTTGTGCAGCTTTCTCCTTAAAGAGGCCACAAAACATAAAACAAGCAGAGATTGTTTTCAATGTTTTCAAAGTAAGATGGTGCTGCAGCAGTGGGACGAGTCAGCACATGCTTGTGTCTCCTTACCCATCGATAGTGAGCAGCTCAAAGGGAGCGGGCTTGTCACAGACAGGGCAAGTCCATGTGGGCTTCTTCTCATTCATCTGCAGGAAGAAGACCGCATCGAAACATTGAAGATGGGCACAGGTTAGAACTCGACAAGGCACACCGAGTCGCATCTTCACCAGCTGTAAAGTGGGAGAGGAAGAGGAGGATACTCAAGTTATCATGTTTTATAGCAGCACAAATCATTAATGGAACCTGGGTTTGGTATATATGAAGGTTCACTTACTGGACAGATGAGAGAAACCCGGAGGCCTGTGGTCGCAATTTCACTCTCCGGGTCAAAACGTAGTTTGTCTTGGACTAAAATGGCAGATAACAGATCGTTAAATGTCATGATACCTTATACAATAGATCATAATATGCTAAATAAACACACAATTGAGTCATACAGTACTAACAAAAAAGACATTACTTATAAAAGGGACATTTTCTGACGCATGTCATATTCGCAAACCAAACTAAAAACTGTAGGCAGATTTTATTAGCAACACTTACTGCGTTCACGACAGCGCTCTGCACTCTCAACAGAGCACAGTTTGAGTTGGCTGAAGAGGTCTGCTGCAGTGAAAACCCTCACCAAATACACAGCCACAGAGTATCGCTGAAAAACACCGACATACATTTTATGAGCATGTTACAGAATAAAAGTTATCTAATAAAATACACACACATACACAATGAACCTCAAAGCCCCTGGAAAACAAGATTTATTACTGAGTGAGACACTTGGATTCTTCATGCTCCTTTAATGAAAGAAGAATTAAAAATAAAAATAGTTAGATCTATCTGGAACTCATTTAACATTAAATGAACTGAATACAAAAGTCATCCATCAAAGGAAACCTTGCACAGATACTTTTTTCTATCGAGTAATCTTCACTACCGATTTTAATGTTATAATACCCATTCCAAAACACTTTCTACACAAATAAAGCTACATACAAAAAAACAGTTTCTCATTGTGTTTACTTAAAACTTGCATGTTGCTTATCTCTATTTGGTTAACACAAGAGATCTAAAGATGAGGTTGCTAACAGGATTAAAGGTGTTTTCATCAGGCTTCCAGCTGCTTATCCTGATCACAATTGTGGAGACAACAGTTAAGAGGTTAGTTAAAGTAGTTCACCTCTTGGCCATCAGGAGCATTCTTTTGCAGTTGTACCACTCACCTGAGTGGGACACATGACTTAAGGAACTACTTGTCCCAGCTTGTATTAGTGAAAAGTAATATCTGCCAGATGGAGCAGGGCAGATATGCAGAGTGAAAGAAGATTTTGTGCACTCTGCTTGCCACAAAGAGCTGGATAATATATATATAAGATTCAGCATCAGACTCAGACCTTGCCGAAGTTGCCCCAGGTGACAGTGACTCTGTTGGTGACATTGGAGAGATGCAACCAGGGAGTGATGTTAACAGGACGACAAGGACGGCGGGGTTCAACACCAGGTTTATTAGATGGGTAATAGCCCTGTAAGACAAAGAAACATGTACACTTAAAAAAAGCTGAAGAATTATATAGAAATCATCCAATGTATCCTTGGAATCACTGTTAAATAATATATTGATATGTATTTTATTGGCTTGGGAACAGTTCAAAAAGAGCTTGAGGTTTGGTTTATAAAAATCATGCAGTCACTTTTAAGTGTTAAGTTCCAAATCGGAAAAATGAAAAGACAATGAACAATGTGCCTGTAAACAGTTATAACAGTTCATCTAAACTCCAGAGCATATAAAAGGCAAACAGGAAAACTAATACTTGACTACGATATACACCACCGCACTTAACGATTTTCAAGTTTCTTTGTTAAGAAAATGATTGGTTACAGCTTCATTATCATTCAATCTGACGCTGCTACAAGAGTTGAAACTTGGACATTCAACAATTGACAGTTTTTCAACTTTTAATACAAAAGCTAACAAATTTCAGGATTTTGTTTTTAAACCACTAATTTTTCACTCTTGTATTAAGCTCTGACATTGTGGCAACAGAGCTAGTTCACAACACTTCAAATGGCGTTCTTGCCAGCACCTGAACGTGTGACACAATGTTAACCTGTAAGCCGCACAGATTCTGCCAGCTGGAGACTTTCCTCCTGGGGCCTTGCCAGTGAGTTGATGCCTCCAGGATGGCTAAACAATGCTGCCTTACTCAACGTCCACCTGCATAAGGTTAGCTAAGCCATCACTAGCATATATTATGACACTAGTTTGGCTGTGAACAGGCAGTAAGTCTGCCACTGACACCCAAACCTATGACTAATTGAGTTCATTTGAAAACAAACAGCTTAGAGTAATGACTGAGGGAATTCCTTAATGAGAACAGAGGAGCAGTCTAAGGCGTGCTGTTGTTCTGAAGGTGTCGCTCGTTTCCAAGAAGATTTTAAACTCACCGGCACATGACAGTAGGACTGGTTGACTTTGACAGCAATGTTGGGAGGATACTGGTCCTCCTGAACACCAATGGAGTCTGTGTAACAGATTCTGCAACAGAGGGGGAAACAAGAAAGAGAAAGATTAGCATCACATCAGACGTTTTAGCCAATTTGCATCTCTAGAAATGAAGATTCAAGCACAGAGTCAATTGATGAAGGAGACATCTGGAAATTTGTATTTGCACAATGCATGGTAAAGGTATCATTTTGTTCTTGGTGCGTCTTTGAGAGACATTCTGATGAAGAGCAAACCAAAGCACATATACAGAATCAGTATTGTTAATTCGATATCAATTTGAATGAGAATTGAGAACTTACCTAAGAACCACTTGGATTGATCTGATGCCCGGACGAAGCTCGCTGAGAAAATAAAAAGTAGCAAAAATGGAATAAGCATTACAGAGTTTATAAATTAAACCAATGTAAACAGTACAGATCTTAGGGAAATATTTGATGTCTTACCTTGCATTTCGAATCTGGTCTGCTTGGCTCGGTGTTAACTCAAATATGCACTGACTGTCTTGCAGTTTTTCATTGTTCTGGGCGACTATAAGGGTAGAAAAAAAAAATCATAAGTTCTAGATAAAGCATTTCTACTAATATAATTGGTTAAATGTGGTATAACTATAAACACTAACTTAGCTCTGTGGGTAACAACAGTGTCTCCAAAGTTTGGTAGAAAGGCAGTGGCACAAGCTTGACCTCTGCTGCAGGTGCTTGGATTGGTTTGGAAATGCCGTTGAGGTAGTCTGCGCCCTGAGAGGTGGCAGTGGGAGAGGAGCTGAGGGATGAGTAGGCAACCGGGGCGCCCTCTGGACGCCGTGCTGCAAGCCAGCCAGATGTTTTGGGGAAGCGTGACTCGTAGAGCTGTCTGACATTCTTCAGAAGCTCTGGGCTGTAATCAGTCTGCACTAGCCTCAGCGCTCGCCCCACAAGGTCCTGTTTCAGCCCACTTTTGCTGCGACCCATCGAGGCCAGCAGTGTCTGCAGGTCTGAGACCCGAAAACTTTTAACCATGTTCTAGAGAGAGAAAATAAAAAAACATTATATATATATATATAAATATATAAACACACACATGCACACAGAGAGAGAGAGAGAGAAAGAGAGGTCTCTAAAAAGGAAAGGTTTAAATCACAATACACTCTAATATTTGATCAAAATGCAAAGCCATTAACCACATAGCGCCAATGGCTTTGGATTTCTTTAAATTTTGAAGGGCTTGAAGAAGGCAAAAGTTAGACAGTTTTATTCTTTTTTGAAGATATTCAGCCTCATTTTTGTTCCCTCGCTGTCAGGAACAATAGCTGTTTACTTGTGTCCATCAAGGTGGATGATACAGTCAGGTACCTAAATTCTATGAACATCTCCTGTAACTGTATAAAGTTTCTACTCCGAAACAATGCTAAGTTCAGTTCTTGGGGAAGTTTTGCCTCAACTTAGGCCTACCGGTTAAAATATTCCTGTGACAGCCGGCACATCATTATTTACAGTCAATTTAATTAAAATGCTGTATTTAATGTGACACGGAGGCTCCTGAAACTGTTTTTATACCGGCCCAAATTAGCTGCTGTCCTTACAAGTCGCTTTAATCCTATAGAGGCTTGAAGCTGCCTCGTAATTATCCGGATATAGTAAGACGTCATAGGGTCTTCATTGTGACCGCTTACATGATGGACTACTCATTCCCAGTATCCCCTTATGAATCAAAATGTAATACTATGGGATAACCTTCAGGAGGACCCTAACTCTTCTGGTTCTGCAGACTTTTTCTATGACTGTACCTTTGCTTTAAACTGTATCACACACACTCTACAGAGTCACAGACAGAAACCATTTTCCCTTGACTGTGTTTAGTTCAAGGATATTAATCAATATGTTTATCAATCAATCAATTTTTATTTGTATAGCTTCAACTCATAACAAGTGTTATCTCGAGACACTTTACAAAAAGCAGGTAAAAGACCTTACTCTTTGTCTGTTAACATTACAAAAGAGCAGGTAAAAAGACCTTACTCATTGTTATGTTACAAAAAGCAGGTAAAAGACCTTACTTTAAGAGGACTTTTGTTTGTATTTGTATTTCAAAAAGAGACAGGTGGAGTGTGCATGCATACAGTATGACCATGAAAGGTTGATTAAACCTTTCGGGTTAACCTGACCAACTCCTGCAAATTGCACTTCAACAACAATGTACCTTCACTGACGGGCAGCATGTGAATCAATCCCAGAGGAGTCACTGCTATCTAGAGTCTGTCCTGACTTTACACATGAACTCGGTTTTCCCAGCAGCGAGTACCACACTTGGAGGACAAAAAACCATAACAAAAACAGACGATCACAGTCAAGTGCAGTCGTCGTATTTGAATGTGACCTAATGTTTAAAGTGAGAAAGTTTTGGTTTTATTCTCTCGCCATTTCTTCTCTCCTACCATACATTGCCCATCCTACCTGAATGAGAGCTCCTTTTTTTTTCTTTTCTTCTTTTGTTGTTTTTAGCTGTGGATGCTTGTATGTGTGTGCACTTTAAAAGGTGAAGCCAAATAAGTTCGTTGTACAATTGT
Organism: Labrus mixtus; assembly: GCF_963584025.1. Lineage (NCBI taxonomy): Eukaryota > Metazoa > Chordata > Actinopteri > Labriformes > Labridae > Labrus > Labrus mixtus. The sequence goes on along the minus strand of NC_083614.1, from coordinate 16,628,716 downwards.
ATAATGACAATAAAGACATTCTATTTTAATTGGGGTAACTACATTAGTTTACAATGTTTACACAAAATTGTTGAGTGAACTTGGGTTTTCTCAGGACAGGCCACTTGAGCCTGGATGTTCATTTAACTTGCATACTTGACTACTGTACAAATTGATTAAAGTTTTTGTTACAAAAAACAAACAAACAGAGCTTTATTACAAGCTTTGTGGTTTGAATTGTCTGAGTGTTGAGTAGGTGGCACATCTTCAGTCTAATGTTATGCTACATCTCACAATAACGCGACTACCACGAAGGCTTCAGGTGGACATTAATGTGCAAAAAAAAAAAGCCGCCATTAAGTTAGAAACTGCTCATTTTTCATCTTTGGTTGAACCTTAACATCGTACCCGACGCTCCTCGGCCGACTAGCTTCCCTAAAGACTGAGCTGTCGGTATTCAATCATCGCAACTGGACGTTTTGACAGGTGCATCGCTCCTTAAACTAACCTGCTTTACGACACACATGCATTATTGTAAGACAGTGATTTTAATAAGCGAGATACGGGAGGCGATATCAAATCAAACCCCGGCGAGTTTTAGGGTCATATCATTCATTCTGTGAGTCCCCCCTTTGGAGCAAGCATGATGCTAGCTACAGCAACGCACTTGCCTACAGAACATTGTGTAGCAGGCTAGCTCGGTTAGCAGCACAGGCTAGTTTGTCTCGCCGTGAACAGATACGGCAACATGTGTTGGAGCACAACCTCTTAACTATTTTCTTGCTAATCCCCTAGTTTCCCCACGGCCCGGGTCGGCTATCAACCCACACACCCTTGCCTGTCTCCCATCAAAGCAAACTAGACCAAGCTCTACTTGCCATCGCTTCCACCAGTTCGGCCGCCATCTTCGTGCAGCAGTACCGCGAGAGTCAGAGACGACGGCTAGTCTTTCACCAATGAGACGCAGAGGCCGCTTTGATGGAGGGCGAGCCGTAGCCAATCCCAGCGCAGGTTTTACCAGCACCCGAAGCACAAAATACAAAACGGGCGGGATCATGATTTTTTAAAGCTACAGTGCAACTTTTAAAAAAACACTACGAGCCAGGTCTAATTTCAGAACTAGGCCCCAGTATTCATTATTAAAACCACATGTCAATATTTTTGCGAAACAGGATTTTGGGGTCTTATAATATCGAGTTTTTTTGATTGTGCTTCTTTAAAACCTTTTAACTTCGAAGAGGATACTAAGCAGGGACTATCAAGTGGCCCGGGTCGCATGGTCTGTTCAGCTCCCGTCCGAGCAAAATAATCCGTTTCAGGCACTGTGCTCAGCCATGAGATTTGGAGTTGATGCTTTGTTTAAGGTATGTTCATAATTAAACAAAAAATAATGGTTAATATATACATCATCAGGTCAGTAGTATGTCGTAGTCATACCCTGCCTTAAACAAAACAATGTTTTTGTGTGTGTCACGTAATTACTAAAAATAGTAATGCGAATGCAAACCACAAATGTATGCTCCCTCTGGTGATCCAGCCCTTTTTTTCCAAAAGCTCCTCATACGTGGGAAAGAATAGCCTCTTGAAAACACTAAAACCAGTTGAAGGAGCTAGAGTATCATGTAATAATAATAAGTTGTGTTTTATGCTTTACTTTGCATGTGAACGCTAAAAAAAAACAAAAAAACATTTTGCATTCACAAAGACAACTGGCCTTGTCACTGTGTTGCTTTATGGAAAAGGCAAGACAAGATTATTAATTAAGCACATTTCAACAACAAGGCAATTCAAAGTGCTTCTCTCATGGCATCAAATGCATCATGACAAAGGAAAAAAGGAAACATTAAAATAGAACATCTTAAACTCATTCAAACAAACCAACAACAATCACAGAGAAGATTAAATATGTTAAGAAAATAAGAACCAAAATAAATACAGAAATATGACATTTAAATATAAATGATTATCCATGAGGTTATCTATGACTGTATTTCATGAACAAACAACAAGATTAAAAAGTCAATTGGCAAATGAAGAGTGGAATTACAGCTTGTTTGTACAGCTCTCTATATCAGAATGAAAATAGTAATTCAGTTTTTATTCAGGTTCAGTTTTCTAAAGATAAGTGATCATTGAAAATAACAATTAAAGATCTTGTTAATTTTAAGGTAGCATAGTGCTTTCTTCTGATTATGTATAAAATGTATTATTTAGACAGAAGAGGGCAATGCAGCCCATGTTTTCACCTGACACTCATTTAATGCAATGTCACTTAATAATCTGATAGAACAAAACTGACAATTTACTTTTACTGTCTAATGTGAAGAGAGCTGAGTTGCAACAGTGTCGGCCCACTGGACACTTAACACGCTGATCAGAACTGACATGCATTTGAACAAGTTTTAAAAAAAAAAAACTTTTTTTCTTTCAGATCCAAGATTGTAAAAAAACATACAACATAGAAAAATGGATATTGTTAATTTTCCATAATATTACATTTAAATATTTGACATACTGAAAGTTTGGCACAGCTTCATTGAAGCATTTGAAGAAAGACAAAATGTGTGCAATATGTGTAAATGAGTTCACGGAATTGAGTTCAACATTACTTTTACTTGAGGGGGAAATGAAATGGGAATTTTAGTCATAAGAGAGAATGCTTAGATTTAACACGGATCAGATGTCTTATTAAACCTCACCATTGGCCAAAATCCCAAGAGAGACCTTTAACTTTAAAAACTGTTCACAATACATATTATAATTATTCAGTTTAAACAAGCTTCTGTATTTCAGCTATAGGGAAAAATGGGATGTTACATCATTGTTCATGTATTGTGTTGTCTTTTATTTGGAACGTAAGTATACAATCAAGTTTGAATTGAATTTTATCGTATTGAACTGAATTGAATTGTTGATTGATCCTCAATAAGCACCAATTAAACTTAAAGGATACTTTTAATTGAGATGTTAATTCATAAATAGAGTCCTAATACATCATTAAAGAACAAAAACACATGTTCTTTATAAAATTAGTAAAACATTGAAATCTTTATTACATTAAAATACAATACAGTAGGCTATATTAAATTTGTGCTGAGGCGAGGCCATTGTGATCTCTGAGATGGATATTCAAGATATCTTCTACTTTTATAATTGAACTCACAGAATAAAGACTTCTCATTCATATTGGAATACTGTTTTCTGAGGAGAAAAAAAGATAATTCTTTTGTTTTTTTCCCCATCATATGCTTTTCTGTTATTATGTCCACACATACATCCAGGCTCTTTCTAAAAAAAAGTCAGGTGACTGAATGTGTTTTGTCTCCATAAACAATTAATTTGACCCATTAATTAATGCTCTCTGGTAATTGAGGTAATTCTTTGGCTAGCATCCCCATGGACAAAGCACTTTAACAGGATAGCAGGCCTACCAAAAGGCCTTTGATTCAACAGTGTCCATCTTTTGCACACCGTCTTACTAAATCTTGAGTGTTTAATCTCCCGTAATTACAAAGATTTGCTTAGGTTAATAAATAATAATCCGCTTCAATTGAGACCCCCCACCTAGACCTCCCCCGTGCCTTCTTTACCCCTTTCTGTGAGGGATAAATTCACAGTCATTTAAATAGCGTCCTCTTCGCAACCCTGATGCACAACTCTTTGATTCAGGAGGAAAAAGCTGTAGGACACTGAGAAAGTTCTTCATCAGAGAAATTATATTATGACATTTAATTAATCAAAGTTTGTTTCAAAATGAAATGGCCATCCTTGGTCTTTTAGTCTGACGTCATTTCCACGGGTTGAGAGTGTGTCGCTCGTGAGCGTGTCAAGGTTAACAACAGTTGAGAGGCTCATCTTTATCTGTGATCTTGTCAACAGTAAGACTTCGGAGTAGGAAGCGAGGCGCATTGTCGTGTTCAGTTTCTGAGAGTCCTCATCCTCAAAACAGTCATGCTGTGAAACTCTGACCAAAAGTTTTTGGAAGGCTTTTGGAAGAGAAACTTTTCATTCATCACCTGATACTTTTCAACTGCCAGTTTGGAACCAATAAAGCCTTGCTAATGAGTCGGAGTTGTCTTAATTCGGAGATGACAATGGAGGACAGAAACAGCCGGAATGGTGGCAGAGAGAGACTTGGACTCAGCTTCACTATCGACTACCTTTTGTTCAATAAAGGTGTCAAAGGTTCTAGAGAAGAGGCAACAGGAAGTCGCACAGTTGAAGAGATGGCGAATAACATGGTAAACAATCAGAGTCCTAAACCCAAAGAGGTTGGGAATGACTCTGAGACACATGAGAAGCGGCTACAGCGTTTGGAAGCAGAGACGGAAGAAAGAAAAGTCAAAGAAGAGGAGGGGGCGGAAGATCAGCAAAAGGAAGGGGAGGAGGAAGTGACCACCACCACATTTACCGGTCCAGAGAAGTCAGCGGACAAACCCAACCAGTCGTACATCGCGCTCATCTCCAAGGCAATTCTGGCATCTGAGCAGAAGAAACTGCTGCTGTGTGACATATACCAATGGATCATGGACCACTACCCGTACTTCAAGAGTAAGGTGTGTTCACATCAATTTCTCATGTTATTCTATATAGCTAATGTGCAGAGATCTACATGGTGTAAATTACACTATGAGCAAGTTTTAGAACTTGTTGGGGAAATCAGATAGTCAAATTCGATGAAACACTAGTTTAGAGATTACGATACACCCGATCTCTTGTCTTTGGGTCTATCTTCAACTGAACCATAGTTTGTTACTTTGATTAGTCATCACATTGACTGGCTGGCCAATCACAAGGTGGATAACGAGGTAGCGCTTTTTTCCAAAGTCGTTGATATGCTTCGTTCGTTTGCGGCAAAATTCATAAGTAAAGCGACCTACTTGGAACATGTAATCTGTCTGAGTGGTTAGGCAATTAGGTGCTCTCGGGGACACTAGATGATCTTCTTGTTGGCAAATTCACAAATACAGTAATCCTGTTGCTAGGTTGCAAACTGCCTCTGCCTTTACCAGGTGCAACAACAGATTGGACATAGCCTAGTGGATTAAAGTTGATCGGTGGTTTGACGTGCTAAAAAGGTAACTCGGGGTGTTGTGTCTTACAGCGATCATATACGGTCTTGACACGCTCTCGCGCATCCTGCCAACAACAGGACAAGGTGACATCCTGAGAAGGATCAGTGATGCTTAACTGTCATCTATGTTAATTTTCAATTAGGGACTCCCATTGTTTAACACAAAGTTTCAGGTTGTAACCAAATGTATTTTTTCTAATTGCTCCAACAGGATAAAAACTGGAGGAACAGCGTGCGCCACAACTTGTCACTGAACGACTGCTTCATCAAAGCGGGCCGCAGTGACAACGGGAAAGGCCACTTCTGGGCAATTCATCCATCGAACTACCAGGACTTTTCGAACGGGGATTACCACTGCCGGCGGGCACGGCGGAGGGTACGCAGGGTGGCAGGACAGCTCCCTCTTCCTTCTCTTCCCTCCCCCTACCACCCTGCCTTCACCCGGCCTCACAGAACGACCTGTTGGTGCTGCCCTCAAGCCCAATCGCTCCCTCTGTCCTGCCTGGCACCAAGACTCTACTGGCCATGGCCCAGTGTGCAGCCTCAGGTGGGGATCCACCCTGGCCTGCGGACCTCCGTACCCTGAGAGAGAAAGTAGTTTGTGTTTTTGTATGTATGTATCATGTTTGCTAAAGAATATGTCATTAGATGGTGTTATAACTCAAATGAACTCTGAAAGTGTTACAATGTTTAGGCTGTTCAACTATGAAATTAAATGTATGACTCCTCTGAATACTATTCATCTTTTATTTGTAGTTTGGGTTTTAAAGCATAACTAAATCCATTTTTTGTTATAAACTCATTAAATTATATTGAACTCAAAACCTTGTGTTGTCTTTAATCAACTCAGTTGTGTATGCGTGTGTGTGTGTGTGTGTGTGTGTGTGTGTGTGTGTGTGTGTGTGTGTGTGTGTGTGTGTGTGTGTGTGTGTGTGTGTGTGTGTGTGTGTGTGTGTGTGTGTGTGTGTGTGTGTGTGCACTTGCCTGTTCCTGCAGATTGCACTAAAAGTGAGCCCAAAGCTAAAACACTCCTCAGTGGTGGATGCTAATTAGTCAAAGCTGTCGGGATGCAAAATCTTCTGCCTAAAATCGGGTTTTCCAAAGCCACCCCCCATTGATATGAGGCTAGATAATCTGAGCAATCCCAAATAGTTTAAAGAAATGGGAAGATTATCACACAGTGTAATCCGTAACCACTGCTGCAGAAAGAGGGGGACAGCGGGAGGCCGGGGATGAAGGAAGCAGAGGAAAGGGAAGGAGGCAGGGAGAGAGGGAGGAGAGGGGACACAGATTTATTGGAGAGAGGTGGGAGGCTTTTTAACAGACTCTAGCTTGGGAAGAAGATAAAATGCATAAAAGCTTAATGCAAATGGGTGAAGTATCCCTTTAACAATTGAGATCCTTATGTATTCATTTGGCGTCATGAATTGAAACCAACTTGTGCGTGGGCATATGAGACCACCGAGTAACGGCTGTGAACCAGTTGTCGCTGCAGTTGAAACCAATTCTGTTTTCGTTGGCTGGATCATGGAGGACATAATAAAGACATTAACCTCCCTCTTTAAAGTGTTTGTGGCACCAAATGTCATTATGATGTTTCAAATCTGCTGATTTAAAGTATATCTGCTGATATACTTTAGTTTACATTGAACACAAATTCACTGTCATGACCATGCCAGCTGTTTATTACTACTATTATTTTTAAGCTCTATGTATGTGTTTTTTAAGATGTAAATAAACATAGGAAAAGACAAAGAAAAAGCAATAACCTGAAGTGTCTTTAAAACCAGAGCCGTGCAGTGATATCAAAATATTGTCATAATCAGGTTTAAGTCAGTTTTACCTGTCCAGCTGTCACATCAATAGAGAAATTCCTCTCTGAAATGCAAATGTTGGCATTTACATCCACGCTGCTCAAGCCGAAGAGGATTAGGTCATACATCGACTTTCCTGAACTTTGTTTGTCTCCACTCATGTGGGCTTTTTATTTGCAAATTATTGAATATTTGAATAAGGCGATGTTTGACATTAAATTAGTCTCCAAACAGACAAACGATATGTCAGATGGATAAAGCTTAAAAGAGGAATAAAGAGAGACGGAGTGGTTGTTATCCACCGCGGCTATTATCTGGCGATGCTCATTAGAACAATGACAAATCCATCTAATTAATTTTTGTTCACCAAATCTTCCTATTCAATGTCAACAGCTAATTGGAGACCTAATTTGCTTAATTCCCATGAATAGCGCTCTGCATCAAATCCTCTTCAATTCACCAAGCTTTAAGGCTTTAATTTGGTTGCATATGTTTGCTGTACACACACACACACACACACACACACACACACACACACACACACACACACACACACACACACACACACACACACACACACACACACAAATATACAAACCCATCCCACATGCAAAAGTTTGCAATTTACACTCAACTCCTAAAACTCTTGTGGTAACAAATGTTGTGGTTTGACTTATAAAGATGGTGTAACAACAAAGATGAAATATTTTAAAGAACATCCCTTATGTTCAACAAACTCATACCAAATTCTAATTAGGCGAACAAGATTGAGGTCATAAGCTTGGTGTATGTGGGTTTGTGTGTGTTCATATGTGCATGTCATTTTGGTAATCTAATGAGATGGGCGGAGGGGTGCAGGGGGCCGTAGATTAAGGAACAAAGATTTGTTCCTGATTAGCAGAGAGTGAGCTAAGAAGATCAGTCCCACTGAGATGGCGATGAAGCATTATGGCCGTGTTTTATTACACTTCTCATTAACAGCGGCATTCCAAGGCTGATTCCTGTATCTCATTCATTTGGAAACAAAGTCAATCTACACCCGTTCACACAACATGTGAAGCCAATATGTGCAAATAGTTTACAGGGATACATGCAGGAGAGGGAAAGATCTGCCCTTCACTCAGCATGAAGCTAAAATTGTGTGAAATGTATCAATTGAAAGCCCTAGAATGGATAACACCCAACACCTTTTAGAAATGACTTTGAAAATATCTGTTATTTTAAAGTCAACATTATCAGCTTTTGTCTTTATATTTCCATTAAAATCACAAGACACAGTCAGTTACATTGTTTATTGCTTCCTAATACAAATGATCATTTTACAAATAGCTTAAGATAGAGGGCTCAAATTGATTAGGATTCATTTGCATATTTTACTTGATTGAAATTGACAAAATTACCTTACATCTTGAATAAAGGCTTTAAAAGAATTTTAAAAGGGAAAAGGAATGATCAGATATGATATTTGGGGACTGCATTATTTCAATAAATAATAATATATATTTGTTTTGATGTTTCCAATAACTTGAAATCCTACGAATCAAATCATATTTAGTGATGTCTTGATCTATGACAAATGTAGACTTTTAGGTGCAGAGTTATGAAAAATCACATGATAACAGAAAATCTTGTTTTCTGTTTTATCTGCTCACTTGATTCAATAATATAGCTTTTTTTTTTTCACATTCAAAGTTTTCAGCTCAAGTCTGATATTTTATGTGGATTGTCTGTCCAACGCTTTATGTGTGCAATTAGTTTGAATTATTTATTTTATATTTAAAGCTTTAGTATAGCCCACATTTAAGAAACACACTAAGATGCGGTAGAGAAAAACCTCAGCATGCTCGGTTTACTGTCTGTTCAAAGATAATGAAGAGAGGCCTGATTATAGGCTAATACAAAAACAATTAGTTTGAAATGAAAACAACACAAAAAGAGGAATTTTTAGGAGTAGCTAAATGGACTACAAGGTTAATTTTGTTCATAAAAAATACGATTTTCTTCAGCGTTATTTGGACAACTTTATTTTTTGCCTTTTCTCGGAGTTGTGAGTAAAATGTGTGACAGCGACTGACTGTTTGAATATTCTCCCAATAGGAGCAGCCCTGAAGGAGTCCAAATTGCGAGTCTATTGGAAAGCATGATTACAAAGAGGTAAGTAGTATTTAAGGCTTAGGAAGCGTTATAGTTGAACCAAAAACCAGCTGCTATTTTCTGGTTGTGTCCCACTATGAACAATAGCCTGGCGTTACCTCGGCTTCAAAGGCTCCATAATAGTCAATCGATCAGAACGCGAGGCGCTATTCTGCAGATTACTGTTAACAATAATTTGCCTCCTAGTGCACCGTTACCATCTTTGAAGCAATGTTTTATTGCCTTTTTTTTTCATCTGCATCTGTCATCCCCGAGGTCCACTGTTTGATCTCTCCTCACCAGTGTCTGCCTCCCCGGGGTCGCGTTGACCTGTTGATTGGCAGCTGCGATCAGACATATGGTGGGACGATGCATCGACCGGAGGTCCCCGCGGACAAAAGCAGACTAGTGGTGTTTTTTCCCCCCTCTTTGAGCGTGCGGAGGAGCCGGGCAGCAGCGCCGAGGAAGAGGACTCCTCCTCCTCTCCACCACTAGATGACGCAAGGTGCAAGCGAATACTGCCGGCAAGGGTCCGACCATTTCAGGTGAGTTAATGTGGCAGTTTGTCCTTTTCTTATTTAGCCTATTTCCAGTGATCCTTATACAAAATAGGAAACACACACACACGCAGCATATGGTGGATTATGGTGGATTCGTTTAAAAAAAAGAATCATCATTTATTATATCAATAGCTAATTTCACCATAAACTATTTCCAAGATGTTTCACCTCAGATGCTTCCTTTTTTGGTGACCCCTTTAAATAGAGTATAATGGCATAATATGCTTCCACTTGTGCATCTTACAGGTGTAGCAGGCCAAATAATTCAAATGGATTAATTAAAGCGACTAACCAGTAGGCCTTTGCCAGCCCGCTTCTTTAGATTTTGCTCAGTGTGTTTAAGTACAGTGGAAACCAGTTGGGTGGGTAAGCAAGAAACACAGATGTGATGCTCATCCTGGTGTTCATGTGTATGTGCATTACCTCAGTCAGCATACAGAATGCAAAACACCCCCATCTCTCCTCCTATAGCCAGAAGAGTGTTGCCATGGTGATGCATCCCTGGCCAGGGTGTTTGCAGTGATCCACACTGACCCTTGTTGGTGACCTCTGACATTTAGGCCATGGCCAGGGTCAAAAGGTCAGCGATGGCCGAAGGGCAACAAGAGCACTTCTATGATTGGCACTCTGACATGCTCACTGCCCCCCATCTCCCCTCCCTCTGTTTGCACCTCTCATTTGCATTTGTTACAGAGATCATTTACAGGAGGTTCATTCCAGTGATTCACATTGCACCTTTACAGGTAGCCTCTGTGTTAACGCTAATGCAAGGCTCACTAAATTATTGTTTGCTATAAATGCTGCTACACTTGTCATTTTCTCTGCTTTGGTTTTGTGTAAATGGTGATGGTAACGTGCAATCTCCAGCTAACATCCTGTATCGTGATGGTTATGATCGCAGTAATGGTCATCAGTATTCCCATTGCGCCTGCACTCCTGTGTATGTGAGGATATTTATAGTTCTTTATGTGATAGTGTGTGTGTGTGTGTGTGTGTGTGTGTGTGTGTGTGTGTGTGTGTGTATTACTAGGGGGTTGGGGCAATGCACCACACCGTGCCTCTCCTCGTGGGGAATAATTACAGAATCGTGGGTACTAAAAGTCATGTGACCCTCGCCTTCTGCTCCCAAATAATTTATCCCCCCGGCTGATAGCTCGTCAATATCAATTTATTAATTTAACAGTTCTGGACTGATAAAAGGTAGTGCGCACAGTTAGCACGCTGAAATGGGGAATAGTGGTGAATTTTACAGTGTAATAGTGTGAGGGGAAGGCTAGGGTGAGAGAGTGGAAGACAAAGTGAGGGGAGAAATGGCAAAGGAGTGATCAATGGCAGTATGGAGGAGAGAGATGCATACTCGCTGTGCAAAAATGAGCCACCATCACTCATATTCCAAGGGTATTGAAATAGAGTTATGAAAATTAATACACGTATTATCACCATATTAAAAAATTAAGATTGAAGACTGCATTCTCATTGTATTGATATTCATATGTCTCCAATATATTGATCAGAACAACCCAGTTTTTTTGCACACGTCTGTAAATGAGCCTGAGATAATCCAAGAGGAAAAAACGTGTTTTTTTCAGGATGTGATTCTGAAGATTCTGAAGCTCCTGTGAGAAACTTACAGTTTGTGTCAATGTTGGCTCGGCCTGTAGACCAAGCTTTACCACTTTTCTCTCTACTGTAATGCTTTTTGATTTATGATGAATCGCATCCTGCTTTCTTTAACAGTTAAATGTAAAACTTGTTTTGAATCATTGCTGTGAAACCATATTTATAAAAGGCCAGTTTCTTCAGGGTGTTGTGAAATGACTTCTGCTCTGTGGCAGGGGTTACAAGGCAATACAAGTTACTGTAAAGAAATAATCCATCTTGACACTGATTCTCTTGTTTGCCTTTGTAGCTCATAAAGAGGCACCAGTGTTCATTGAAGTCTTTTTTCATAACCAGCTGAAGGGTCCTTGCAGGGGCTTTTTATTAAACACACAAAGAAATCCCCTCTGCCTTTGAACACCAGCTGAGAACCTTCAGAGGTCTTTTATGTAAGATGATCATTTCCTTGAGGATGCATCTTTCCATAAAAGACACTCCAGAAAAGCACATACATTTGACCTCTCATATGTGACCCCGCTTGACCTCCCAGCACTTCCTTTGCATCCTGATTTTTTAAAAAGGGTAATGAATATACATCTGGCATAAAGCAGAACACATATATCATCCGGTCATCCACCGCAGAACAGTCCTAACCTATTCCCAGAGCCATTAAATAATATCCCTGAAGTAGGCTAAAAGGTATTTTAACAAGACCCACTGCTCTATGACCTTTGACCTCTTCTCAGCTGACCCACAGCTACTGACCCCACTTACACTGACCAGTGACAGAGCTGGACACAGAACCCATACACTTCCAGGTGTGAGAAGACAGAAAAGGGAGAGATGAATTTACATACTGATGAATGTGAGTAATCAGCAATTTCTGACTTTAGAAGGGCTGAGGGATTCTGTCTACGGATCTTTTTTTTTCTCTCTTTTTCCATCCATCTCGAAACATCCGAAAAAGAAACCACACACATCCACTAAATCCAATCACATCTTGCCGGCGTATTATATAATCCCTTCGTCTCTGCAGGCTCGGAGGCTCCCCTCACACGGACAATCACTGTAGCGGATTCTCCTCAGGTCTTTGGAGAGCTGCGGGGTAGCGAGTGTCAATAGAGGTGGAGTGTGTGAGTGTAAGAGATGATAGACTGAGGTTAAGAGGTGTCAACACAGAAAGAGAGAGGGCTTGAGGACTCTTCACCGGAGTCCTCCTGACACGCTGACACTCTCCTCAACCTCTCCTCTGATTAACCACTCTAAAGACGCCATTTGACACACACACACACACACACACACAGAAACCCACATGCACACACACAGACACCACAGTCTTTACTCTCTCTCTTTCCTCAAAGCCACACATTGCTGTTTGAGACTTCATTTCATCTGTGTGTGTCTGTGTGTCAGACACACATCAGCTCTGAGGTGTGGAAACCTGAAGATGTGTTGTTCACAGGCACAGAAACTCTCTGAAAGGTTCTGGCAGCCAGGAATGGATTTGTTACACCTCTGATGTGCTGTATATGTTCAGCCGAGTGTAAGACACAGCAGTGCCTTCCCACAGGGCTTTGCACCTGTCAGGCACTGTAGTGCAACTTACAAACAGCAGAACACACACTGACATGCGTTGTCACTGACATGCATCAGTCGGTACTTCTTTCTATATGTGACCATCAGGCTGAACACAACACTCATGTTTTTATCATTAACAGTTTTACAATATATTATTTTGTTCACCCGTAGCCCTGCATTCAAGCTTTCTAAGAACAACAACAACAACAATGTAATCAGTATCTTGCGAAATACCTTTTCTCAGAATAATAATTTGTCATTTCATAGTTTCTTATGAGATACCTTGTAAAAACTTAGGGTATGGATTCACCTAGCTCAAGAGTGTTATTTTGTTGGCTGCATTCTGGTGAACGGTGAACGGTGAACGGTGAACGGTGAACTTGTTTTTGGTATTGTTGGCTGTGATTTGATTTGGTTTGTAAGAGCTGTTTTATAAAGATCACAGATCTGCTGTTACTAGAATAAGCTGAAAGATGAATCCATTCAGCAGACCGTGACATCTGTGTCAGGCTGCATTGGCTTCTCATTGGCACCTTACATGTCAGCTGATCCCAGATACAGCCTCTGATTGGTGGATAGATCAAAACAAGATGGCAGCGTCCACCTTAGCCGAGTGAGCTAACCAAAGTTACACTATTTCTCTAAGATGTATACATAAATCATCCCGGATTACTTTCATTTTTGGGAGGATTGGATCCGGATAGTCACTGAATATACACTGATCTTCTCAGTGAGGCAGAAAAGCTTCTGGATGTATTAGAAACACACAGAGTTTATCAGCGGAAAGCCACCGAGCTGACAAAGCAAGTGGATTGCTAGTAAGTTGCTAGTCTTACTGTACTATTTTCAGAGCTGATGATGTAAAGACGACATTCATTGTGTCATTTACGACAGCGTTGACCTCAGAGGGTATGCTGGTTAATGGCTCTACTAGTAGGGCTTACCAGTTGGATTTGGCATAAATTGCTCGGGATCTAAAGAATCCACAGCTGAGATTTGGGATGATTTCCCTGCTGATACAATGCGGGGGGTTTGTACTAAGTCTGTGGGGCTCTAACGACTGGAAATATGGAAAAGTCTAAAGTGATTTCATTTTTATTCACGTCATGTGTTGACTGTTTTGCTCTGGGAATAATTTAACATGGGCCTTGGGTTTGAACAGACAAAACAATTATTAATGCCTTGTTATTCTAATATTTGCAAAGAAGGTTTTTTTTTTAACAGCACTCCTATCAATAGACCGTCCCAAACCAAGAGACAAAACCACCATGGTAAAAAACAAAAGTCTTAGTTTGACCATGCCTTAGACAGAAAGTCATTTCTATATTAGGCAGGTGCCTCATACCCCTGGCTAATAAAATCTAAATCTAATTTTCACTGAAAATGTTGGGCTCAGTTTACCATGCTGCCATGTGATTTGTCATCGTTCTGTCTTCTATGAGAGAGGTTTCTTTTCTTTGTAACTGAAGGACGGAGCATTTGTACATTTTCCTTTATACGGCCACACTACATGAACTGCCTCCTTATTTATGTCCTCTGTTGATTCCTAAAGCTGTCAGCAGCTGTAGCCTTCGATCTGATGGACTTGTCATGTATGTCATTCCACAGACTCGCTCTGTCTTTGGTCAAAGTGTTTTTAGTGTGTTTGCGCCATAATCTTGGTCTGAGCTGTACAATCGCCTTAAAACTAGAGCATTTAGTTGGCTTGGAAGATTTTAAAACCAAGATAGGGGATCACTGACTTGACCACTGTATGCACACGTTTCTCTGCTTAACGCTTCTGATTTGTTGACTGATGTAATTTCTGTTTAATATCTGTCTTTTGTTCTCTGTGTGAAACTTTGATGCTGCTGTCTTGGCCAGAACTCTCTTGATAATGATATCTTGTATCTAACTGAGAATACTTCCCTGGTAAAATAAATCAAATTAACTCATAACAGGAAGATAGTTTTTCCAGCTGGATGGTTGTCCATTTTTTCGGTGCTCTGCTTGTGTGAGATGACTATCTATTGTAAACACACTCAAAAATTGTATACAGTTTATAAAGGCTGGATTTAAAGGTTTGGGATTTCATCACAAAACATAGTGAGAACCCACATGTTCTTAATATGTATTTGAAGTAACCAAGCTTTAACAAATATGATTCTGATTTGACATTTGGCTCCCTTGCATTACTCTTTGGGTACTACATACTGCTAATGAGTATATTATAGACTTAGTTGTATGTGGTGTGGCTGGGCTTGAACCTCCTTTAAAAAAAGAAAAAAGTCTTATTATTCAACATTAAGCCAAACATGCAGAGATGTGTGTGGCGTGTCCTCCCTCTCCATCACACTTTAGCATAGAGCATATGGTTTAAAGTGACCAGACAAAACTGTGCAGAAATAGAGATATAGTACACACACACTGTGCAGGCTATGGATTGCGGAATGTAAGAACACTGCATGAGTCAATAGCTAAATGAAGAAAGATGCTGATGTGAACATAGATATATGACTCATATCTGTATGAGGTGACATGCAGGCAGGCAGGTTCATGAATCTTAATAATCAAGGATGAGAAGCGTGTAGGTTGAATGGTATTACCAAGACATGTCAGCGTAATGACATGTGAGTATTTAAAATAAATAACCATGTTGACAGCGATGGATAAAAGACCAGCTAGTTCCAAACCTCTGCAGCTCTCTCCATCCCCTCCCTTTCCACCTCAAAAGCTGTGAGGTAGAAAATAGGGAGATATGAGGAGGTGCGGATGGAGGGAGATAAGCTGAGGTGGAGATAGAGACAGGTGAAAGAGGTGAGGGTCATAGCACATGCTCCTCTCGGCCTCCTCTCGCCAATGTTGTTTTATTAGCCCTGTCAGATTGTAATTTACCCAACGGTAAACATACAGAACGAGCTTAATTAAGAATTTTTGAACGGGGATACGGTCAAGTCCGGAAACATTAGAGAGATGCAACCGGGTGTCGTAAAGATTGATTGAGAAGCAGGATGGAAGGACATGGTTAGAAACAGAAGGTGGAGGGAAGGGGGGCCAGAGTGGTGTGTATGTTGCAACAGAGGGGTATTCTTGTGTTGCTCGGGGCAGTAGAGTGAGATAAGTTTGGAAAGATAGGGACAAACGATTTTTAATGCATTAACAGCCCGGCTGTGCGGGGCAATAACAAGGACAAGATCAGCGTTAAAATGTTTGACATCCTGCCTTGAGATCAATGCAACCCTGGACAGGGCACACATGTAGGCTGCATATACACCTCTACTACCGGCCCAGATAACACACACACACACACACACACACACATGTACACACACACATATATATACACACATCTACCTTAGCAGGGCACAGAGCATGTGGGTGGGTGCATGAGTTAACAGCCTTCAAACCTCAAGGCAAGTGCAGAAAATAAAAAAACAATACCTATATCCATAACAATATCCGCAGGTAAAAGCATCTCTAAATCAAACCGGAGAGAGGGAGCATCTGGAGTTGATTGTTGAGAGCCGTGTCGACTGCGTAAAAGGCAGACAAACTAAAAGAGTAATGAGCCTATCCATATCTCCCCGTGGACCTTAAGTTTGCATTCAATACATTATTTACAGCTGAATTTTTTACTGAGGTATAGGTTCCTCTCAGGGGTGTTCACACACTAGTGCTCTAACTGCTTTCCATTGCCTGCAGTTGCGTTGATCAACCATCAGAAGTAATGCTTCCAGCTTGTTTCCCCATTTTTACAAGCCTGTTTATTTATATTTCACATGGATCCCTGAGACGATCTCACGAGCGAAAGTAATAGCTGGAAAATAAGAACATAAACAGCACTTTTTTCTGTTTAGTCTGATGAAAAACTAAAGTTTCACTCAAACTGAAACACAGAAATAGTATGACTCTAGTCTTAAAAGATAGGTTACTGTAGTTTAGATGAAAAAAATGTTTTCTGTCCACTAATTATTTTATAGTTCTGTATTGCATACATTACTGTTACAAAATGAGCAACTGTTATCATGAGGTTTTTGAAAGTTTATATCAATAGATTGTAAAGACTTTGAGCTTAAAGATATATATTGTGTCAAGAGTCAGCCTCATGCCTCCCCCTAAAAGGAACAAGCTCCCTTCATAGCCTGTATTCAGTCTGCTGCTTAACACATAGAAACATAAAATGAATGGATGCACATATTGACTTAGGCCATGAGTATAGTCTCTAGTGAAATAGGACAAATTCTCCATTTTATATCACATGGAGGTTAAATGGCATCTTACATAGCAAAAGAAAAGGAGTGTAGAATTGTATGCTTAGTCGGAAAACATGTTGATATTCTTCTTATACCTGAAATTGCAATATTTATATGCACATGAACCGACAATATATTTAAGGTTCCAGGATTTAAAACGCAGTAGATTACAAAGTCTTTTAAAGAGCCGAGCATTGCTGTACGTTGCACTGCACCATCGCTTCCAGCTTCCCATTCAGCTGCAGGTCTCATGTTCCAGATTCATTTTGACTCAGTTGTTCGCATGCAGATTCTTATTTGGCTGCACATGCATGCAAGGTTTACATCTAAACTTTGTGCAGTAGACTGTGTGTAAACTAAGGACTCTTATACATCTGTGTTTATCAAATCTTTGTTAAAAAAAAAGAGCGGTGTCCCAGTAACAAGTCAGATACTGGTAATAATTCAGAGCATGCTATAAAGCGATCTACATGAATATAGACTGAGCATAGAATGGAGGAGGAATGTAAAGTCATCTGCAGGATTCTGGTGTATATTATTTGTCTGTGCGTTGCTATAAAGCACTGTCTTCTAGATCTGAAGGATTTCTTTATAATAAGCCCCTCCTGCTCCTACAGCCAGAAAGCACTCTAGCAACTGTAGCCTGAGACATCCCTGCTCCCTTTGTCTTTGTAGTTCAGCAGCTCTCGTCCAAAATCCTGTAACTTCTGGGAGACGGGGAGGTCTCAGCTCTCTGCTCAGAGAGCAAAACAAGCGGAGCCTCTTTCACCATCTCTTTATGACGCTATCTATCGCTCCGATTTTGTCTCTCTCTCTCTTTTCAAATAGACTATTTGTCATCTCTGAAATAGAGCATTTTAAAAATTCAACCTGGAGCCAACCCCCACCCTAACTCTATTCTCACTCTCAATTCCCCAGACTCTGGCCAGCTACGATCAATAGCCTATTGATCAACTCTCTCCATTCCCATTACACACCAGTTCCAAAAGAGCCAACCATTTTCCCTGAAAAGCTGATCTGGAACATATAAGCAGTGGTAGGGTTTCTCTAATTTCAGGGGGTTATTATTAAATGAGTACAGTGTGCGAGTGCTTGGCTGCTCTCTGAGGTCGAGTGTTGAAAGCGGCTGAGAGAGAAGACCTCTGTGAAGGCAGTTAGCTTTTAATTGAAAGGTAAAGCACTGACGTAGAGAATGGTTCTCCACTTAATTCAAATAAAGGTAAGAGCATTACCACATAGGTAGAATGTCGTTCTTTTCCTGTTGTTTTTACTTCATTTCTCTCCCCCGCCCTCTCTCTCTCTCTCTCTTTCTCTCTTTCTCTCTCCATAGACAATGCTACGGGCAAAATCAATACTGGAGAGAAAAAAAGAAGGCATATTTTTAGCCTGTTATTATATGAGCTGTATGAGGAAAACAGTGTTTGTGGGAAAGACAGAAATGCCAAGGTGGCTGATAAGAGAGAGATCGGGTGGGAGAGATACAAAAGAAGTGAAAGAGTGAGAATGATGGTGGTGGTGGGCTGAATAAGGGTAGAGTCTAATGGAGATGGATCTTCCCAAGGTGGAGATAAGATGGGGTAACTGTGAGAAAATGGCTGATGTCTTGCTCGTAGGTGTAGATCTGTGTAGACAGCGGGAAGGTGGCTACAAAAAGTTGTGTTGACATGGCTTTTAGGGATGCTAAATCTGTAAAATTATAAAGACTTGTGTGGTCAAAAATCTTTATTTTGATGATATGTTGTTTTTTTGGTATTAAGTGAAAGCTGTGCAACACAACACAGTGATGCTATTTATACCATGTTCTGCAGCGTTTGCTCCTCCTCTGTGCCTGTGCTCTCTGTGGATGGTTGTATACTACACCTGCACTTTCACTACTGCTGCCAATGGCTTTCTGATGGACTCCCTCTCCCTCACCTCTTCTGGGCCTCACCTCTGTCCCGCTGTCAGTCAACCTCAGGACCTCCTCCAATTGGCCTGAGATGCTCTGTTGATCAAATGGCAAAGCTCCGATTGGCCGAAAAGCACAGAGGGAAGGAAGGAATTGATTTATCTGTGGTATTAGGGGATCAATTAATCCCCATTGTGTGTGCCAGCACAGATAGTCCGATGTGTCTTATTTGGTACGGCTTGTTTCTGCTCAGCCAAGATAAGAGTCTCTCCCATCACTTCGCTCTATGAGCAACAAATCAAATCAAATCGAAAGGGACGACAGCACGCAGAGGGTTCCTCCCCAGGCTGTGGCTGGCTGATCACAATAAGGAGAGGCCATCAATATGAAAAGTAGTCCGTGCAGAATAAATGCAGCTCATTTCAGGGCCTGAGATGTCTGCCCTGTTGCCATGACAATCCACAGTGAGAATATAAACATCTTAAATAACTTCAGTTTTCTCATTTTACAAATGATCAATGACCTTTAATAAGAATACCACAGATATACAACGTGCAATGAGCTGGATGGGCAACATTAGGTTCAAGTGTGTCTTATAACAACACTGCTCGGACATATAGTGAAAGTAAATACGCAGAGGTGTTGTATCAGCGTTGGCTGAACTTCAGGCTGCTTTTCTGCATATAAGACAAGTGTAGTATTTGTCCCAATAACTATTATTATTATTACTATATAATGGAAAAGTATTTTTTTCATCCAGGGAACGATGTTTGGTTATTGTTTTAATATGAACATGAAAAAAGGGGAATCTGCTCTTTGGTTGTTTAGTGATTGCCAGAAAATGATCAGGCACCAATTCAGTTATTTTTCACAAAAATAGCTGCTCACATCCAATGAAGATTATCTGCTAATCTCTGTTTTTTTAAGAATACAAATAAAATTCATAGTTTCAAAAATATTTATAAAACAATATGTTTAGGATGATGTCTTACCCTGGTGTTGGGCATGTTTTAATTTGTTTTAACACAGTTGAAAATTAGGTCGACCGATCCTCTTAAAACTAAACATTTCCTGTTGTTCTTTCTCCTAAACGATTGTAAATCAATCATCAGAGCGCTATAGACTATAGATTCAACAAAATACAACTTTTGGGGATGTATACATTACCTTGTGATTAGCATTTTGTCCCACTATTTCTTTCAGCAGTAACTTGTGTTAGGCCTGTTTTTATTGTTTAAACATTTACTTGATAGTAAAATTAACCTTTCCTCTGCCAATAAGTGATTTGAAGAAAAAAATAGTTGACAACTGAGTAATTTATTGGTTAAAAAAAGCTGCTCAGTCTTAAAAAGAAGCATTTCTTGATTTTCCTTCTCTAGCACGATTGTGAAACAATTGTCATTGCGCTATGAACTATAGATTGGACAGGAGAAAGACATTAATGGATGTCTGCTTAAAATTTTGATAGGCTTTTTTAAAAATATTGACTGATATTTTGGAGACCCAAGTGTATTGATAAATAGACAAAAAAGTAGTCTGTAATCTACAAAATTAAACTCTGGAGCATCTCAATCGTATATGGTGCACATTAAGAAATAACACCAAACTCTGTGAAACCAGGGAGAATATAAGTAACATACTGTACTGCATATTTGTGAGTGGGAAAGCGATCATGGCTAGAGGAGGAAGAGAGAGGGGTCAATGAACCGATACTTGCTGATACTCAGTCTGAGATGACGGTGAAAAGAAAAGGTAAGAGAGACTAGGACAGAAGTGGGTGCTAATTCCTACTTTTCAGTTTAAATAAAGATTGGAGCTGGATAAAAGCCATTAAGGGAGAAATCAGACAGGGCATGCTATGTAGGACAAGAGCTGACTGCAGGGAGGTGAGTGGTGGGATCGATACTCAGTCGATGCGCTCAACACCCAGCTCTGCGCACACACACACACACACACACACACACACACACACACACACACACACACACACACACACACACACACACACACACACAAACACACACAGGGGCATGTGGTATTGTCGGGCATCTGCATGTTTGTGTGTATTTGTGTGTGTTTTCAGCAGTGACTAATGGAGAAAGAGAGGGAGCCTGGAGAGTAAGAGTGCATACAATATACAATTAAGTCTCTTTTGAGCGAGGGAATATTAAACACAGGCTGCTTGTGTGGAGTGTAATTTGTAGTGATAAAAGTATTAAAGTAAAGCGCTCGGACAAAGATAGAAGGGTGGACAGCTGCACAGCTGCACAGATGGATTTATTTTCAGGGGCACGATACAGTTAACAAAGATAGATGTTTCAAAAGAGCTTCTTCAGCCCCAACTGGAGCCTCAATACTACTGCAATCACTCTGCAGTCTCCTCTCCTCCTCTCCTCTCCTCTCTTCTTTCTACCTTCTTTTCTCCCCCCTGCCTCCTCTCTCTCTCTCTCTCTCTCTCATTGTAGAATTGATCGACTATGTCTTCTCAATCCATCTCTCCCTCTGTCGCTTAGCAACGGCCGCTCTATCGGGTGTGGAGGGTGGGAGTTTCACTCGGGGAGGGGCAGGTGGGTGGGAGGAAAAGGGGGAGAACATGAGGGGAGGAGGGGGCCATGTATGGGTGTGTGGGTGGTGTTGGGGGGGTTAAGCAAAAGCCAATTGTAGTTGATTCCACATTTATTCTGACTGATACATGTTTCCCGTTCGCGCTCTCTGTGTGTGAGGCTTCACTGCTCTGCTGCTAATATGAAGAAAAAAAATACAGGAAAACAAAATGATACTGACAGAGAGATTTTCAAAATTCCAGATCCAGAAAAACATGTGCTTCAGTTGTAGCACACCAAAAAAATGGTTTGATATGGGCGCCAGGATGACTAGTAGTAGGTCAGTGTTTCTGTTTGGTTTGTCTGAGTGTGAGCGGTCCATCACTCTCCCTGAAGCTGTGTCACAGTTTCATACAGTGAGCCGTCTCTGTGAAAATACAAAAGCACACTGGTGTGAGCCTGCACTTTAAAAATATCTACGCCTCCTTTTCTCTGTCTCCAAAAAATAGAGAAAACAAAAAAAAATGTGAGGGATATTTTTGCTCAGAAACATTTTATGTGTTCTGCACATCTGTTATTTACAAAAACTTTGAACAGATAGAATAAAAAAAAAAAAAACTTTTTGGGTTGCACCAAATCAAAACATGTACTTTATTTAGCTGAAAAATGAATTTAATAAAATGTAAGGGGGTTGAATTAACACCTGTAGCAATGAGAATAACTGCAGTGCATAAAAACATGAATATCATTTAAAAAAAAAAAATCTGTTTTAAGTGATTTGCGTACAATCCTCAAATTAACAAGCGTAGGGGAATAAGCCTGAGCGTTGTGCAAGACACATTGTTCTTTATTCAAGACCTTATCCTTTTGATCTACACTTAATGTCTGATCCCCTCTGAGGAAGATGTGTAGGCTATTCTTTAAGCCTAATAAATCCAGCGTTAGCAGTGCTTAAGAAGGGAAAAAGCTGTGAGGTTTAAATGCAGGAGGGCAGGGGGAGAAGAACAATGAATAATGCTCTTAACCAGCTTCTGAGATAACACACACACATTGCAAATCTATAATCATTCTAATCTGCAATCTATGTGGCAGAATAAATGCATGGATGTGAGGGGCTTCAGCTTAAAGCTGGAATGATATACATACACATTACAACACATGATCACTTTCATCTCGATAAGTAGATACGAGTGTGTGTGTGTGTGTGTGTGTGTGTGTGTGTGTGTGTGTGTATGTTATTACATAGACCAATTTATAAACTTTTTAGCTTTCCAAAATGAATTTGTTTTATTAACAACCCTGTGATGTATGCGAAATTCAGTTAACTCTAAACAGAGAAAAAAGTATTGAGGGACTTTGAATCATATAACTGTGTGTGTGTGTGTGTGTGTGTGTGTGTGTGTGTGTGTGTGTGTGTGTGTGTGTGTGTGTGTGTGTGTGTGTGTGTGTGTGTGTGTGGTCATGTGAAGATTTTCTAATGTCAACAAAAGTTTAGAATTGTATTTATTGTTTTAAAGTGTTGTAAATATAAGTAAAGATTCAAATGTATGGTTGTTTCACAATTGTCAATTGATAGATAGATAGATAGATAGATAGATAGATAGATAGAGAGACTCTTTTAATTGATCTGAAGTTGACACCAGCCGCAGAGAAAATAAGGACGTGTATGAACTTAAACTCCTCTTGTCTTATTAAATATTTTGATATTTACTCACTGTTTGCGCAGTAAAATGTCAGTAACCAATACAGGAATGTATTTAAGACAATGGAGTGTGTGCAAGTGTGTGTGTCATTATAATGTATTTAAGTCAAAGCTCAAACAACAAAATAACTCACAGTACACACATCCTTCAAATAAGTAATTATATAGCCTACTTTATTGTATTATAATTTGGGATTTTAAACACGATCACGGTTATGATTCAAAGTCCTTTAATACTTTTTTCTCTGTTTAGAGTTTACTCAATTTGGCATACGTCACAGGGTTGTTATTAAAACAAATTTGTTTTGGAAAGCTCAATTTTTTTTACAAGGTCTACGTAATTAAATTAAATAAAAAACACGAAACCTTCCATACCACAAATAACCAGGGGATACCTTATTTTAATTTGGGCAATTTACTTTAGGAAGACCACTAAACTTCCGCTTTGAAAGGCCTTATCCTCCTGTTATCTTGTTTATAAGTTTTGCTCTCGTCAAAACAAACATCTCAAAGTCTCGTGAGCACTTTGAGGCCTCGCGGCTAAAGTTGAAGTTGTCCTCATGAAAGAAAGAAAGCTCGGAAATCCGTCCAACATTTAGTAATCTAGCCCGATCGGATCGATGCTCTATTGAATGTGTTTGTGATTAGTAGCTGTATTGATCGCAGTGACATCATGTGAACACACCTGAGTGATGGTTATTTCGCTAACAGCTTGTCAGTATCTAAATAAATCTGCGTGTCTTCAATGAGAAATTCAAACAAATACGTAGGCTTTATTTTTCTTACTTGTTTTAAATTATATTTAATTTCACAGTGTGCTTCTTTTCGACCCACATTAGGCCTACTTAAAGACACAGACCAAAGAATTGTCAGCCAAAACGTGAATGATGCAGATCTTAAAGAAAATAAGTTTACATAAAAAAATAAATAAAGCCTCAGGTTTTCTTTTTCAGCTTTTTTTGTGGTAAACTGATACATATTTTGGGATGTTTTTACTCTTAAACTTTCATTAACAAATATATTAAAGACAATTTTGGACGACAAAAATGATTTATGATAGAAATGTACCGTGTAAATGGTTGATTAACTGTTCTGTAAAGAATGCCAGTTTTATTTGGCACCTGTTGTCCCACATTTTTATAGGCCTTCCGAATAAAAATGAAAAAGAAAAAAAAAAGGCTAAACGAGTTGACTTTCATATGGAGTGAAACCAAAAGCAGAGAAAGGGATGTGCTCCCAATTCTTTCTGCCAATCGATCAGACTGCGGATGGATCGATATGGCACCAGGGCTATTGATCACTACAGTCCTCTATTGCTGTGCGCTTTCAAATGCAAATGTACCTAAATTATAATCTTTGGCAACACACTAATTCTTTAACAAACTGCAGGCAAACGCTTTGCAAACAAGGAGATTCAATGCATGAGCGATTCCTTATTTATTTAATTATTTTTCGTTCACATGTCGGCCTTTTAAATTTGGCCGAAGGTCTCTGAGTGTGAAACAAACAGTGGGCTACTGTTTAAAAATTTAACAGGACAAACAGCTAGCTTTAAAAATTCAGAATTACTTTGATTTGGCCTGAGGCCTGTTGAAACATATAATATGTTTTTAAGCCACGTTCAGAGAAATTCTAGTAACAGAAAAAAATAGATCATTTGACATCTTAAAAAATATCAAACAATAGAAGTTTAAATTGCATGTAGTTTAAAGAGTTCAAAACACATTTAAACCACGTATTAGACATACATAGCCTATAGTCATGTAAATCTCTCTCTCTCTCTCTCTCTCTCTCACACACACACACACACACACACACACACACACACACACACACACACACACACACACACACGCACGGTTATTTAAAGCAGAGCCATTGGCAAACAATGCAGATGTTGTGAGGATCCCAACAAGGCCATTTCAGTGTGTGTGTGTGTGTGTGTGTGTGTGTGTGTGTGTGTGTGTGTGTGTGTGTGTGTGTGTGTGTGTGTGTGTGTGTGTGTGTGTGTGTGTGTGTGTGTGTGTGTGTGTGTGTGTGTGTGTGTGTGTGTGTGCTGTGGATGGAGAGAAGAAGAAGCAGCACCTCGTCCCGCTGACTTGCTCAGAGGCCTGATCAATGCGACATTACTAAACACTGCTACTTAACTTTTGCCAATAGCCAGATTCAAGTAAATATACTTTAGAATACATTAAGTGTGATGCATCAGCCGTGGAGTCATTCAAGAAGTCATGAAAAGATTAGTCTGTCTCTATCGAGTCATTCCTGGGAAAATAGACAAGCGTACTACGGGAGAGTTGGCCCACAATACCTTTCATTTAAACACTGTGTGTAGTGGACTATAAATTATGTGAAATAAAATGAACGTTAAGAGAGCTAGAATTTACATTTTTGGCACCTGTAGCATAAAACATACAGCTTCTGTAAGAAAAATAAAACTGATTGTTACTTTTGAAATGTAAAAATAATTTTAAATGATAAAATAATATAAATACAACAAATGAAGAATGTAGGAAATAGTTCTAACAGTGAAATAGCCTATAGCATTTGATGTGTTTTTCCCCAGCAGCACTCAGCCAAATGAAAAGCTGAGCTCAAACTTTCTGAGCTGAGTGCTGTGTGCTTTCTTCATGTAATGAAACGGCCTGTTGACACAGGTCAAACATACAACAGGATAGACCCAACTTAAACCATTTTAGCAGAATGCATCTTTGGCACTATTGATCCTTCAGAAATGCATCGAGCGGAGCTCGGGGTTCAGCATTGATTAGTTGATCAGCAAACGACAGCAGTGCTTAAAGATAAAAACAAACTGCTGTGGGCCTCATAAAACACTTGAATTGTGAGCCTTAAACTGACTGCACATAACCAGTGTACAAGGTATAAAATAATAGGCCAATTTAAAGTTTTCTAGAGATGTTGTTTTTTAATAATTAACAAATAAATAAATAAATAAAAATAGAGCTACACAAACATTACGTGTGTGTGTCTGTGTGTGTGTGTGTGTGTGTGTGTGTGTGTGTGTGTGTGTGTGTGTGTGTGTGTGTGTGTGTGTGTGTGTGTGTGTGTGTGTGTGTGTGTGTGTGTGTGTGTGTGTTTGTGTGTGTGTAAAGTCGATGCCAACGTGGTGCTGAGGCCACCGCCTCGCGCTCTTATTAATATGAAATAAATGAGCAGCTCTCTGCAGCGTCGCCCCCGTCACACCGCAGATATCGACACAGTTAATATTTTATAGTGTGTTTGCCATAGGATATGCTTATTTAAGTATTCCAAAACAGTACTTTGGAAATACAAAATTAAACTGAGCTCTAGGCGGATGCATGAATTGTTTTTATTATTTTATTTTGTGGGCGGGGGATTGGGGGGTTTCTTTGCATCAAATTCTGTTTTGTCTTGCTGAAAGGAAGATTTGACCTGTGCGTATAAAAGAAGAAAACAGAATTGATTGAAATTCGGTAAAAGTGCGTTGAACAGTTCCTTGCGCCCTGTGTTGACCCTGGCGTATTTCTCTGATAACACGAGTGCAGCTCTTTAAAAGTATTGAAAGAAGTAAGAGAGATTGTGGAAAATGAAGTTAAGAGTTGTTGGTAAGAGTGTAAAACTTTTCAGCGCGTTTGTTTTGGGTTGTAAACCCTGGTGAATTAGGAGCGAGGAGCCAGCAATGAAAGTTAACATCCATCACCACCGCGACCAATAAGCTGCTCTGGCCGGCTGGCTGAGCACAGATGACGGATTCGCTGCTGTGCGGGCTTCGGTAATTCATTTTCGATAGCAGTGGTTGCTGGGATCAATACAGGGACATTAACCCAAGCGGACACTGCTGTTCTCCTGATGGCACAAGCCAAAAGCCACCATCCCCCTGTTGGCAATCAGCAAAGACACACTTTTTACGCTCATTATTTGGGGGAGAGGACCAGTGTGCCAAGGCCGCTGATATCACTATTCATCAGAGCAGTTATGGATGGCCCTGACCTAACTGTTGGTAAACACTGGTCAGGGAGATTATTTTATGCAATTTGCAAATGATTAGTGATGCCACTTCCTGGATTGTTTAACTTTTTTTTTTTTTTTTTTTAAGTCCGGGTCGAAATCCTAATGGCCTCATTTTACATAACGTCGGTGCGAATATGCCAAGCTTCTCACTTTGAACAGTGTTCACATAGTTTACAGAGCAGTGGGGCCTGCTGAGGACACACAAACATACAGACACGGACACATCCCGTGTGCGTTGTAACATGTCAGAGAGGTGTTTTAGTGATTTTTACACATATCCAGCACTATAATGTGTCACTCCTCTCGGCACATCTCACCCTATAGCTGCACATATATAGGCCGGGCGCAGCCGTAATGGTAACATACATACGCAGTGGATAGCTTATATTGTATTATATGTATGGAACTTATTAAAACCAGATTTTGTTTATGCATGCGTCAGGTCGGTCTGGATAGGAATCTTTGGCATTTTTTTAGGCCCCGAAGGAAGAAAATAACAGGGAGCACTCACATTTTTTTTACAAACATTTTAAAGAATATATATATATAAAAAAACATTTCCCTTCACAAGTTAGCAAATGTATAAGTGTTTAATACGGGAATACTGGAATTGGATAATAATTGACTCAGTTGCGCACGAGTCTGCATGTACCACATTGCATGTAACCGGTACAGGAAGCATAACAATGTTTACTTCATAATTATAGCGGACTGAAACTTTTGGACAATATTTGGGGGGCTCAATGCTGTCAGTTTTTCACCCAAAACACGTGGCCCTTTAGTTACCACCCTCCAATCCCCCCACCTCAACGTGCTGCGCAATATAGCATCCATATTGCGGGTCCCTACATATATAGGCACCAACCTATTGATGAATCTCCTGATCCATACATACTTTGACATTGATGGATTGCTGACCTGGATTGACGTCAGCGAGCTGCAACTTTCATACAGAAGTTTGTAGGAACATTATGTGAGAGTTGTGGGAGGGAGTTGGGGTTTCGTGGCCTCAATCCGAGGAGCAAAGATCCTAGAGGGGTCAAAGCCCGGAGGCTATGATGAAATGACACTCCGCAGACGTTCAGTAACATTTGCTGGAAGAAAAACTTGTAAGAAAAAAGTTATGAAGGAGTGAAAGTTTGAAGGAGGAGATTGGACTTAAACAATTGACCGTTTTCTTTTCAGACTGTGGAAGAGAGACGCAAATGTGATTTCATTTGGAGGCTGATTAACATTTAAAGAGCAAGAGGCCATCCCCAGTCTGAAGTTGGAATCTCATATTTAACCTTTAAAGAATTTGATATATTTATTCATTGTGCACAAGTGGCCCCTTAAATGTATTAAATACAAAGGCAGAGGCTGGAGGCTATGAAGTCCTCTCAAGAGAAGTTGCGTTTTCTAATTACAATCGTGTCCTGATGTGACACAAGTCAATTAATCTTTAACTTTGAGCAGAGGCATCACATGTGTTTCTGGCGCCATGTCACACGCTTTTATCTGAAAAAAAACAAAAAAAAAACAAGGAGCTAGTCCATCTTATCCGTCTGAGTGCAAATTTTGCGCACTCTGCAGAGGATTGCAGGTCTGTGTGTTATCTCAGACTCTAATGCAATCTTTTCCAGGAGTTTAAGGTTCACTCTGCAACATGAGCAACCCATGACATAGGGGCCAGTGACGTCAGGGTGGCTCCAGACAGAGTGCGCGAGTGCGAGGATAGGCCACGGGGGCGCGCACATGCGCACAGGCTCGGTCTCATCTTAACATGAGCGCGGGCGCGTCAATATACACACAGAGAGCAGAGCAGCACTTTGGGTATAGTAGAAGGTGCTCCACAGCGAGAGAAATCCAGGCTTGCTGCACCTACACACGCTGAGTAGAGGTTTGCGGCGACTGGGATCTTTTAAAACCATGCTGGATTGACTGCAGAGAGGCAACTACAATCAATGGCTTGGCTTTGAAATCGTTGGAAATTTATTGGAAAGGAGTGTGAGACAGAGCGACAGTGAGAGAGGGAGAGAAGCGAGGGAGAGAGCGAGAGAGTGGCGAGAGGGGTGGAAATAAAGATCCTTTCAACGATGGAGCTTACAATGGAAAACATTGGAAATCTGCACGGTGTTTCTCACTCCCATCAAACGAGCGACTTAATGAACTCCCCGCACGCGCGCCAGTCGTCGGCGTCGCATCGGAACTTGGTGTCGCACGGGCGCTCAGCCATGGTGTCCAGCATGGCCTCGATACTGGAGGGAGCGGGGGACTACCGTACAGACCACGCACTGTCTGGGCCGCTGCATCCGGCCATGACCATGTCGTGTGACTCCGGGATGAGCCTAAGCAGCACCTACACCACACTGACGCCTCTGCAGCACCTGCCCCCCATATCCACCGTGTCGGAGAAATTTCACCACCCGCACCCACATGCTCACCATCATCCGGCGCATCAGCGACTTTCAGCCGGGAACGTTAGCGGCAGTTTCACCCTGATGAGGGACGACCGCAGCCTCGCCTCCATGGGTAACCTCTATGGTCACTATCCCAAAGACATGTCCGGCATGGGGCAGTCTCTGTCCCCCCTCTCCAACGGGCTGGGCTCTTTGCACAGTTCCCAGCAGACTCTCAGTGCCTACGGTCCCGGTGCTCACCTCTCCAATGACAAGATGATCTCCTCGGGGGGCTTCGAGTCCCACGCGGCTATGCTGTCCCGGGGCGAGGAGCACCTGGCCCGGGGTCTTGGGGGCCACGGGCCCGGACTCATGACCTCATTGAATGGCATCCACCATCACAGCCATCCGCACTCTCAGGCAAACGGGTCAATGCTTTCTGAGCGGGACAGGCAGACGGTGGTAGGAGGCGGACAGGGCGGTGGGTCGGGGCAGGTGGAGGAGATAAACACAAAGGAGGTGGCACAGCGAATAACGGCAGAGCTCAAGCGTTACAGCATCCCGCAGGCCATCTTTGCTCAAAGGATCTTGTGCCGGTCCCAGGGAACTCTGTCCGACCTGCTGCGGAATCCTAAACCATGGAGTAAACTCAAGTCAGGCCGGGAGACGTTCAGGAGGATGTGGAAGTGGCTCCAGGAGCCCGAGTTCCAGCGGATGTCGGCGCTCAGGCTTGCAGGTGAGTGAGGAGACAGCTCACAACCTGAGTGATGTGGAGGGATCAATTAGAAGTCAATGTGGCGAGACTGTCAATAGCTGCTCAAACAGACATTACTAGAAGTTATTAGTCGATTGTATCGAGTAAAACTTCATCATGACAGTTGGGGTGTTAAATGTTGGGGAAATCTATATTTTGATTGATGCTACAATCCATGAGAGTATAAACATACGCCGTGCAACAATGTAGGTGTTAGAAACAAACGAGAGGAAGTGACTTTTAAAAGTAGCCAAAGTGCAAACGTTTGCATAGATGTGTTTGTTTTTACGCACGGACAGAAACTGACAAACACACACCTCTCCCTCTCCCTCTCTCTCTCTCTCTCTCTCTCTCTCTCTGTCATCCATACTCTCCCTCACTCACACACACACACACACACACACACACACACACACACACACACACACACACACACACACACACACACACACACACACACACACACACACACACACACACACACACACACACACACACACACACACACACACACAGACAAACAAAAACATACACAGAAGGAGACCAAACAAAGGAAATCAAAGCAGAATGTGACCAAAATTGATTACATCTCGATGCAAATACTAGAGGTAACAACAAATCTGCACTCTGAGATCAGTGCAAACACCAAGTTTTACTTTGGACTCTTTTGTATCAAATGCACTTGATGTGATACTCGCCTTGTCAAATAAGGCGCAAACAAGGATCGTCTGAGGCCTGGCCAGAGAGTCTGAGGAGCATGACCTCCTATAGATCAATATTTCAGGTCCAGGCGTCCCCTTTCAGAGCAGCGCACTGATAAATGATCGATTTGGATCTGAAAGACAGAGACACAAACAGATGCGTCTTTCTCTGGTCTGTCTGTGTTGTGTCCTCTGCCCTCTCCAAAATTTGGCCTGTTTAGCTTTTCTGAAGGATTAGATTTTTGTTGTGTTTTGTTAGAATGTACGTGAATCATTGAAACATGACAATAGAAATGAATGGACAATCTTTGTGTACATTGTGTGTGTGTACATGTGTTATTTGTGGTCACATGTGACGCCGTTTCTCCATTTTGTCTCTCTGAATGGTTGATTTCTGAAAGCCATCGTTGTGATTTTTATTGCGCAAATCACTTCAACGTTGTGATTTGAACCCAGCTTCCCCACCCTTAAACCCTCCAACATCAGATTAACTGACTCAAATGAAAAAGGGAGACGTCGCATAGGGCTTAAAACAGAGGTGTGGGTGAGAGGTCCCCTCTCATCGATGTTTGTGTAAAGGCCCCGTTTAAACGTGCAGCGCTTCCAAACGTCAATCAGGTCCGCTGTGTCGTATTTCAGAGAACAGTTCAATTAAGCAGATATAGTGGCATATTTTAGTTCCAGTCAATGCTCTATTGAAAAGCACTTAATGGCATGTAAATTGTTCCTTTGCGCATTTAGAGGGGTTCTGGTAAATAAAGATTTAAACACTCCACAATTGTCTCTTTAAGTGCCACTGCTGTTAAAGCTAATTGGGCTGTGGGGTTTTATATCTTCCACACTCGGCACCAGGATAACCCAGCGGTGCCCCCGCCCCCCCTCAATCCAATTGACAAGTTGGAGTGGCAGAGTCCTGTGTAGCGCACACCTCCTGCATATTCTACAGCGGTCAGGCCCAGGGCAGTCCTGGCGGTAAGATGTGTGTATGTGGGTGCGTATTTGGTTTAAGTATGGAAATTAGGGCTGCACTCTTACTTCTATTTGATCCAGTGGCGATGGGTGTTATTGATTATTTTGTTTTAAAATGCATTTTAACATACAAATCAACTAAATATGTTAATTTTTCTATCTGGAATCAGCAGAAATATAGTGTTTTTTTGTATAGTGCACTCACCTGCAGTTACAAAAGGTCTGAGAGAAAAATCAAGTTGGTTTAAATGACAAATGACTCTTATGTAAATGCACGGAGCAACATTTTACTTATTGCATTTAAAATCACCATTATCCTTGGTGCGCATGGGCTGGTAGTGGGAGTTGGGGGGTTGCGTTGCTGAAAGTGAGGCTGGGCCATACTCGCTCGGCCACATCAATCAATAAATTCAAATTACTATTCCAAATTCATCACAGTCACACAAATCAATGCCGCTGCCCTGCTTAGCTAATGTGAAAATGCCAGTGTCTACACACAGACGCGCGCGCGCACGCACACACACACACACACACACACACACACACACACACACACACACACACACACACACACACACACACACACACACACACACACACACACGACAATCCAGCCCTGAAACGAAAAACAGAGCAGAGATGGGGAAGTGTGAGTGTGTCCTTCACGCTTAACATCTCCCAATGCAACGAGGGCAAAGACCCACAGGCTTCCCCACCTATTGTTCTCTTCATAAGCAGAGCCAATCAGCCAAGTCCAGCTAAAAGCTTTAACCTTTGGGTGCCTCTCTGAGCATCTTAATGCACACTCATAAGTCCACTTTTGTATAAGTAAAAAAAGGCACCACATTGCAAAGCTGCACGACTGAGAAAGACGCGCGCAAAGTGAGGTTTGCGAGGCGTTTAAAGATCGCATTAACGATGAAAACAATTCGTCTTTGCATCTGTGTTGAATTCCACACTCCATCTCAATGTATTTGGTCGGGTCAATACAGCCCTGATCGATAAGGATAGCCAGTGCATCTATCAATTATCCCGCCTCAGCACTCTCTCCCATTGGTCTCTCCCCCAGAGAAGAGGGGGGAGGCGGGGGCCGGAAAAGGGGGGGAAATAGGACAGCTGTTGTACAAAAAAAAAAAGAAGCTATTGCAACACCTATTTTTCCTGATCTGTAATCACGTTTTATTTGCCGTCTGTATTGCACTTTCACTCATTTGTTCTGCAGGGTTTAGGCTATACAGTTACGAGCGTAATCTTCACGCTTGACACCTCTTTTTCTGGACAACAGAAAATTATCACATCAAATTTTGGGTATAGGCTGTATCTTACAAATAGCGGGTTCGCATCAAAATGAAAGAAACATCTCCCAAATACGCGTTCCGTTACGCCTCGATACTTCCTCAATGACAGTGATGATGTGCTATGGCATCCCTCACCAAAGAAAGGCAGGGTGGAAAAGCGCAGTTGGTTTATTATCATTTGAATGGCCAGAACACGTGCCAGGGGGCGCAGGTCAGGACCCACAGGACACGCAGAGAAAACATTGTTGAGAATGAGGGTGAGAGGCCTCTATTCATGTTCCAATGAGCTACACCAAGTTTACACAGATCTAATACGGGAGCAATACTCCTCCTCCCCATGCACTGACATCCACCATCACAGCACGTGCACCACTGCAATTCCAACATTCATCTCACGAGGTATACCTCTAGTTTTAAACAAGGTTTCACAACTAGGATCATATCACGTCAGGTTGCAATAAACTCGTTAACATTTCAGACTTTTTGTATACATTTTTGTATATTCTGCAATTTATAAAAAAAACAAATCTTATTTAGTATGCCACCTCAAGAGTGCACAAGCTGTTTTTTTCCCTTCTTGTAGGCACAGCATTTCAAGGCGCTGTCCAGAGTGCTGAAACGGACCTCTATCCACACACATCGGCAGCATCTTCTCTCCTTTTTGGAGGACAGTTCAAGGTGCTGAACTAGAGATTCACCAATACATAGCTAATAGCATTCTATAGGCCCTAAACACCATTATTTCATCCAACAGCTCCCACCCATCGATCAATATTACAATCCACAATCGCGTCAATCACATAATCCAGCACCCATACTTTCCAGTCAAACGGGGGTTTCCATTTAAATCTCATCTCATTACTTCTTGGCGCTGCAAAACACAAACTGTGGGTCGTTTTATATTTTGGGATGCCATACAGAAATATCCTGCAGCAACAACAACAACAACAACCACAACAACAACAACAAAAAATCGTCCGTGGTGATGCTTCTTCTGGATCATTTAAAATGGGATAATGGGTTTAATTGGAGGGGGCATTAAGATGTGATTGATGCGGGTTCATCTAAAACAGTTTTTTTCTCATGAAGAAGTGGCTTGATGTTAGCCTGCGAAATGATCGATTGGGACTTTAATAATTGATGTGTGAGGGGAAGATGGGGGGTAAACAGTGCAGCTGCGGTTTCAGAGCCTCGTCTTCGTTAAGCACAGCATCGTGTGCTGTAAGTAGTGAGACACGCATGTACAAGCATCGCCTTTGAAATCCTCTAGTGGGAGAGCAACAGTCATTTTCTGGAGGTTATACCTCGAGGCTATTTGGTTTTTAATCCCGGGTTCAGTGCGGCTCAAACCAGATGAAATGACATCTCACGCCTTGCATCATTATCTGCAACCAGGCTATATGATGCTGGCTGTATGTTGGAGGGTAAAGCTGATTAATTCAGCGTTATATTTACATAAAATGTTCATGTTGCAGACTCATTTGAATACTCTTTATTGAAGCCAACATTCAAGTTACATAAGAAGGGGGGGGGGGGGGGGGGGGGGGTTAAGGAAAACCACCCCAACCCATGCACCTTTTTATGATGCATATAGCGTCCTATGAGATTTTTGTTCACCACTGCATAACTGGAGCATATCACAGCCTGCATATGTGTCGCCTCCCCGTTTCTTCTCTCCTGTGTGTATGTGATCGGGATGTAGAGTGCGTCTGCGCCACATTGTTAAGGCCGATCTGGCGAGCCCTGAATCTGAATCGATTTCCATTCCCCGGCCTCTGCTTTCCATCTCTGGAACTGCGCCATGCAGCCATGCAACCCCCTCCGTCTCCACCATGCAACACCATTTCTCCCATTAACAGCTCACCCTTCAAAACGCACAGCACAATGACTAATAAACTTAGCATGCTCGCGCGCAGATCTACTGCATTCCTCTCGTGCTCCCTGGTCAAATGCTGACTTTTTACATTTGAAGAGGTTTCAGTAGCTGATCTCCATTTCTGTGGTATAGGATTAGCAGCACGAGACGGCTTACAGTTCACAGACAGTTAACCTCTTTCTGCTCATTATACATCCCACCCACACTGCTCTGACCAGCCGACCTTATTATTCTAAATAATGTAATTTTAATAGAAAGCAGATTAGCGACAGAAGCACGAGCCTGTTCTGTCTCCGACGTCTTCACCCATTTCTAATTTTAGCAACACACACGGGCGCGCGCGCACACACACACACACACACACACACACACACACACACACACACACACACACACACACGCTTTGCAATTATAAATGCAGCAGAACTCTGGACTCTGTACAGTCTCGAATACCGTCTCTTCTTTTTTAGATGATCAATTCCTACGCTTCTCCGTCGCCCCCTCGCCAAACCGGATCGATAGGAGAGAATGACCTTTAAATCAAATTGCTGGCAGAGTCGACTGAATGCACGCGGCTAGCATCAAAGGGTTAACAGCGCTGCATGTGTGTGTCTCAATTTTGAATGCAATACAAAGCGCCAAAAATTAAGGTCATCATAATGAAATGTCATTATACGTCTTCGCGCTCTTTGGTGAATTGGCTTCCCTGTAACATTTGTGGTGTAGTTCTGTGTGTCTGCGTGTGAAGATGATGCTTGTTGAACAAACAAACCATACAGTGGCTTTTGACCCGCCACAATATGTAGAGGTTTACACAAGAGCAGAAGCAGGAGACGTGTCCAAAGAGCAGACCGGTTGTGCAATTAAAATGTTGACCACATCACCTCAGCACAGCTGTTATGTAACGCCGGGATACCCCAACATCTAGTGCTGCCGCGTGGATGCCACACTGTGTCCCCTGCAACGACAAAAAATGTTGTACTAAAAAAAAGAAAAGAGTTGGTCACATTATCACTTTACCTTTACTAACCCCACCCCACCCTTTTTTTTTTTTTTTTTTTGCAAACTAACATGTCAGAAGTCCCTGTCCCCACGTGAGAAATCTGAGACATTGGTTTAAAAAGACTAACGGATTACTTTTTTTAAGACCTATAAACGTGTTCTGCACGCTGGCTGCTTATCTGACACCCTGGCAGGCCATCGCTTATTAAAGGGCCGATAATGGCTTGTTTAATGCGCAGCTGAAGAACACAAGGCAGGTACAATGTCGGCACAATTAAACGGAAGGGAAGGCGCGTGCACGATTAAACACTATCACGTTTATTAATCTCATGTTAGGAGTTAATAAATATCACAAAGACAGAGAAATGTGGACGCAGATTATTCCACTCAATTCTTGAGTTTAAATTTGGATTTAACAAGAGGTCATCATTTTGGGGTTAAGGGAGAGAGTGTGTAGGAAAGAAAAGTGTCTTTGAAAATGTGTTCCACTCACTGAAGGAACATTTTGATTTCAGGAGACGATACATTATTGGATATGGTCTAAACATCAACACTGTTACAACGGAATACGTGGCTCAAAGTCGTTTAGTCTCTTTTTGGATGTAATGATGTACTTAAAAAAATACAGGAATAAATGAAGCAGAATAGAGACAGAAAGGTTGGAACAAATCATGTGTCCACCTCTCCGGCATTTTGAAATTAGATCCTACAGATGGTTTGTACAGAACCTGTGTAAGTCTTTGTACAGGGTCGATCACAACAAAACCACACACACACACACACACACACACACACACACACACACACACACACACACACACACACACACACATGCAACCCGAAACTCCGGTTGGGCAACCCCACAAAAATCAACAAAGGAACAAAACGGCTGTGAAATCAATTGATGAATGAATCGATGTGTGCGCATACAGCCTGTATTAAACATGTTATTAAATATAACGAACTGGCAGCAGTTTATATACTTAAATATATGAATTTGTTTAATTTGATGCTTTACTGAGCCGCTGCTAAAACGCTGACTATTGATATCAGGATTCCTAAATGTCTGGAAAAGTACTGCAAGGTCTGTGTGTGTGTGTGTGTGTGTGTGTGTGTGTGTGTGTGTGTGTGTGTGTGTGTGTGTGTGTGTGTGTGTGTGTTTAGGCCTTTTTGTTCCAATTAATAACGCATTTTACAACAATAAATTTTTTTGGTGGATTTGATCTTTCAGGTAAAATTAATATTGACACCGTCATATTTATATTTTTCTTATTACAATTATTTTCATGCCAGAGCTTTTTATTTATTTATTTGTGGTCAGAACGGATACACATGCAGCCTAATAAATAACTGAATATTTTGGACTGCCCTGAAATAAATAATTAAAATAAAAGATATCTAAAGCAACAGAGAATTAAGACACCTTTATAACCAATCTGGTAGAAAGAAAAGTGGTACATGAAGGTTTTAGAATGTCAACATTTAAAATAATAATGCATCAAAAACCTAATTAAAAAATAAACTCATAGATAAAATAGACTGAGCTGCTTGAGAATAATAAAACGTTTATTGTTTGAAATATAATAGCATGCTTTGATAGCATTGGGGAAAACGGCCCATATAAACGCAATTATACGGCACAATAAGAGTTGGTTTGGAAAAAAAATGTGTTGACTCTCTTCATATGATTGAGTGAAAAGTGTATTGAATTGAATCTGGAAAATTCCTGCATATTGAAAAGCTGTCCCCATGGAGGAAGGTAAACAGAATCATCTGACTGCAGATCGCTTTGGTGATTCTACTGCGACAAACACGAAATGAGCAGAGGAGTGACAGCTGACATTTAAAGAATATTCAAGAAGGCTATTTGGATCAATGTGATGTGACTTTATAAACCTGAACATATCGCCGTTAATGGTGAAAAAAAGGAAGAGGGAGAACTTTGACCTAATTGACCTCTGATATCCGGGGTCTGAATCTGTACGTGGTAATCATTTGGGTCTTTTTAAGGTTTTCTTTCTTTTAATACTTCTACTCCAAGTTCTACTTACTTAATGTTTTACTAGAAATGAGCGCAAGGGAGATGTTTGCAGTTTTAGAAAAAGTGTTATCACTCATTTTGTCAAATTAAAGTCGCTTAAAGGAGACTTTGACCTCTTTAAGAGGGGAATTTAATTGTAAAGCAGCTAAATGTTTTGACTATATTTAAAAGTATTTTTGTGTGTTTGAAATCACAACTTGTTAAGTAATTACATAAGTCATTTTTATTATTACTATTATTATTATTATTATTATTATTGCTTATATAATTATTGTATTTCATAGTTTTACATTTTTGAGAATAGCCATATGTAATAAATGCGTAAAAGTAAAACAAAACAACAAAAAAAACACCGTGATGGTGCACACCTGTTGTTTGGGGCACGTCTGTCTTTTTAACATAAAGCATCATGATCATTACCGCTATCACGCATAACTGGTCAAAGCAATTATGAATGAAATCAATGATAATCGCAGATGAGAGTATCACTCCAACAATGGAGCCTCATACAAATAAGTGGCACATGTAGACCAAGGCTGCTATTAAACTGGCACCAAATGATGCTGGTTGAAATCCAGTCATGTAGCGATACGCGTCTCTAGATGGCTCAGTGCGTTTAATTATCTAAAACCTCATAAGGGTGTGATCATCACAAGCTGCAGCTTTTACTGATTATTGATTTCTTTTCTTTTTTTTTTACTTTGCAGTTTCTTTGGTTTAGCACTCGGTTGCAGATAACAAATTGCTTAATATAAATATACTAAGATGCATTATTGCACATGTTAAAGTGACAGAAATATGATGAAATGGTCTGATGTGTTTATCAAAGCAAATTGTGATATTCTGGTGCGTGATGTAGCAAATGTAAGAGGTAGAATTGAAATGTTTGCAGGCAGGCAAGCTGCAGAGGACTGAGGTTTGATGTGGGCGAAGGTGTAACTGAGTTCAGGTTGAGTGTTATTGAATGTGCAAGAGAAGAAATGCCTCGCAGCCGAGTCGCGGGAGAAGGCAAACAAACAAATTGTGTCGCTTTATCAGTATATTAACACCAATTCTCACTCATTACATTAAGGAGTATTGAGCTGGAAGTGTTTTGGCCTCGTGCGAGAGAGAGGGAGGGAGAGAGATTGGCATTGCCCTGCAGCCAGTAGAAATAAATGCCACCGTATACACAGGCGGATACACACACACTGCTATTAATCTTTAGGGCAACAGTCCATGTGAACAAAGACGTTACTTAATAAATAGACTGACACTCGAACATCAAACTGCACGATCATGTTACGAGAGAAGAGTGCAACAAGCACACTGCATAGATAAGTAGTAAGGATTGCTTTCCAACAATAACTGGACTGCAGTGTGTGTTTGTATTAACGCGCCGAAGCGTGACCGGTAAACATGTTTATTGGTGATTTAATTAAATCAGCAGACTATAACCCTGCTTGCTTTACAAACAGGGCTGCCGGGGTGTGCACGAAGACAGTTTGGAAACCGAATGTGGAAAAAAAAAGGCCGGAGGGATGATTTCAGATGCAGATGTGTAATCATGGTTTCGTGAAACACTACAGGCACAATATTAGGCCGTTTGACTTTCTCATTACGAGCAGGAAGGGCAGCGATGATCAATAAATGATTAATGCTCAAGGTGGATTCACATCTGCAGGGACAAGAGGAGGAGGCCTGACGCAGCCATGAGCGCGCGCTAAACACACCTATAGGAACAGGTGATGATCATATGCTTATTTTCTGTCTCTGATTTTTTTTTTTAGTCCGCTAAGAAAATCCGGATCATCACACTTCCTTCCTCTCCACCCCTTCATGAATCTCCAGGCCTACTGCTACCCCCCCCCCCCCCTTCCTCCTCACCCTCCTCCTCCTCCTCCGAGGCATAATTAATTGGACGAACTGAATTTCACACACGAATTATTCACGAATCTATCGATCGATATTGAACACCCAGGGCCTTTCTCTTAACCTCGCTTGGTTTGTCGTGAAGCAAAGAATATTAATGTCATCAGCGGAAGAGAAATAGATAGATATACCTTTTATACGAGCTGCATGGGGACAAGTTTAAGAGAAAAGAGTGCTCGTCTCGACGGCCCTTGGTTTGACTTTCACTGAACTTACGGGAAATTATATTACAAAAATAAAATGTAAAACAAAGCTGCGCTCAAATATAGCCAGTCTAATTATTTATCAGTGTTTCTAGGCTATGTGAGGAGCCTGAGGGATGCATTCAAAGTAGGTCAGCTCCACATAGAGAATAGAAGTCACATTTCTGTGTATACCGCACGTGCAGTACGATCAGCAGGGTGTACAACTCAGAAAACACTCGACACCTGACCAGGATTTCTGCTCCTGTCCGGTGGCTCTTTGTGCATGAGTTTCTGTCCGTCTCTCTGCTCAGTGCCTACTGTAGCTCTAAAAGCTGCACTGATCGATTTTTTTTTCTTTTCTACGCTGAGCTTGGTTCAGTAATCAGGGCCCCCTTCCTCACCGATCGATCGATATTGATTACTAAATCCAGCGCCTGTAGCAAATGCAGCGCACTTTGGCGCCCCGTGCAGCAGGGGCCACGGCGAGAGCGACACCTGCCGACCGGCACGGCACAAAGCACGCGGTGGGGGGTGGGGTTGCAGGACGTGACTTTATGGTGGTCAGAGGTGCAGAGTGGAACCAGGACTGTCTGAGGATGTTCTGAAGGCGCACACTCCTCCTGTGGCTCCATTTGAACTGCTTCTTGACAAAACATACTGTGGGGACTTTCATCTGATTAGGTCTCTCGATCTTTAAATCTTATGAATTTAAAGAGTTCACAAATTGCAATAAAACAATCTGAGTTTCTCCAGTTTTTAGCGTACAGATTTGTCACCAAACCCTTTAGATTTTAGAAAAATCGTATTTTCTATGGCTTCATAAAACCATTTTTTGTTCACTCTGTAAATACACATAGTGACAGAGAGGCCATATGTGAATAGTAAACAGTTCTCTAATCTAAACTTAAAACTAAACTATTTGTAACTCTTTTTGGAGCTCAAATGATTCATTTCCACTGCAAGAGACATAAAGTCTGTAAATGCAACACTTTATATTTTGAGGTGTGTGTGTGTGTGTGTGTGTGTGTGTGTGTGTGTGTGTGTGTGTGTGTGTGTGTGTGTGTTTGTGTGTCTGTGTGAGTGTGTGTGCGATTAAACCTCACCTGTGCTAGGTCACACTTCCAGAGAAATCACAGCAAAAAATCAGTCACGCACAGGAGTGAAGTAAAGGTGGTATTCAGGTCAACCGCAAGCTGTATATAGAAATAGATACTCAGAGCTGACTTCATTATTGAGATAGTAATAAATCTATATTGATAATAACATTAGTTTTATTGTTCCAGAAAGGAAAACATGAAGTTACTATAACAGCTTGGTCTACTGGTAAATGTTGCTGCATCAGTTTCTACAAGACATATGTAGTCGTGTAAAATTTTACATTATATATACAGTATGTATTATACATATATGTGTAGTATTAATAAATGTATCAATGGACAATAGACAATAGAAATAGATATTACAATGTTTCCTTTGGTGGTGACTCCTTTTGCTTCACAGGCCTGGTTTAGAGCTTCTCCGCATGTTCAGGATCTTTCTCCTGCTGAGAAACGAATCCTCTTCATACACGTCAAAGCAGGAGGGGATTGGAGCATTGCTGCTGAGTAGTTGTAGCTTCGTGTTGGTCTGACACTGCTGATGCAGCACAAGTCCCAAATGTGGAACAAGCATGCAGGCCTATAAATAAAACTGTGCCTTGTAATTTACACATTTCACCCACATTTGTTTCTTGGAAGCGGATATTTTTCAGATTCTGAAATGATTTCAGCTTGAATTCTAAGTTTGTTATTACAGTTAACCAAAAAAAAAAGACAGCATGTGTTAGCTTTGCTTTGGAAAACCCAACCAATAGTGTCCAATTAAAATGCATTTTGTACTTGTAATGATTTCACCACAAAATTGACCTCAAGATATTTTAATTTCTGGTTTAATTTAATTTCTTGATACTGACAGGCTTAACTGGAGAACACCATGAAACACTAAATAATAAAAGATAACAATACATTTTCTGTGTAATTGTGAAAATGAATGTAAAATTGAGCCAGTGTTTTGTTCATAAGTAGTTTGATAGTTAAACGCATTCTAACTATTTAAGGAGCATGCATGACCAAATGATGCATGGAAAAAAAGTCTGTTGTATTTTTTTTTTACACAAGCTTTTTCTAAAAAAAAAAAAATAATAATCAAAAAAGGTTTATGTATGCCAGGATGACACATTTTTGTCAAAGATGTTACCATATAGATGAGTGACAAATGAAATATATTTAATCCATTCCTAGTTTGAATCGGTCCCCCTTGGTATGTGGCTGTAAATCAGAATTACTTAAGGTGCTGTTATTTTATTATATTACGAGCAACTTTGCAAGAGAAAAATCCAATAACAACATGAAGGTATTATTTAAGTAAATGTATGCATTATGAACGTCTAAGATTCACTTTCTTTAGCTTTAGCTGATGTATCATCTGACCGACGCAGTCAATTTAAACTAAAATCTGAATTACAAAAGTACATCATCATCCTCGGCCCTCTGCTCATGATCACGACTACCTTTAATCTTACAATAAATCAAAGCGTTATATATGCTGATATACACACTCTAAATACAAGTACCATATTAGCATGTGTGTTTGTGTGTGTGATATATATATATCTAGTTGCAGTGTTGATGTGAAATATGAAAATGATGGATGGGCCTGTGTGCAGGTTAGACATCTGTAGTAAACAGATTGGACTGCAATGGCTGATCAATGGGCTCTGTTCCACTGTAATTAGACACACAGCGCCACTGCTTGGCTCCAGCCACTTCAGCATAATCACAACCTTCCCTCCAAACACACTCACAAACTCATACACACGCACACACAAGAACACCAGAGAAAAAAAATCTGTCCTTAAATGCATCAAGATTCACACACACACACACACACACACACACACACACAGCGTGGGAGTGAGACATTATTGGAGGCGAGTATGAAAGTATCAGACAATACCAACTGCAGCAGGTGTAGACCCCACAGGGATGGCATCTTTCTCTCTCACTCTCTCTCCAATTTGCTACCATTCTATGTAGACAGTAGGGAGGCTGAGAGGGACACACAGTCTGTTCTGGCAGGATTCGATCCTCAGTCAGCAGGGGGACGTGTGGCTGCAGAGGTGGAGCCTTAACCTTTCTCTCACACACACACACACACACACACACACACACACACACACACGCACACACACTTCTCCTGCC
This sequence comes from Labrus mixtus, assembly GCF_963584025.1. NCBI lineage: Eukaryota > Metazoa > Chordata > Actinopteri > Labriformes > Labridae > Labrus > Labrus mixtus. The sequence goes on along the minus strand of NC_083614.1, from coordinate 16,585,267 downwards.
ACATCATCTCTGGACACCGTTTGTGTCTTTTACACCGTCTGCGGCTTTCCACTCACTTCCCACAAATACTTTGACTTACAACACGCTTACCCACAATACAACAGTCAATTAACTATTAATTTCTGTGTTTCGCTGCCTACAACCCCTGCACCCCCCTGGACCCCCTCCCAAACCTAAAAGACTACACTCGGTGTGTTTCTTTTGAAAACTGCTCTATGATGGGAAGGGGCTCGTAGCAGCCTGTGCATGCACCTCTCAAGTGTTTTGGGAGGGGGGGGGGGGGGGGGGGGGGGGTTATAAATACCCTCTCAGAGCTCAATAGAGTGGGCTCCAGTGGGCTCTGTTTGAAGTAGCAGACTGTAGACCTGCTGGGGGGGGATTCTGACCTCAGTCCCTACAGAGAACCCCCCAATTCCTACAGCAAAGTCGGTCAATATCTCTTTCTCCTTCACTCGCCGCCCCTCCCTCTTCTTCTCAACCTTCCCTTTCGCTCTCATACACACACACACACATACACACATATGCACACTTTGTCTTACTCCTCCACCTTTTCTTTTCTTTTCTCTCCAACCTTTTCTTACCCTATGTCGGCCCCTCCTCTATCTCTCATTTCCACACACACACACACACACACACACAAAATGCTTACTTTTGTGCAACAGTCACTCAGTCCCCCATTGCGACTCAAACTGCATTAATATTGAATCAAACAGCAGTGTCTCCAGCTAGCAGGCAACAGCCAGTCCCCCCCGCCTCACCCCCCACCTCACCCCATCTTTCTCTCACCGCAGGCTGGCTCCCTGTCTGCACTCTGCAGGATGGAAGGAATATTCCCACTGGGCAGGAGGCATGGATTAGCTTTAAATCAACTTTAATATGGCGATAGAGATGGAGCTGTAGAATCTCTGCTGCTGTATAAACTAGTTTTTATGTGTTTAAGTATTGGCTAATGATACACTTAGTAACTTTACTTCCCTCCACCTTCTATCTTTGTTTTTTAATCAGGAAAATAAGCACTTTTGTATATTTACCTTGCTTTGTGTTCTCTTTCCCCTCTGCCTCCCACTCTCATCCCCATCCCTCCCACCGCTGCCATCCACACCAAGCCTGCAAGCGCAAAGAACAGGAGCAACACAAGGACCGCAACACGGCGCCCAAGAAACAACGCCTGGTCTTCACTGACCTGCAGCGCCGCACACTCATCGCCATCTTCAAGGAGAACAAGCGCCCATCCAAGGAAATGCAGATCACCATCTCCCAGCAGCTCGGTCTGGAGCTCAGCACCGTCAGCAACTTCTTCATGAACGCACGTCGCCGCTGCGTGGACCGCTGGCATGACGACCACGGTGCCAGCCCAGGGCAGCCGGGCACATCCGCCACCACCTTTTCCAAGGCCTGAGAGGAGGAGGGGACGTTCAGAGGGCCAGGGAACCAGGTGGGAACAACAGGCATCATGGGAAATTGGCTGTGAAACCTGCCTATAACAACCCTACCTGGTTCTGGACCATCTGAATGAGTCCTCTGCCTGAAAAATCCTTTGTGCCATGCAATCATCTTTTTTGTCAGTCAGAAGTTCAAGCGCTCACCTGCAACAAGCATAATCTAAAAGGTGAAATGTGAAGTCAGGTTCACTCTGCATTACAAAACACAAGGACAATCATTGATTCTGTCTTTTTGTGAAAGAAAATCATTTTTATGGCATCTGAGAAAGTAAAGAGACACCAAAGATTTGATGTTTTTGTTTGACGTTACCAGATTTTCACCGGCCTCATGCACCACCTCAGTTTCCACTGATTCTGTTTCTTCTCCCCACTCACCTCCTTTGTGTCTGCCTCTTTCGTCTCTCTCTCTCTCTCTCTCTCTCTCTCTCATCCTCCCTCTACACTGGCACACGGAAGCAACAAGGGCGAAAAGAACGGCAATAAATCTGACAACAGAACAGCACATAGCCTTATTATCCGAGCTCCGTCCTGCACACACAAGGCCATCATAAAGAAAACAAACGCAGCCTGTGAAAAAATAAACAACAAGGCTTTCTTATTCTCCGCCTCTACCTCCCCCCTCTCCTGTAGTCTCCTTCATTCCTCGGCCAAAGGTATTCCCTGATGGCCAGCCATTTCAGAGAGCAGCTCAGCCTGATCATACGGCAAACTAATGAATTGAAAAATGAATCGATGCAGACAGAGAGAGCGGGGCCTTGACCCCTCCTGAAGGTGAAACTCAAGACGCTCGGCAGTAGATACTCAGGTCTTCCAGGCCCAGTTCTATATTTTTTGCACAGATGTTGGAGGCCTGTGGGGAGACATGTCATTATTTCTCTTAGCCCGAGCCTAGAGTCTGTGTTTCTCTGACCAACAGGAGAGGCGGGCGAGATGTCTGGACATGCTCTTTGTTCTGCAGGGAGCTCTTCCTCTGATCAATAACTGAGAACCAAGCGACAACAACACGATTGGGCATCGGGCCAACTACATTACAGCTGCATATGAAAAGCAGAATGAAAGAGGAGCACACAAAACCCACTGGAGATGGGGACACAAAGGCCTCATAGCAGCAGCAGCAGCAGCAGCAGCACACCTCTCCCTCCCCGGGCCCTGCCTTTGCTGGCAGAGCAACAGTGCCCCCTGCTGTTGACAACAGAGACCTGAACCCAGTTGAGCATCACAGGGCTTGGAGAGAAGGAAAGGGAGGGAAGAGCCACTAGATGCTGAGGAGAAGTCATGGCACAACACAGTCAGGCCCTCGCAGCTCTTTGAAGGCAGATCAATAGCTAACCATTATCCTATTGTTGTTCCTCATCCAACCAGCACTGGTGAAGCCAGAGGAGGGGGGATGGTTAAAGTGAACGCTGAAACACGCAGGGATTTAGCAAAGGCAGGGATTTATAAAGCCAATCCAAATGTTAAAGAATCCACAAAATTCAAGTACAGGAAATATACGAGAGGGGAAAGAAAAGTACAACAACCAGTGCTGACATGGTCACATTTGAGATGCAGTGGAGGTTTGATTTACATTATTTTCCGAGGCTTCATATTTTGTCTTTTTTTCATTCTTCCATCTCATCTGTTTGAAAAGAAAAAAGGGGTTCTCAACAGATGTTACTCAAACAAAATGATCTGGTTATTCCCACACAAGGGTTATCAGTAGCTATCCCAAAGCTAACCACCACACTCAGCTGTCAAAATGCTACAATAATTAGTGCCAATGCTTACTGCCTTAATGCGAATCAAAGAATATGGTACTAGGGTTCACACACAGCTACAGTGTGCCTGGATGATGACGGGCAGTGTGTGCCATAGCAACCAACAATCAGCTTTTAACTGAATTAAAAATATACTTTTGTAGTAAAAAAAATGAAAAAAGAATCAGATTTTAAGGCATACAATAACCAAACCTCAAATGACAAAGATACCACACACACACACACAGTATGTGTCACAAATACAAATAGGAAATGTCTCCAACACATAATGGACACATTTTAAAGCAGAAGAAAAATCTTTCATTCTATCTTTGGTTCTCTACCTCCTCTGTCCTTCCTAACCCCCATTGCCCCCCCCCCCCTCTTCCTCTCTATATTGATGCGGGTATTTAATTAGTACCATAGACACAAAGTTTCTATTTCTTGTTACTATTGTGCTCTGTTGTGCATAAGTAAGGCACCTTGTTGATAAATCGAAAACAAAAAAGGAAGGACTTTTTAAAAGGAAAAAAAAAGAGGGATGCAAGGACCGAGGCCAATGAAGGATGTATTTTTTCTTTTTTTGCATTCTATGTGAATAAAGACTCGGATGAGACACTTACCATGTGAAAGAGAGAAAACGTGAAAAACAGGGAGCTGCTGAAGAGAAGAATAAATGATGGACGCTCTCTCTCTTTTTGGCATCTCATGTCAGAACTGTGGTACGCTCACCCCCACCCCCCCCCCCACCCCCCCCCTTTAAACTGAGCCCCAAGATATGGGGTAAAACAGAGGGGGACAAAACATGACCTCCAAATGTCCTGGCTCATTCAATGTGTTCTATTGGAGAGTGGGTGGGTGGGGGTTAAGCTCTGGACTCACTAGTTTTCTGTATGGTCTTAAAAATGCAACTGTAGCATTTCCAACAATGTAGTCAGATTAGCGGTGCAGATTAGATAAGTGATGGTCATTGTAGAGGAGTCGACTGAGAGGTACTGACTAAGTTCACATTGCTGTAAGCAGTGAGTTAATGTCGTCAAAGGATAATGAGCTAAACATGGATTTGTGGTACACAGTTCAGTGAGCATAGGTAAATAGCTAGATTCAGCTGTTAGGCTGACAAAATGACATTTGTTTGTAGTGAGAACCAATGTGGCTACCTCACTAAGCTGAGTGGTTTGTGAAACCGCCACTAATACCAAAGAAACTGCAGCCTACCGGTCCCAAACTGCCAAGGGGGAAACACAAACCAAAAAAATGGAAAAAAAAATACAATAAAAAAAAGCTCCCCCTCTTTGACCAAACCCGTTACATCCACACAGATCACATTACATACACACATATACACCATTGTACTAGCAGCGCAGTCAGACTGCATTGTGCCACATAGGATGAGGTGGCTACCTTGCAGACAGAGTTGAGTGCCTTTTCCCTTCAACCACGGGTGGGACTGCACTGGACACACACACACACACACACACACACACACACACACACACACACACACACACACACACACACACACACACACACACACACACACGGACACACATAGTAATGCGGGTGCATGCATATAGTTGCACACCCCTTTACTAACATGCACTCACATTCAGACAATGCACATATAATTGAATGGACAGAAAGGGGGGCCAAAGAGAGGGACACAGAGTGGGGTGTGTGTCAGCGTTTTCTCCCATATTGACTTTCCATCTTGATACACTAGAATACAAGCACTTTATCATGTAGAAAGTCTATAAAACATTTTCTATACACTATTTATTTGAAACAAAATTATATGTTACTACTTAATCTGTCAGTCTTTGTTACCGTTCGGTTGATCTTCTGGTAGCTCACAGCTTTTTGTGCTTTTTACTTCTTTTTTTTCCCCCTCCGCCTTGTGTGCTCAGACTCTCAGCCACTTTCGCTCTCTCTCATCAGAGATATTTTTGTGAAACAGAGAAAGAGGGGGGGGTAAAGGGGCTGAGGCTCTGAGCGCCTAGAGGGCTGTAGATGTAAAATTTTAACACTTATATCTCTTTCTTGTTTGTTTTTTCATCTCCACTGCGTGCAAGCACAGAGGCTGCACTGGAAAAAGAGTGGAAGACTTACTGACGGTTTATAGACACAATTTCTCTCCTCCCTCCACCTCGTCTGTCCAGTCAACCTCTCCCCCTGGCTAGTACTAAGACTCGGTAGGCGTGTGTTGACAATTAATTCTGAAATACCTCAAAAACCTTTCATGTAAACTTTATGTAATTTAGACTGAAAATAATACTGCTAATGATAACAATGATTATGAAACTATGATACTATGATAGTTAGTTTTGGAACTTGTGACTTGAAGCTTTATACTGTTAAATTCCTTTTATTTGTTTGCTCATTTTTCTTGTATGTTTTCTTGTTTGTTTTTGCTACGGCATGTAATTACTGTTTTCATAAAGGAAAAGACATTGTGAATGTTTCTGTGGAGGGTTACACGAGAAAAGAAGAGACAGAAGAGAAGGCTAAAGTAGAGAGAGAGGAGCAGGAGCTACTCACATCCGATGTTTAGTTCAAAGCTCTCCGAGGCGGGTACATTTAAATGAAAGAAGAAAAAAAAAAAAACAGACAAAAAAAGAAATTACAAAAATGTGATTGAGGCTGAATTCTAAACCAAAATCTGATGTTATACCAAAGGAGGAAAAAACCTTTTACTCATTGTTAGCGTTCTTCTGCCTTTAAGTAGTCTTTTCTCTGAAAAAAAAAACAATTTCACAGTTACTTTTGAAGGTTCCTGGGTGTGTCCAAGTGCTCCTGATGTTCTTAGAATATTAAAAACCAGCACCTCCTATTGAAAAGAAGGTGCGCTTTTTTTTTTTTTGTGCATGGATATTGTATAACTGTATAGAAACCAACAGGAATGACCTGTGATTTTGTGGGGAGAGGAGGATGGAAAGACTTGGGAGTGGGTGGACAAGGGGTGGGGGATATTTTGGTTATCAAAACAAAAAACAAGGGTGGTAGGATTTGGGTTTTAGGCGTTGGAGGGGTCCTTGTTTTTAGAATTTCTGTCACTGTTGGATTCACTGGTTGTGTGCATGTGTTGTTGCAACCCGTTCCCTTTCCCCATGTTTTTTTGATGTATATAAATCCAGACAGTAGGGGGCAGTGTGTGCTGGGGGAGGTCAAACTCCTCTCCTCCCAATCAATAGCATTCTATCTTCATTCCTCAGCTTGCGGTCCTCACTCGGGTCCTGAAATGTGTGTCTTGCTTTTCCAAAGACGGGCTGTTTACTTGGAGTTAATCAGAGGGACACACACAGGCGCGAGCGGCCTTGAATACACCTGTATGTCTGTCTACATGCTTTTCTTCAATCTATGTATGTGTGTTCATTTGTACCTATGTGGAAGACAAAGTGATTTTTTATGTTCCTTTATTATGGGTTGCAATATTTGTCATGCAAAACTTTGAAACCATTTCTTACTGACTGACCGACCAACCAACTGCAGTACCGGTCGGCAACCCATAAATCCAACCTGAAATGTCGTCAGCATTTACTGTCAAACAGCATACGTTTGTGACATTTCAGTGTGGGATCGAAGGATGCCGGTGGGACTGATGTAGACCGCCCCAGTCACACTGTGCTCTCCCTCTTCTGTTACCTGTTAATCAATCAGAACCAAGTGTCTTTGTGATGGTAGAAGACAATCAGTTTCAAAACAAGAAAAAAGGTAGAGAGAGGGCAGGCCAGTGGGGAGGAGGAAGGGGAGTTCTGGAGGAACAAAAATCAAGGGAAAAGAGGCTCTCTGAAAAGTGACAAGCTGTAGTGCCCGACCGCCAAACGACTGAAACCTACATCTTCATCTTCAGGCAAATCTTAAAACTATGTGACTCGGTTACACAAACCTCATTTGACATTTCAAATTCCCTGCCGTCTCATCCCCCTCTCACTTTTCACCCTCCTGTTCTCCCACCGTCACAATGAAGTGCACTGCAGGAGAAGGAAATGCAACCTGTGGTGCAAAGACCATAATTTCCATCGCCCACCACAATTCCCTGCAAATCTACTGATGATGTAACCAACCGCGAGGAATAAAAAATGGCTCCGGTTGGTGGCTTTTGCACAGAGAACTATGCAAACACCTGACCCCCCAATCTTAATCGTTGCTGCTGGGTCAGTGTGTACAACCCTCAACCCCCCTCTCCCCCCCCCTCCTTCCTTCCCTAAACAATTTGACCTTCATGACCTACTCCCATTCCCTGCCATCCCTCGAGCCCCGAGCAGGCGGAGACACCCCCCCCCCTCACCCCCCCAGCCACCCTGGGTACAGTAGAGAGTGGCTGAGGGACATTAGAGCACTACAGCACCCCATGTTTCACCAGACTGATGTCATACAGCTTTACACAAATGCCCCAAACTGCCACTGACATCAAAATGGAGTCCATGTTGATGTTTGCAAGCCGTTCCTCCCCACTCATGGCTCCATTGTTCTACAATGTTTGAATGTCTTTGTCCCCTAGCGCCAAGGAAGGGCCACAATCAATGCAAAGACACCAACATTGTACTAACTTAAGTTTACAAAGTCGTCTGGAGATGGTGGCTTATATTGCACTAGGACAGACAGACAGACACAGAAATAGACACAGGCACACGCTGGAAAGGGTGAGTCTGCCTTTTGAGAGTGTTTGCTGAAACCAAAGATGAAATCAGAGGTATGACAATCTGGCTACCAAACCTAGAAGACAATGTTCAGCTCTCTGGGCTGCTCTACGGGTCCTGTGATTTACCGGCCATGTGGACATTCCACCACTTGCACTTAAACACACACATATACATGCACACACCCCTGGTGAAAAACTCCCACACACAAACATTCACTCAAACAGAAACGAGGAATTAACCCTAATCACAATGTCTGGTCAGAAAGCCTCTTTTCCCTCCTCCCACTGCAGAAGCTGGAGAGCCTGTGGAGGACTTTTAGTTTCACTCTAGTTGAGACTTTTGAGAAGGAAAAAAATCTGAGTAATAACTGTTACAGAAAAAAAAACTTAAAAGGATAATATGGGTAAAATTGCGTGTTTTGAAATAAATTAACAAATAAAACAATTGTAAAACAAAGCGGTGCTGTTGGTTTATTGTGTTTGGTTTGATCTTCAAAGAAAATCCTCCGTGACTGCAGGAGATGGAAATTGGATTTCTTTACCACAACAGTCTGAAACAACAAAGATCACAGAGATGCCTGTAGAGGTTAACTGTCTAAATAAAGAAGGCAGTGCATGATGTACTGTTAAAACTATAAAAAGATGAGTGCACACACTACAATGAACATGTTGAAAGTACAAACATATAGTGACTCCTTGAATCAACATGTATATATATGTAACAATATATGTTTGTATATCTTTGCATGTAGAACCATCAGACAGTTTTTAAGTGTAATTTTGGGGTTTCTTATTGTCCATCATTTGTCCATTGGAGTCAGTGGGGTTTTTACTTGCAGTCACAATCTCATCCACCGTTGGCACAGTGCTGCGGATGGAGGTCCCTGAGGTGATGAGACGTCCAGGCACAGCTCCCTGAGAGAGGGCGTAGGAGGAGCGGCGTAGAGACGTTCCTCTTCTCAACTTTGACCTCAGCTCCACTGGTTGATGGGGTACACTATGGACCTGCATCACAGCCAGGTGAGAGTACATGTTTGGCTTTCTTTTTTTAGTGAAATGAAACCTTATTTACATTTTAAATGGGAATACCTCATAGACAACTATATGTCATATTATAATTTAGTTGGTTCATCAAATATTAACCGTTTTCAGTTTGATGCATGTAACTAGAAAAATAGTTCAAATGTTATGTTACAAGTTGCCTTTTCCCCCAAAACACTCATTAAGAAACTTCTAATGAAAAATGTAAAATCTTCCAGATTAAAAAAAAAAAAAAAAAAAAAAGGTTTGGATTGATAAAAAGGAGCTAAGCTTCTGTTTTCCTTGCTGTCCAATCTATTCCAATTCTTTTTACTAACTTCCACACTCATTTTAAATGTTTACATTTTTTACTTTCACTCATTTTCCCCCGTCTTTGTTGAAGAACACCTCACCTTGTGACTGTCATGCACACTGAGGATAATATTGAGAGCTAGTGCAGTCATTGAGGGTAGAACAGCCGTACAGGCAGTGAGCAGAGCTGTGAGCCATACAACAGGATCAATGAAGGCTCTATCAGACACACCTGAGGAAAAAGCACACAGAGCAATCAAACCTGTTCACAGGGGTGATCAATGATAAACAGAAAAAAACACACAATTGACATTTCGCAGTGCTTGTTGTGTCCTATGTTTTGTCCACGTTTGATATTATTCGTCTCCACTAAATCCTCATCAACCAGTTTCTGCAGTAATGGTCACAGAAACAGGCCGGAGCCAGGATCAACATCACTCAGGAAACAGAGATGAAAACGATCCCATGAGAAGAAGTGTACCAAGAAAGTAATAGTCGCTGGGTGCTCTCTCGAACAAGCGGCTGTTGTGGGTGATCCTGGTACAGATGAAGAACAACACAACAGAGACACACACAGCTGCTATGTTGAACTTTGTCCAGAATCTGGTCAGCAGCACAATCTGGGAGACAAACAGAGACAGTGTTATCAGAGGGGAAAGGTTTATCTGGACGTACAGTATCTATACTCAAGGTAAACTAGAAATGTTTAATAAGTATACTATAAAAGATAACATTAAACAATCTTGTTTTTTTAATTTCATTTTAGCTCAGAACTTCTTAGTGCAAAAATCGAGAAACCTTCTTGGATATACCATCCTCAATATCGATCATTTCTAAATGATCACGTTAAATGCTTTGTTTTTCTGAATAAGATTAAGTGTTAGGTAAAGTGTGAAAAAATTACAGCTGTCAGTAAATAATATTTTGGTGTACATAATTACACCACATCACTGTGTCTTTCGACATTTGACGTAATCAGGAGTACCTCATTCAAAGTCAAAATGTCTGATTTAACTAGAACATTATTATTGTTGATAGAGGAGGCTTAACAATTCTTAATCTTCCTAACATTTTCATGTTACTTTTTTTGACTTGCTATAAGATTCTCTTAGATGCTTGCATGTTTGAAAAGAGCGATCATGACCTCTATGTTGGCGGTAAACATGGCTGCCATGGCGACGGTGACAGCCATGGTCTGGAAGTCAAAGGCCGTGTCGTGGAAGACTCCAAACGGGACGAAGAAGAGAACAAGCGAAGTGTAGACTGCGTACAGCAACGACAAGAAGAGCATGCGAGGGCTGGAGAGCTCCTGTTTCTGTCCGACGTTGTACAGCTTCGGCCACATCAGGCTGCTCTCTGCACTCACGTCCTGTAAAGAGACGAGGCAGGAAGAAGCTCTTAGAGCTGTAGTAATTTATCGTGAGTGCTGACAAGCAAAAATCAACACTTGAGTTAAAGCTCTGGGGAGGAGATTTAAGCTGATCACAAACCAGACTTAAATTATTACTAGTGACTCTATATGAGCTACAAACTCAAAGAACATCATCAGGATAACAAAGACTGTTTTATAAAGTAAGTGATTTTTAATGCCTGTCACATCAAACTACTGGGAATGTGTCAGACAAGGGGGTTAACAGAACACTTTCTAAAACAAATTTACAATTTCCAAGAAAATATTTGCAGTGAGTAATTTGTTTGACTGTTAAAGAAAGCTTTATGTATTATCAAATGACACATTCAGTGCTAAATCTATATTAAGCAGCTAATCAACAATTTAAATTATATATTTCTAATTCACATCTCTTGGTTGGAATTTATATTATGGAGATAAGAGAAATGCTGTACGTTTATAGTACAGGATGCTTTATGTAGAAGTTGTTACTTAAACACATTTATAATCAAGATAAGACATGTGTTACTAATCTGATATGAATATAAAAGCAGGGGAAGAAGTCGGCTAGGATCTAGAACTCTGCTCATGTTCGTGAGCCGTACGCTGCACAGATAATAAACTCTTCTGTTCCAGAAACAACATGATCTAACTCCAATATGCTGCCTGCTCCTCAGAGAGAGACAGACTCAGACTAAACTCCTCACCACGAGGCACAGGAAGGAATGAGGGAAGAGATAAGACATATCCCCTTGTAATCAAGGATCACCAACATCAACGAAAAAAAGGAAGTTTCTCACAGCAGCTTTGACAAAAACATCAATCTCATGAACTGTCTCACCTGTTCAAAAAAGGCTACACACATAATTGGGGCTGCGGTGTAGAAGACAGTGTAGAAGGCGATGAACCATGTCTCATACAAAGACTGCAAGAGAATTAAAAAAAGAGTAAAAGCAGGATGTATACTCAATGTTTAACTTCAGCTTTACATTTTACTCTATGAAGTTCATTCTTATTTTCTAACCTGAGCACTGAAGCCATTGAAGCAACCAAACCATATGTGCACTAGAGCAAAGCCACAAGTCTTAAAGAGGAAGTAGCGCAAAAAGAGGGAAATGCGCCTGTAGGACCATCGGCCATGGACCAGCAGCAGTCTCTGCAGGAATCTGAACTGGGACAATGCAAAGTCTGCGCTCAGCACTGCCTGTCCTCCCTCGACTCCTGCGATTCCCACACCAACATGAGCCGCTGGAGTCGGGGAAAATTGTCAGTAAGAAAAGAATCTAAACAGTTTAAAAACAGGGTAAAGCTAACAGTAGGTTTATAAAATGAGAGCTGAAAACATTCTCTTATTGTCATATTTTTATCAAACCTAACTTACTCTTTATCATGTTCACATCATTGGCCCCGTCCCCGATAGACATGGTGACTGATTTGGTGTGTTTCCTGACCAACGTGACGATGTCAGCTTTCTGTCCAGGTGTTACACGACAGCAAAGCACCGACTGACACTGGTCTGCCAGGCTCATGAACGAGGCACCCCATTCTGGTCTCTGGTCAAACTCTGCCTAACGAAAGACACCGAAAACCTCAGGTTGTATTTACACAAACTGGCCCTAGTCTCCATTTTAGCTTTGACATCTCTTTGAAAAAAATATTTTTTGAATGTATTTTAGTATGCATGTTCTTTAAGAGCAGCTGTGATTTTTTTTTTTTAAATTGTAAATTCATGGGATTGGATGACTGGGCGACAAACCCAGACAACATTTGTCTGCAGACTCTGATATTGGTTCACCTTTAAAAAGAAAAGCTTTGTTCAGTCTCTTAACAGACATGAGAAAAGCAAAACACACTGTACATCATGTGCTCAGCATCATAGAGCAGCTCATTTAAATTCAAGCTTTTTAACTTATCTATTTTGCCCCAGTGTTATCTCCAGGTTAAAAAATTTGCCCTGACGATTTCAGATATTCAAGTGAATCTCTCTGCAGCTGAAGTAACTGAGGATGATACTGTTGATTTTCATCTTCTTTGACCGATCAGATTTTGAGTTTGACATAATGTTTAAATTCTTTGACATGCCAGGGCCTTCTAGCTGCAGAGTACATAACAACACATCATAGCGTTAGGAGTTCAAGTTACATCATTTTTTTTTTTCATGACCACAAAACTCAATTGCTTGAGTGTTTTGATTGGAATCTGATTTTTTTAAACTAGGTTCTGTTTTTTTTTTTTTTTAAACACACAATGGCTGAAAGAGGAGAAGAAACAGATTTGGCGGGGGATTTTCTGGCAAAGCCTTTTTCGAGAAGGATGTTTCAAGAAAATGTGGACATCGTGATAAAGGATCCCCCAACCTAACAGCCCTGAACCAGCGAGGGAAAGCACTTTCGGAGCATTTTCAGTCCAGCCACTATGAAAGGTACATTTGGCTAGCAGAGTGGGAGACGCGTTGCAAATTGTATTGCTGGGAATTCCCTTTATTCACAACCAGTGGACTTGGTTTTTGTAATCACGCTGGGTTTGCAGACCCGAGTGCCTATCAAAGGCAGAGTCAAGCCACCAAAGCATGGCAGGACACTTACAAGCATTGGTGCTTCAGAAAGATTTTTGGAAACCATAGTGGATTAACAGCTTACCAAACAGCTATTCAGGGAAACGTAGAAGAAAGAAGGGAATGACGTGCCGGATTTGAACTATAGCCTAGTCTTCGTACATGGGTGTCCAGTTTCGCTGGAATGTGTGGAGGCCTGTTGAATTGTGTTATTTGGGTTTTATGCCATTCTCACCTGGTCACTCTAGTAAATGTGAGTTGTTGTTCTGAGTTTATTCCCGTTACTGGTGTCATGACATAGATTTGAGCTGTATGGACTGCCTATTTGTGACGCAGCTTCCTTAATGGTTTCAACATGCATTTGCCTCTGGACCATATCCAGCCCTCTCTCTCCTCCCAACATTTCCTGTCTCACTAAAAAGTTGCTTTGTAATACCCAATCACAATGTAAACAGTTCTCAAACATTGTATTCCACCTGTCCCTCCCCTCAGCTACAACAACAGTGTATCATGATACAGAGCCATTAGAAAAGTGAAAGACACCAGCTGTTCCGAAATTTTAAATCTATATGTGTGACCCATTTCTTTTATGTCCGTGTTACCAGCTCGGGTCCAGTGAGGATTACAGCAGTCTTTGATCCTGTTGTCCCCCTGTCTTCAGCCCACATGTCTGTCTGCCTGGCCTTGAAGAAACTGAACCCCGGGTCTGAGGACTGGAGTATCTGTCTGCAGGGGCAAACACACAGAGATCAATGAAAAGGTTTTTGCTGGTGCATGTATGTCTTTGTGTATTTTTATCATTGCTTACCTCAGCTCCTGCCATTCCAGTAATCTCGTATCAGGATCCAGGAGTTTGCAAGAATATCCAATATTCACTGCAGTCTCTACAAGGACGAAGGCAGAGGGAGTGGAAAGAGAAAGCGTGAAGAAGAAAGAAAGCCAAGTGAGACTTGAAACTACAACCCAGCATTCAAAACGATGACTATCTGCTACAGTGTGTAAAGAACAGAATACCTTTTTTGTCTCCAGTTAGCACCCATACTTTGATTCCAGCCTGTTGAAGCAGATCTATAGTTTCAGGAACACCCTCCTGAAGTCTGTCCTCTATGGCTGTCACCCCCAGGAGCTACAAAACAAGTTCACGTTCGAGTTCCTTTCCAATATTTAATCTATTACATGGTAACATGACTACAACGTGTCACACAGAGACAATGCAGAACAGGGAAAATAATTTGTCAAAACCAAGATATATTTGCTCCTCAGATTATTGGCCATGCTGTAAAAGTTATGAGCTATATCAATTTTGAGCCATTTACAGAAAAAAGGTTTTCACTACATTCGGCATGAGTCCACCTGCAGCTCTCTCTCCATCTCATCATATAGCCTTTCCAGCATTGTGTCACAATCACAGGTTGTCATGGCAGCAGACTTGGCCAGGGTTTTACTCCACCGCTCCCATGATGCCTCAGGAACGGATCGAACCGCAACACACAAGGTCCTCAGACAGGCCTGGGCAAACAACTGACAGAGGACAAGTGAACACATTTTTTGATAGGTTGCACGTCATCAAGTGAGGGAAGAACACACAATATAAACACCTAAGCCTCTTTTTTCACTGAGAGGTGCTGCGTGTTGACAGCAAAGGATGATATGTACACTTAAGAAGCGCTTTATAAACAAAAAGAATCGAGAATGAAAACAAGTGGATGTCTTGGTGTTACAGGGTTATTGACACTGTGACTGGTGTTAACTGTTCATCAGAAAGATGGCCTGCAGGAAAGAAAAAAAAACTGTTGTGTCTGGTTGTTGAGGCGTAGTTTTCTGTAGCGCCTACCAGAGAAGAGAGTTTGAAACATCAATCTTGGCCAGTGATGGGTTAAGAGGGATGTTTCTGAGTGTTTCCTCACACGGGTCAGGTCTAAGTCCTGAACGGACGGGAGGTTGGCGGGTTCAGCTGGTATCGAGTCATACAAACTACACTGACTGTTTATAAAGATTCTGTTGCTGGTCTATACGACTCTTAGAAACTGGATTAAGTGTTTGTCATGATCAATACAAAACAACAGTTAAAGCAATACAGATTTTGTGTGATAATGTATCATAGATTAAGGGGTAGTAATGGTGGTGTGTTGTTTGGTCTAAACAGAAATATCTCATCAATAATGGGAGTATTGTGGTTTGATTTTCTCTCGTTACCATGGTCCCCTACAAAGAAATCCTATTTTACCATAGGGATCTTTTGCACTATTCACCACTGCACTGTTTCTTATTTAGTCTTGTGCATATTAGTCTTTGCTTATTGTGTTTATTGTTGATATTTAATGTTATACTTATACAGTTCACCGAAGTTAAATTCCTTGTGTGTGTCAGCATACCTGGCCAATAAAGCTGATTCTGATACTTTTAATCCAGGGTCAATGAAGACATTGGTATTTGTTGGGAAGTGCCTTGACGGATCGCGATGAAATTTGGCACTTTAATGTCCCATAAAGTAAGTGCTTATCACTCTGAATGCCTGACATCTTTATCCATCAACGATTGAGTACCCATTAGACTTAGATACGTTTGCATGCTAACACGCTAAACTAGCACTGAGAACAAGGTAGGGATTTCCCCGTCTTCGAATCAGTGTGTTAGCATCGTCAATTTGAGCATGTTAGGGAATTTAAAATCTTCAAGACTGGATTTCTACATTTAATAAGACCTAGTAAAGGTTGGTTCAATAATAAAACATATTGATTGTTCAGTAGAAACCCAAGCTGACCTCCAAAGATCTTTCAATTCTTTCCTGATACGGACAGTCCTTCTGCAGTCTCTCCAAGATCACTATGTCCGCCCCTTTACAGTACAGCTTTAACCCACCCTCGGGCTCCCGCACTGAAAGAAAGCACAAAACCACTATGGACAACTTATTGAGAAGAGAAGTTAACAGGAGAGAACTTAGCAAAAGGGCACATTAAACAGATTAAAAAATATTGAAGATTCTTTGCTTGTGTGTATTTCTGGGCCTTCTCTCTAACCCAGTATAGACATGCGTCTTCTTTTGCTAGTAAAGTCCAGCAGTGCCAGCAGCTGATACTGTCGAGTGACACCCAGCTCGGAGACAACAATAAAGTCTCTTGTCCTGGAGAGAAATACCCAGCCCAGCTCCCTGGCAGCCCCAACAAGAGCCTCTTCGTCTGGAGACGCTGCCTGGTATACCGGAGTATCTGGAAGAATGCAGTCAACACAAGAGATGAGAATAATAAGTTGTCTTCCTAGAATGTCCTTTTTGGCAGTCAGTGACTTTCGGTGTGGTATAAGATTCAATTAGGGGTGGAAATTACACCTACAGGTCTTTTGACCTTTAAGTTCAGCATCCAAACAAGTCGTTCAGTGTAATTCAAAAACACTGTTCAAACATAAATTACACACAGATGAGAACAGATCGACTTTGAGCCACAATAACATTTTCAAACAAGGACAAAGACACAACCTTCCTTCCACTCTGCCATGACGGTGTGGCATAAAGACAGCGCTGTGACAAACTGTCTGCTGAGCGCACACTGCTGTCCTCTGAGCTTCTCCACCAGGCCGGGGGCTGACATGTACAGACCGCCGCAGGAGAACGAGTTCCAGCTTAAATCCATTGGCTGCACATGTACATGGAAAAAGTAAGTACAAATGAATTATGTTACTCTGTATTAACAGAATACAGTGGAGCAACTTGAAGGCTGAAATTATGACTTAAAACAGGCCCGAGAAAATGTTTTCCTGATGGCAGAGGGGGAAAAAAAGAAGCAAAATAGAGCTTTAAGATAGAAATTTAAAAATAATTATATGATACCTTCATGTCCTCTGCCCTGACAGATGCATCACCTGTGAAAGTAGAGAGATCAATCTCTTAAATGACTTGCAAAAAGCATCTTAAATGTAGGTAAGGTACATGGTTAAAAGAAGATGGAGAAAACACATGTGGGCTGCAGCAGGACGTGGCTCAGACATATGACACACGGTTGATGTAATTCTGACAAGGTTTCAATTACAGTTCGTCTTCAGCAGGCAGAGATGTGGTTAAATATTTAGATGATGACTTTGTGGCTGCTGGATATGTGTAAGTTAAGTGTTGAACATCTCTTGAGGAACATGTTTTAAACCCAAGGTTAATGTGAGGACACTTCTCCAGGGGGACCTTGGTATTACTGTAAGCTAGCAAGGAAACTCTAATGTTAAGTTTCCATACTGTTGGAAGAGATACAAATATCTAATTTATCTCAACTTTGTACAGAAATACATAGTGAGCATATCTACTTTCAGACATGTCCTATACAGTAGCATCTGTACAGTGTGATGAAGTCTTAAATTAGTTTACAGTACATGCTATGAAAAGGGAGCTGTGAGTACTAGGGTAAAATACAAAACTTGCAAAAAGAGCAATTATATTTGATGGACTATGCTTGAGTTGAGGCTGATCCAAATTTCCACAAGTGGTTTTAATTTCTATCTTGTCATGCAGCTGCAAGGTCAGAAAATTAAACTTTGTTTCTCAAAGCTTATTTGGAGGCGCTGGGTGTTTTGTTTTGTTCTCAGAAAATCAATTTAAATCTCTCACAGGTGTTTAGAAATAAAATAAATGAGTTCCCCGGTACAAAATTATAGCATGCTTTCAGTGTTTTCGTTACCATATATCTCCCCAGCTACACAGCATTGCCTAAAGAGTAGACAGTTCTGCGTTAGTGTCCCAGTTTTGTCACTCAGCAGGTATCCCACTTGGCCGAGCTCTTCGTTCAGTGAGGTATTCCTGGCCTGAGCTGGTCGGTCCGCCTGCTGCCAAAACATCTCCAAATCCCAGCCAATGAACTTACTGTGGACAGTGTGAATCACCTCAAATCTGTGGACACACACACACACACACACACACACACACACACACACACACACACAGTTAGACAGTATAAACACAAACACAAGTATATTACAGCCTTCCTGTTAACAGTATTGTAAACTGAACTGACGTGATATAGAGAGCTATGGGCATGGCCGGGCTGAGCAGAATGATGTAGCTCCAGAAGACGAGGAACCCTGTGTAGACAGGATTTCCGTTTACCACCAGAGAAGACAGAACTTCTGTTCGGCTCATGACCAGACTTGAAAACACGCCGCTGCCGATAGCAAGGAGCAGAGCTGCCAGCATCACAGACAGGACTATCTAGAGATCCAGAACAAAGACACATACAAGTTTGTATGTTGTACACATGTCGCCTCATTCTTGCCCCCCCCCCCCCCCTGCCCTTTACCCACTCACCCCCAGGACAACTTTGTTGAAAACTTTTTCAGTTCGAGTCTTCTTCACTCTCAGTTTCCCACAGTTCCTCAGGATCTTGGTGTCCGTGCCTGTTACAAAACAGAGTTAAGAGTTAGATGCCATCGCTCTGGCAGCCTGGCTCAGCCAGTTGCAAAACCAACGTGAAGTCATACAATGAGTATGAGTTCAAGGCCTTGTGTCAGTAAGTATCTGCTGACATGCCCTTGAGCTAGGAGCCGGCTCCCAAACCAGTTCTGGGGTGTCTGACCTCCCCTGCCAAGAGGTCAGAGGGAAGAGGGAACTTTGCTAGCAGAAATCAATAAAAGTATCACATTATGTTTTCTAAGGATGATGTCTCTATCTTACTTTAGACCGCTGATAGCTTCATGTGTAAAAATGACAAATACAGAGGATTGGCCTTTATCTTTCAACTGTTCAAGGACAGAGAAAAACTAAATCTTCCTGCAACAATATGTCAACTTTGATCGTGCATAATTCAAAGTAGGCTTTGGTGAGTGTGAGTCAGGGAGGGTAACAGTTGTAATCAGGCGGAACAGGGGTCACACACCAACAGACAGCCTCTGATGAACGGTACAAAAGTCACCTATGAATTAATTTGATGTATTGATTGGCTTTACCAGAACTGAAAGGGTCATAGCAGTGAAATCTATGACACATCTGGTCCAGTGATATCCGATCAATGATCACACTAAAGACAGGAGGAGGCTTTAATCTGTCACACATTAACAGACACACAACTGCAAGAGTTAAGTACCATAATTAGCAGTATAATGTATTCCACATAATAAAATTTGTCATTGAAATAACTGGAGGCCACAGAAGACGGTGAAATTAGTAAGTTCTAAGATGCCCAGATACACTATCACTATTTTATCCCTGTTATTGCCTTTATTTAAGTTAATGGTAGTGTCATATTTTTGACAACTGACCTGCTCACTTATATTCCACAGAAATGCATATTGATATTTTTTTTTTTCAAAACTTAATAAATTCTTCTACATGTACCAGTGTATATAGTCAAGCCATAGGCAAACTCTGTATTGCGTAGGACTGTTCCCCTCAGGAGGATGTGCTCCTTGTCCAGCGGAAGACTCTGTCCTCGCCAGTGCAGCTGACCTCTGAAGGTGTACAGGCGATTGTTGGGCTCCTCACAGAGCACCACACCTGGAAAATGAAAGGTCAATATTTTCTGTTACACTGGACAAGCGTCTCATTCAGTATCTTATCAGTATCGGTATCTTATCACATCTGAATTTCTATTTATATAGAGAGTATTTATTCACCATCAAAGGCAGCCAGTGTCTCCTCTGAGGGGTGAGAGGTCAGCTCGTTGTGTGTTTCACTGAGCGCCTGCCGGTACTTGAGGTTAGTTTCTCTGGATGAAGCAAAGACCAGATTTATAAACACTGAACAGTTGATCCATTTATTCAAAAATAAAATTGAGAGGAGGTTATATGTGGTTTGTGTGCATATATGAAGTTTTGGAAAAAGAAGAAAATCAGAGGATTTCTTCATTGGAGAACTTTTGTTTTACTTCTAAAATATAGATTCATCAAGTATTAGGTCGGTAAATAAACCCTAGTCCCATATCCCAAAAACTGCACAGACTGAGGCTCTTCTTTCAATAATTCTGTTTCCTGACTGAAACAGACTCCTTCTGAGCTCATGCAGACAACTTTACTTTAACTGACACAGAATGAATCTTACACCTTGCTCACTTCTATGAGCCACCAAAGCCTCAGATATGCAGGACCGATCCTCTGATTGGCCCAGAGTTTGTATCGGATTTTGACCCTTATTTTAAATGAGACCAGGTTTCGCAGTCAATGCCTCATGACTTGTCTTAGGAAGACATTGGGCCTATGAATTAAATGTCACATGTAGGAGCTATTTATTTGTTGTTAGAATTTAGTTTGGTATTTAGTTTACTAATATTTATGTTTATTTAGTTATTCTACACATTTCTTTATTTAGAACAGATTTTTGAAAAATATTTTCATTTGCTAGTTATTTATTTAGTACATTTAGTTTTGCATGAGTATTTTTGTTCGGTGTTTGGGTAACACTGTGGGCACCTGAGGTAATATAGGTAAGAGGCAGGGAGAGGACCAGCATGCAACTGGGTGGGCCTATGGTTTTTTTTTACCAGCGCAAGAGAGGCAGCAGGAGCCATGATTTTCTTTGTTCTTTTGTCTGCTTGCTTGCTTTTGACCAAATAAATCATCAGAAAGGCAGATCTTTTGCATGGACCATGGAGTTCATTTGCCTGCGTACACCACATCCCCATGATGCATCAGTGGACTTTTGATCATGTTTGATATAAGTTTATTTTGATTTTTTCTTTTTTTACAAATAGCCACTACTTCACATTTAAAAAAATGTTCATGGAATGAGTTTAAATGTAATATATCTTAAAAAGGGCTGTCAGCATAAAGTAGTTGATCCCTCATTACTTATAGTCTGAAATAAATACATTACATTTTTTTTTTAATGGCATGCTTTTTTGTCCCTTTAGGAGCACCGTGGATAAGCCTCTCAGTGTCTCCCTGTAGTCACAGTGATGGAAATGATCGACACCGCTGCCTCTTTTAGTGTCTAATTTTTCTTAAAAAAAGAACTCCTGACAGCTCAGTTGATGAGCCAATAGTTATGACGTCAAACATTTGACTTTTTTCACCTTTCTTTTTAGCGGTTTTCATTTTGTTTTTGATCCGTAACGACTTCCTTTTTTCTCTAGGTAAGTGAATGTCATGACCTTTAACCTACAAGAAGGTCCTTACTTTATTTCAAAATAAAAGCAGAGTTGATTCAAACAGCAAGTAACATACTCTCAGCTTAAGACAGTAAAACAATTCAGAATAAAAGCTTATACATTTTTTTATATTTTCAAATGCGGAATAATGAAATTTTAAACATGCGACAAATGGCGATAAACTATTGAAATGTTGCAATTAATTGCAACAAAAAAAAAAATTGACAGTCCTAATCTTAACATTTGATCTACGTTCTTATACTGTATGAGTTTGTTTACCTAACTGCTTTTATTTGTTTTCAAATATAGTGTAAAAAAAGCACTGCTACCACAACAACAACAACAACAACAACTACTATTCTACTACTACTGGTATAACCTTCAAAACATGATATATATAAACAGAGTTATGATGATTGAATTCTGGACATGTAATGAATATATGAGAGTTATTAAACAAAAGAGACTGATGGTGTTCCTTACCCATCAATATCTGCTGTCTCCACATAACACAGACTGTGAGGCTCTGAACTACTCAGAAGGAGAAGGTCGGCCTGGAAAACAAGAAAGAAAATATAGAAAATAAAAAGAGAGAGAGAGGGCAGAGTGGAAAGTGACAAATACAAACAGGAGAGCTCATATGATTCTTATACAAGAATTAAAATGCAACATGCAAATACTAAATTAGTAATGAATACTCATGTATTCTATCAAGTATTCAACACTGTAGTTTTAGTTAGTATTTATGAAAATACTTCCTGGTAATAAACAGACACGTAGTTTTTCATAAATCTGTTAACGTGTGTTTTTGTATATTGAAAAACTCACAGGGATGACTTGGTCTTTACAGATTCGCAGTACATCTCCCACACACAGATCGTTCCACTGGGCTGTGCTGAACCTGGTGATTGAGGAGAAGTGACAATATAGGAAAAATAATCAACCGCCTTCACTAGCTACATTTTTTAACAATCTGGTTGAACATCTCTTAATAATGTAAAGCTACTGCAGGGTATCATTTAAAACTGTATGGAAGGCCCTGAATCCAATTGTATTTGAGTTCTAAGAAAACTGTTTTTGATTTCTTAGTTGTTCTTTTTAATGTAGACTGTCAATAGCCTACATGAAAAAGGAAATGTAAGTCACAGAGTGCAAAACTAAAGTACTTAAGAAGAAACAGACTTCAGAAAATATTGTCGAGACTGTGATTGTCGTCTTCATATAAGTGTGGAAAACGTGGTGTGTGTGTATGTGTTTTGCCAAGCTCTAAAGCACAAAGGGACCATCTAGGGATTCACTCATTCACACTTCATTAGAGCTTCATTAGAGAGCTGTTTCAAACTGGCACTGTGCTGAGTCTTGAGAGAATAACCCACTGTCTTTGTCCTCACCTCTGGGAGATGAGTATGTCGCAGGGTCGGGAGTTAATCTCTAAGTCACTGCGTCTCCTTGCCTGAATCGGAAATGGAGAGAAAGAGACACACCAAAAAGACAGAGAGACCGATGGAGAAGTGGGACAAGGATGTGGAAAAAAAAAAAAAGAGTGATGGACAAGCATTGTGTGAGAGGGAGTGAGGGTGGCCATGAAAGGTTGTACGGGAGAAAGAAGAGAGGAGAAACGCCATTACTGGGCTCTACAGTGACACCAGCTGGAAGATTTACGCCCTCCACTAAATGATAAGTCAATAGAGAGGGGTCAAGCAAGCGTTTCACCCAGAGCTGTTAACGACCGTAACTCAGTGATGCACTTAACCAGAGAATTCGCCATGCAAAACATCACGCCTGCATTTAAAAGGAAAAGCTTTAATGATAGGAGAGGAAATTAATGTTACTGGGATGACTGGTTTTGTCAGTAAGGAGAGGACAAGGAGTCAATGAGGACAATGAAGGAGAGGAAAGAGGGCAGAGATGCTTAAGTACCAGGTGCATAAATGCATCCTGAGCTGGTCGTATATTCATGTTGAAGCCCATGCATTTGTGTGTGAGCCAGTGTATTCACCGCTGAGGGAACATAACCCCACCCTGAAAAAAAGAGGGTGGACTACGAAGGGAGCAGTGGCCTCACCATGTCGCTGGCAAGGTCTTTCAGGCCTCTCACAGAGAGCACAGCGAGCAGTGGGATGATGGTAATGTACCAGGGGATGGATGAGATGGCAGGGACACACTGTAAACAGCAAGGACAAGTAGACACAGTAACACATCCTGAACAATATGGACACACAAAGCACTTCAAAACTATGCTTTAAAAACAAAGAGTTAAAAATGCTCTAAAAATAGAGGACAAAGATTTGAGATGCATTTTGTCAAACAAGGCATATGTGATTATCAAATGGACAGATGGAATCCTCCAGAAGAACAATTCCTGATGAATTATAGCCAAAAGGCCTTTATTTCCTTTTAAACAACATTGTTAAAATAACTTTTAGAAGGGAACTGTTTTCCTTTCTTGCCACCCTCCTTTGAAAAGAAAATCATGAATATCCATATTTGCTATCTAAAAATACTTTTTAGCAGATCATTTGTGAAAAGGCCTGCAGAGTATTATAAAAAAATATGCAATGCACAATGACATTGTTCATTGCTACAATGTAGTGTAGTGCGAAATGTACCCCACGGATAAATAAAGTCAAAAATATTAAGGGGGCTTATGAGGCATAACTCAGTTTCAATCTGCTCCTCTTCAAGATTCACTAAACACCACGTGTTTGCAACATGTCCCTCCTAAATCCAAAACAGCAGATTTTTAACCAAAAGCAAACTGTCACACATTAATCTGAGGATAACAGATAGAGAGCTTGAGCTTCATTGGACTGCATCAAACTGGTGTGAAATCATAACCGTTATACACAGACCTCTATACTACCTCTATTTGTTAATTACACATGCTGAGTGAGAAAGTGTTTATTTCTTAATGTTTATGTGTGTTTCCTTTTATAACCATGATATTTAGTTGAAAGCCAAGCCCATTAACAAAATGTAAACCAAGCTCTCGAGTCAAAATGCTAGAGAGACCATCTGAGCCTTTATCTGACCTGCAACACCACCATGAGGAGGAAGTAGAGATTGGCGACTCGCTGGAACTGTTCGAACAGCGTCAGCGGCAGGAAAGTCAGGGGGGAGTACTTGTAGCTGCGCAGCACATTGTCCTGGTAACAGGGAGGGAGGGAGAGGGAGGGAGAGAGAGAGAGAGAGAAAACAGGGAGAAGAACATGTGAACACATTCTCCTGCTTTCTTTGACATGAGCATGCCAACAGGTGTTTGGTTTCCATGTGGAGGGAAGGAAGTACACGTTGTGCCTGACTCACCGAGTAGCGTCCCCACCGGATGCTCAGAAAGGATTTCTTCTGTTTGTGTTTGTGATAGTGTCGACTGTTCGCCCTCACCTCCCATGTGAGACCTGCCAGACACATTATGTTTAATTGAGACCACTTAGTGTGAAATGCAGGCATACAGTATGTTGTGTCGTGCTATTACACCACATCAGAAAGGGATTCTCTTAGAGAGCAGAGCAGCAGAGCCTTAAAGAAGACAAAAAAAGCGAAAGAAATACAACACTTTAAAGAACACTTTCATCCATATAAAAGAAAATCACCAGCACATCGTGTAAACGTGACACTGATAGTTTAAGTGAATAAATATTAAAGTTAGAGTTTGTTTCATTTTAAACCAAAACGCTTAATCCCTCTGACCTTTAAAGGCATCACAATTAACACAGAGAGGTAAAGAGCGAGCGAGCAGCATGTGAAGAAAAAGAAAAATGAGGGATGGAGATTAAAAGAA
The DNA here is from genome assembly GCF_963584025.1 of Labrus mixtus. Classification (NCBI taxonomy): domain Eukaryota; kingdom Metazoa; phylum Chordata; class Actinopteri; order Labriformes; family Labridae; genus Labrus; species Labrus mixtus. The sequence goes on along the minus strand of NC_083614.1, from coordinate 16,560,333 downwards.
GCGACATACCAGAGTCGACACTTTCCTTTGCCATGATGCTGATTGGACTCTGACGTCGAATGACTCTGGTTATGCTGCACAAAAAGAGACAACAGAGTGAACTGAGGTCAACCTCTCAGACTCATTTATTCATCTTGTAACTCATTAAACCGAGTCACTCACCGTCACCATAGCACAACACATAAAAGCCTATAAATCACTGCTGCTGATTTAAACAGCCCCCTGCTAGTTTTAGCTATACTCAATATACCCATCTTTTATTGAGCACATCACAAGATAAAGAAACAATTACTAAGGTGAACTTAAGTCATGTTTTTATAGGATGAAGCACTGAGTTATGTACCAACTCTTCTGGCTGAAGCTCCGCTGGAAGTTGCATGAGCCCTCCTGATGAGAAAGAGCCGAGGTTGTTCAACTCCAAACATCTGCATCACACTGACAAGGAATGATAATTAGGTTAACATTTTGAAATGTAACGTATGACATTTCATGCTATATTTTACATGCATGTTAGTAAATTGGTAGCATATCAGGTTTGCCAATAACTCAACATAGATTAAAGACCTAGAGAACATAGAAGAGTCAGCTTTGCTTTAAATGAATCTTGTTTGTGAGGGAGTGAATAGTAGCTTTAATGTTGAAAGTAATGACAAGCAGCATACAAAAATAATCAACATATAGCCGTGCACTTGCCTGCATTGTGTCCGAGTACTGTAGTCAGGCAGCGTTAGCAGCCAGGTGACGGAGCTGATCCATCAATCATGAAGCCCTACTGACCGCACAGATAGATTAACTCGACTGTTTTCATAACCATTCTTCAGCTGCTTTTCATAAAACACCTGTGTCATCCATCCCCCTCCTCGCCCTGTTTGCTTATTCTGGTGAGACCTGTAATCAGCCCGCCCATCTCCCTCACAGGTGAAGGCTCAGGTATCGCAGACTGTGCTCCCATAGAGCTTCCCTGAGGAGAGAAGGAGGGGCAACAAGGCTTGTGGAGTATATGAAATCACTGTTTTGTTTATGTCATTTTATGAAGCTGTTAAACTGTGAAAATTTAAACACTTTTACAATATTCCAGAAGGTTAGGTTTTTTTAACGAGCCTTTATAATGTCAGTGTTACAGAAAGGCTTTGTAACAGTATGGTAATGTTGCTTTTAGGCCATGCAACATCGGGAGTATTTGATTACAGGAATGTGAAAACAATAAAACTTTGCATTCAGAGCGGGAATGAATGGCCGACACCAAACTCCAGTCCTCATTTTATGTTTTTTTTCCTCTCACACAACCTCTCTGTATGCTCTTCTCCTTTTTCTCATTCCTCCTTTTGTGTTCATAAACATCTTCTGAGTATAAACTTTTCTGATATTGTTTTCATGTTTCATAAGAAATCAAACATGTATAAAAAAAGTTTTTACTTACTAAAGACAGATTAAATAAGGATTGTTTCCAGTCTTTTTTTATGTTTCCTTAACTGCTGCAAAACAGGCAAATGAAAAAATAAACATGTCTTATATTTGTCCATATACATCATTTCATTTCTACGGTGTTCAAAAACGAACCCTATATATAATAAAGGTTGAGTCGTCCTTTGATATTTAATGGACCAGTTATTTTCATCTAGATTAAAATAAATGATTGAACCAGAATAAAAATGAAAAAAATCTATTCTCAGATAGAACCAGATTTTTTAAGTAGTTGTTAAGACCGTAAGCAGACACTCAGTAAAGAACAACAAACTCTGTAAATACATCATCAACATTTAGGTCAAAATCGTTCATAGTATGGGGCGCTGGTGGTACAAAAGGGTCTAATGTTTATTCCTGCCTCTCTGGCCTCAATAACACACTGAATGAGTTTAAAGCTTTTACTGTAAAACTTAACTAAGATAAAAAATAAAAACAGATGCTGCTTCTAGCTCTGGAATGAAAGAGAAAGTCAGTTTTTAATGACTCATCAGACCAAACCAAAAGTCAAAGCCTGACTTTTTGCACTGATTTAAAATTTGATACTCATGTTAAACCAGCTGAAGGCCTACTTAGGGCAGATAGGCAATTATTTAAAGTCACATTTTCCCGCTGAGATAGAAAAAAATCAATTTTCTAGGAGCAGCATTTAAGTTTTGTTTGCACTGTTTGTTCATTTTTTCTGCATTTCATTTATTACACTTTTATAGCCTGCCTCTGCAGGTGTTGAGACAGGTCTCGAAGTTAGTGTGCAGAGTGCACCTGAGAGGAAGACGGGTCACAGCACATAACACCACTGACCGTAGACTCAGCAGTCCTGTTAATGATAGGCATTATATGTTTTTTAAGTCGTTCGAGCCAGTATGTAAATTATTTGAACATCAATTTTCACTGGAGTTTATTTTCTGAATCAAGTCTGCATGTTTTATGTCCCGTCCAAGACAGCAGCATAAAGTTTCACATAGAGAACACACAACGCATTATAACAATCAGAAATCACATCAATCAGTCCAGCAATGAGCAGAGTTCAGCATTAAGACATATCAGCATACACTGGTCAAATAGTTCGCAATCCTGGTTTTCAAAGATGTGAGACTGAAGATTACAGCTACTGAGTCAGTAAAGAACTCCAAGGAGTCAAAAACAAAAGAACCAAAATAAAAAGGCAGTTCATGAAATACGGCCTTTTAAAGTAAAAAGGACCAACCCTTCGTCTGTATGAGGAACACAAACCAATACAGCATGGTTTTAATCACCTTGTTTATATTTATATTTCTTTTGTGTAAATGAATGCCTTACTGTTAAACCTTTCGAGCTGCACTAAGAGTATGAAAGGTGCTATCCACACAAGTCTATTTATTATTATTGGCCTGTCTTTATCATTTATGTCATTATTTTAAACAAGGCTGACTCAATTCAACCTTCACCTCTAAAAAGTTTATCACAGGTTCATTACCTGTGTAAAGGCTTAATATAACCCACCATCTTCATGAATCTAATGCCACCTGGTGGAGGTAAGCCCCCACTGCAGTCTAAATATCAGATGAAGGTTCAACAAGGGTGAATTTGTCAACAAAGGAACCTCTTAAATAGTTTCTCACTGAATACATGTTCACTCAATGTCAGTTAAATGTACTATTTGTGGTTTCATATCTCTTTGTCTCATTTCTCCTTCCTATGTAAGTGAGATTACCCCCACAAATGCCACATACCAACAGCTGAAGGTGTGTGTATTTTGAGTCTTATAAGTGTGTATGCGAGTGCTTGTGCATATCTGGGGCAATCTTTCCTATCTATTTTTACAGCTTGGCTGTGCAGCAGAGTGGTTAGTGGTAGGTGTCAGCGGTGTGGCATTGGTGCTCTTAGGCCTCCACAAACAATGACAGTCGATAGGCCAAGCTTTTCCACCACAGTTTAACCGTTGCCAATTGCAGCTGTCAAATCTCACAGCCATACAAACACGAAAAGATGACCTCTTTGAGTAACAAACTCATTTTAATGCAAATGATAATAAATCTATATATGTATATATATGTATATGTATATACAGTATATAAGGGCTGTCAAATGATTCAAGATTTGAATCGCAGTTAATTGCTGAATTTCAATAGTTAATCACGATTGTACTTGCTGTTTGAATTCAACCCTGCTTTTATTTTGAAATAAAATAAGGACCTGGTAGATTGAAAGTTACAACATAACCACAAAAAGGTCTCAATGAAACAAGCTCATAGGAACGGTAAAAAAGTAAAATGTTTAATGTCATAAGATGTTTTTGACTCATCAACCGAGCAGTCTGGGATTTTTTTTTTTTTAAGTGACATAAAAAAATGAAGCAGTTCTTTTACATCACCGTGACTACATGGAGACCCGGGGAGGCTTTTCAACGGTGTGCCTAAAGGAACAAAAATCGCATATACATATGTTTTATATTTATATAAATAATAAACTCCTGTTACCATGTATGTAGTGTTTGCTGCCAATAACTAGTTTTGGTTGGAATATGAGTCAATCGAACTTTCACAGGTAATGGAGGGCTGATAAGGTTTTGAGTCCTACAGGAACCAACCACTTCAAACAGCTGTAAACATCTGTTATTGAATTAGTGTTTCAATTCTAAGATCGTATCAATTGACAAAGACTTTTCCAAATAAGTCCAGGCCACATCTAGTTGACATTTGTGTTCATAACACAGATTTAGTAGCAAAGGAGAAACCCATGAGCATGAGATGATAACATTAACTTCCTGCTGAATAGTTAATTTAAAAAAAAAAAGAGAAAAATCTGAAAAGTCTACTAAACCTGAAATGGTTTTTAAAAAAAACAATACGCTCTTGTAAAGTAACAAAAAATATTCCTTTGATGAAAATTGAGTAACATTTTATAGAATGCATAAAATTGTGACATACTCATTATTCATAACATTAGCCTTGAATGCTGATACATAATGTACATTGGCTACAGTAAGCAACACATTAGTTCATGCTAACGTTGTGCGGCTCATTGGATATGACTCATACGTAGTGGTGCGGGAAAAGGTTGATCAGAATAAAGAAAAAAATCTGGTTCAAACATTGTTAAATGAGACCTGATTCTGTAGGAAGAGCTGGTATTTTGGATAAGTATACAGTATATTGGACCAAGCTAAATCTATTGCATACTAAACAGAATGGAAAAAATGGATACTTGAACAAAGCTGTATGTCAGAAATGCAATGCAGCCGTGTTATTGGGCAATAACAGACTGCATTAATCTTTGGTTGAATTTGGTGATTATTCTCTAGCTGCATTAATGAGTACATCAACATATCATTTTCAGGACATGAATTTCCAAATTGCATGGCAATTATCATTTTCAATAAATCCTACACTTTTAATTAGAAAACACAATTGATGACCTGCTATGACCAGATCAACTTCAGTGCAGTGAGTGTGAGAAAGTCCTTTGCAGCGGGAAGCTTCTCAATGCTCTTGTTTCTCAGAGACCCACATTCCACTTTGAAGATTTTCATGTGGCAGCATAAAAAAAAAGTCACACTGCATCTAACTATAAAGAGGTAACAACCTCCATGCTTGCTGAAACTCAACTTCCTGTATAAAGTGGTGAAGAGCGGTTAGTTAAAGAGCAGGAATCAGGCCAGCAGACACAAACCCTAAAAAACACAATTGGCCTCTTTATAAAAGTTACAAAAGGACTTGATAAGACAAAGAGATGGGAAATAGGTTAACATGAAGCCAAAGCAAAGCAGCAGCATTTCCATTTAAGTCAACATTTAGAATATGCTGCAGCTTGGTGAAAGTAGAGGGAGTGTGTGTTTGTGAGTGAGGCACATGGGGTCACAACATCAAAGCTTACTGGAACAAACTGGTTAAACTAACCCCAAATGATGAGTCTACTTTCACCTCAACCACAAGGGGATCGCTGCATGATGTGTCTTTCAATATCAATTCTTGCTGTATTTACCGGATGCCTGTATCAAAAAATACATCTTGAGATAATCTACAGGTTTTCTTTTTTTGGCACAATGCAAGCAAAGTGATCATATTTACATGCTAATTGGATCAGTTAAAAACTGTCAGTTTGATTACTTTGATTACAATTGATTGTAATAGTTACATTGACATATATTTACGTAGGTGGTCCACCCAAAGTCATCCCTCTCAATTACATTGTCCATTCTATTACTCTGACATGATTGTCTGAGCATGTCCTTCTCTAAAAGTGGTTTCCTATTCCTCTCCAGTGATGTGACAAACGTTCAGAAACCTTCCAGCAGCATCCAAAACCGTTTTAATTCCTTCTGACTTCCCTTTTATGTCCACAGCACAGTTGATCACCATGGCAATGAATGTCAGAAAACACTTTTTGTACACACAGATGTTTTGATCGTTCCTATTCTTCCCCTATTCCTCTTCCTTTTGCACCGTCACCATCAGTTTCCTTCATTCTTTTCACAGCTTCAGAACACCCTTCTCAGCACTGATTTTACTTCACCTCTCCTTCTTAACTCTCTTTGGACACTGTGCAGCACCTGTGAAGTGTTTCCCCTTGCAGTGTATACAAGTTGCTTCAAGTTTATTCACATTCTTCGTCATCAAAATCATTTTTTCCACATCGTCCTTCTTACTCCACTGCATACTGCTGCAACAGCAGACGTTTAGATCCTGTCAGAACTTTATTCTTTACAGCTGCAGCGTAAGGCGAGCTCTATTTTTCATGACTGCTCTCAGCATTTAAATGGGGGATTTCAGCTTCTTTCTGTTGGTTTGTTGCTCCTAAAGGGAGAACATCATGCTACAGAAACATGCACCAAACCGTAACGTTTGATGTATGTCAGTTCGGGATGAATACTAATACCATCACCACCCTATGAACTACTGTTTTAAATGCATGCAAAAGCTTTTTCATGCATGCCAGCAATGTGAATCAAATAAAAGATTTACACTTGATGTCATGTTCATTCATAGCAACAAAGATCAGCAATTAAGTGAATCGTTGAGTTGACTCCACATACACCATCCCTCTCCCTACTCTAGAGCACTTTGAGGAAGCAGAGTAAAAGTGACTATAAGGGGATGATATGAGATGTTTTCTGACCATTAGAAAAACTTAGCTCTTGTCAACTAATCCCTTAAAAATGAATTCCTGTATTTTTCAACCTGTTTCTGATCTCTGGGCTATATATTGTATGTTCTAAATCACTAGAAGGTTTAGTCAAGAGTTTAAGAAAGGTGTTATGAAGTAGGAATGCTGTCCAGTCCACAAAACTCAACATTTAAGGTAGTCCAAATCGTGTTCAGATTTGTCTAAGAAAGATCCCCTGCATGGTAAGTTACAAGCATCAAGCGGTAGATTGGATAACACAGAGAAATATAAATGTTACTAGTCAGACTGTATGCAGCTGTTAGACCAAATTCATAACAGTTACAGAGCCAACACTTGTACTTCTTAGAATTGGGAAATGTTCCCCAATACTCAGGATGTGGTAGGTAACACAAAATGAGAGTGCAAAAGGAACAACTATGCAGGCCAACCATGACCTACCACAATGCTCTCTGAGCTTGTTTATTTGAACAGTAAATATGAGCCATCCTTAAAGAGAGCTTCAGTCGGGACTCTTCAGTATAACCAATCAGGGCTTGACACTTGACCATATTTATGTCCAGACTTCATTCATTAACCATTATCTGTGACATTTGGCAATTAAGCTTGAGGCATAGCATTCATTAATACATACTTCATGTTACAGCTACATTGTGTACCAAGTCCATGCTCATCCAGTATTGTCTGAATGTATGTGTGCTGATGTGACCATAATTGTATTTACCTCGCAACAAAGCCATTTTATTAAGCTGCTAAAATAATTACAAAGTGATTCCTAACTACGGCTTGGATTTAAAAATGTGAATATGTATTTGTTCTGAAAGACTAAACTCTCTGCAAAGACATGGTTGACTGTGGGCTCTATGGTTACTGTGAGTCAGAAAGAAAAATCTGTGGGAATTATTTAGAAACAGAGCTGATTGCTCAGAGGACAACCCCTCCTCATCTGGACATTCCCCTAAAGCAGTACACCACAATGAAATCTGCAGAACAGTGATATACAATGTATGTGGTTTCTCATTCTGGCGGCATTGTTCAGTGCTGTTGTGCTTTTTTTCAAACAGTTGTGTGTACTCCGTCTTACTTTAAAACGACCGTGCTTGATGTTACAAGAAGCCAGAATGGAAGAGGTATCCTGGGATCTTAACTACAAAACTCATTGAAATCATTTCAATGAAAGTCTTTTATTTCATTGAAATATTACAAGAATATCTAACAAATATGACAAAGATCAAACTCAGATGATGATCCAAGAAGCTGATATGACATCCAAGGTTGGATGAAATAGCTGACAGAAATTAAAGGGCCAGCATATATGACTATTTATAGATACAGTTTCAGTCAAATCTAAACAGGAGTACTTATTTAATCTTATTTTCATAAAACATGATTAACTTGTTGGATAGTTGAAAAATAGAAATTCTCTCAACCAGAGGACAAAACGATGCAATATGTTACACCTTGAATGTTTACCACGTTATCATGCTGACTAAATGCATGGTAACATTTACCTTTACCACATGTTAGCATGGTAAAATAAGCATATTTAACTCTTAACATTTACTACATGTTAGCATTACTGTCAAAGTGTGGCTGATAGTAACGTATTAGTGTTAATGTTGACATAAAAACTCTCTGACATAAGTCCATTGATCTGAAGAAACTTTGCATTGTTTTTAGCCAACAATTCACACTAATGATTCTGTCTGATATAGTTGATACAAGAAAGCATGAATGAGCATGACAGTTGACAAATAAAATTAGCATCATATACACAATATTTGCATGATAAGGCTGATTAATAAAGTCAGATTTTGAATTCTTCATGAAACATCATTCTGTGCCAAAAAAAAGAGGTATATACAAGTAGCAGCACCACAGCAGATCCAATGAAAATCATGTTCACATGCTATGGACATTCATTTTGATGTGAAACCAAGGGCTCCCATATTACTGCGAGAAATGGACCAGATAACATCAATGATTTATGGAGTTAACAGGCTAAAGGACATCAAAAAAGAAGCATCCTTACTCATTTGAATGCATATTAAAGTGCAATATGTATTAAACGTATATGTATTTTATATGTATGAATTGCTCTGATTCATCCCATCTTTAAAAATAATTATATTCACTTTTTTAATTGATCTTTACCATTAAATGATGATTCACGTCTTGTTGAAAACACCTGAGTTAAATCCTTTAATGGGGACTTCGTGCATTGCTCTGAAGGCAATGTGTCCACGATCATATTAATCGAGGAGCAGCAGACTATCATGAACAATGAGTGGAGCAGCAGTTCAAATGTGACTCATTTCAGTATCACCTGTTTGTGATAGCAGAACGAGGACACAACGCGATTGGCTGAGAGTATAAAGTGGTTCTGTGCGCCGCGCCGCAGCTCTGCTCTCTTCAGCACCGCATACTGATTGACAGGTAAGCGCGGTCCTGACATATACAGTCTCATGAATATTAATCATTTAAGTGTCAAACGATGATGCTTGTTGTGCGTGTTGCCATATGAAATCAACTTCTTCTAAAGTTGACTACCAAATACTCCCAAAGGTGACATCTTTTTTTTTTTTTTATCCAGGTCAGTGCGTAAAGTGTATAACTGTTACAAGTTCTTATCATTAGATTTAGAAAATAACATCAATCAATTTGATTTAATGTACGCATTTTCTTGGGTTGATTTTAATCACGTCTTTACTACGTTTCATTCGTTGTCGACTTCTTTATTGAGCATTCATATTCCTGAGGTCAGGGTGCACAATGCCGCGCTACATTTGACCATTGTAGTCACTTAGTAAAACATTTACCTGAGTAACATGAACTTTAAATATTGTGCAAAACCTATACATTTGTGTTGAAAGTACTTATTTTCAACGTCTAATATATAGGGTATAGTGTTATTGGTGAATTATTATGAATGATGAATTGACATGTAACTTTTTATTCAAAGCACGGTCAGGGTGTAAATGTGTAGCATTTAGAAGGTTAATTGTACAGGATATGCCTTTAATTGCAAAAGCTGGTCATGTCCTCCATGCAGATGTCCACCTCGAGGAGCCCAGACCGTCCTGGGGATGGTCCTCCGTGCCTTCCCTCCTCAACAGTTGACAGCAGCGGTTTAACAGAGCACGATCCGGACCTTGACCTCCTCTTCCCGTTGACCCGGCCCCCCCTGCTGACCCGACGTCTAATGCGCTTTCGTGTCTGCAGCAGCCCCGTTACGCGCCGCAAGAGAGAGATGATTCCTGCCGACAAGAAAGACACCACGTACTGGGACAAGCGTCAAAAGAACAACGAGGCAGCGAAGCGGTCCAGGGAGAAGAGGCGGCTGAATGACCTGGTGCTGGAGGGTCAGCTGCTGGCTCTGAAGGACGAGAACGCACGGCTGCGCGCTGATGTGCTAAGCATGCAGTATTACAGCAGCCTGAACGCGGAGGAAAGTAACCACCACGCTGCTAGGGCAACATCAGATTCTACAGTGCCCTTAGCCCCCAAACCTTCTTATGTCCCTGCCCTTCTCCAGAGAGGACTCTGGGACAATAGCAGGAGCAACCAAGTCTCTGTGATGGGTGTAAGGCAACAAGAAGCAGCGATGAATCCATTTGATGCCAAGACCCCCTGTTTAAGTTCCAATACACAGGTTTTTCAAACTTGTGGCGCACAGCAAGGCATCCCCCCCTTCTCCGGGCCGTGTTTCCCTTCTCCCACAGCACATTTGGAGGTTGGGAGATCAGCGGAGACAGAGTCGGACCCCCAGCGACAGGTGTCCTCCAGCGATGACTTTCCTAGCCCCACCTATCAGGCGTCCTCCATCCAAGCGTCCCTTGGCTCCTTGCCTCTGGCTTCCAATCTGCCGTACCGGTCTCAAACCTGGCTGGTGCCCTGCGTGAATCACCCGGCACTGCGTAATAATTTTCTGCTGCACTGGCCGTCTTCCTACCTGCCCCCACCGGCTGTCTTGCCAGGCCTACCTCCTCTTTACTTACAGGGGAGACGAGGCCATGGTCTCGGTGTGGAGGCAGATCTTCGGAGGGGGTTCAAGAGTGGGTTTAGCAGAGCTGAAGAAAGTCCGAATCAGCTCGAGATGCACCGCAGTCCTAATGGACTCCAACTATCACGGCGTTTATTTCAAGCAGAGTGAGAAATAATAATCATTTCTTGTGTTGTAGAAAGTAACAAGTGAGCAAACTAGGTTTTAAAATTCGCCTGGGTGCAATATGCCCTCTAATTTGTTATCTGACCTTAATAAAAAGAGGGAAATGAGGACATTATATTTGACAACATCTCTCTCTCTTTGCTACAGTTTACACTGGCAGAACAGAGAACAATGAATACAGCTTATATTGAGGAGTTACATTTCTCTGAAAGTGTTATTCAGAATGAAACAGCGGCTGAAACTTTACGGATGAGTGATTTTACACACTCGCGGGAATAATAATACATCCACTTCCCAAGCTTAATTGATTTGAACGGAATTTTAAATCTCAATGCAAAAATAAATTCACCAATATATGAAACCTAAAGAAATCAGAAGACTTGTTCGTATTGCAGTTCAGATTGATTGCCTGGAAAGAAACGTTAACATTTTACTTGCGGTGGAACACATCAGCGACTTGTGAAACTGGTTGTTTGTTGGGTTGGTATTCCCCTGGCACACTTTGATTAAAAGAAAAGACGTTGATTCGTCGGCCTGCGGCTCTATGACAACACCTTCACTGTCTGTATCAGTCTTGAGGAATATTATTCATTTAATGCCTGAACAAACTTGTAAAGCTTTTTGTATTGCTACGATACTGAACCTTGAATTAAAATATAAATTCAATACAACTCTGCAGCAGTGTTGCAATATGATATGTTTGGAATTCGCAATGATGGTCCCGAATAAACAGTCCTCAGTCCATTTAACTAACCCATTTGATAGTTTGACAGCAGTTCAAATCTTTTAAGTCTCTTCACTTGCACCTGCATCATCAAATAAGCTTAAATATGACACACGGCAACAGCTCAAACGGCTTTCTTAGCAACAGCTATATGACAACTTCCACCTCAGTCTACCAGCAGAGGGAGCAACAACACAGCACTGCTACAGTTTTCCCTGTCAGAATGCTGCACAACTTTGTGCCTCGAGAATGTCTTTGTAATGCCTCCCGATCAGCTATTAAAATACCATTGGATACATTCTAATTCCTCTTTATGCAAAACAATACTAAATGTTATGGAAACAAAAACAGAAAGTTGGAAGGAATACATTTTGGTTCTTTAATACGACAAATATACTCTAAATATTTCTAAAGGAAACAACATGGAAGTACCATGGATGGTACTGAAGTTTTCAAAATGATGCTTAAAAAAAAAGTTACATTGTGCCCATTATTTGTACATAACATACCTTGAACAAATTTACAGATAAAAAAAAACATAAATGTAATGTTTGCTATTTCAGGAACTTTGCAATATGACATGAGGATGAGGTTACTGCACAAAAAGTGTTTTTCAAAGTTGACAGAGTGTTTGTCAGAAATCCGATCAGTAAGAGGACATTACATGTGCAGATCCAAAGTCAAAACTTGCACCTTCAAGCTGATTAAGTGTCAATCTGAGGTGCAAAAAATCTTTTAACACTTAAAATAGAGAACTTCAAGTCACTCCAGTCTTCTCCTCTCAGTTAAGCTTCTTTGAATATGTGAGAGACACATAATGTAGTATATTTTTGGTATGTTTTATTTTTGCCTGACGACTTCTACCATTAGTACTTCTAACACTATTGCCTGCGTGCAGAAGTATGTAATTGAATACCACATAAGACAACTTAATGCAGCTACAGAACAGGTAACAATCAGCAACGCACCGCAAATAGAAACCAAATGGCCTGTGCCAGATTAACACAAAGATGTAATATTACTGTATACGTGTCATAAATGCATATCCCCCTGCTATTTGGGTTGACGAAACAACAAATATGGTAATTTGAAAATGACAGCAGTAAACCACAAATATCATTCAATTCTGAACAGCAGACACGTTTCATGTGACAGCAGAGGTGGACAGTCAAACACACAGTAGGAGGGAGGTGAGAGGATAGAAAAAGCAACAAGACATTATCAGCCCCCCTCTGCTAAAGTGTGTATCAATCTCATGAGGCAGTCTCGGAGGAGAGTTAGCGGCTCAAAGTTGGTCATTAGTGCTGTGTGAAGGCGAGCTTTCTGCGTATAAGGTCGTAGGCAGTGGACTTTCTGCACCCGGCTTTTGAAGGTAAGGCCCCAAGCTAATTTTTCACACAAAGAGGTTTGGAACATGTTTGTAATGATGTCTGGATTCAGGGGATGAAATGATGAAGAATGATAGATACCAAAGGAGAGAGAGTAACAAGCAAAACTCATTTCAAACCGTGACTTTTTGCTCATCACAGCAACACCATGTTGACTGTAAAGTCTGAAGACAGATCAAAAAATGTTTTCTGTATTTTTTTTTATCTCTGTCATATCTTACCAACAAGCAGGGGAACGGTTCACATTTGTTCATGTACTCTTTTATATTATCAAAATAAAATCATTTACTCTGAATACAGAACTTGAAAACGTTGCCCTCATATTTTTCAAGATTGGTTTGAGGAAGAGGAAGTGTCGCTACCTTGTTAATCTCTCCAAGATCATTTTGGAGGTATTTTATAAAGGGTGTGTTTCTATTTTTCACTATTTTCTTTGTTTAAGTAATGTGGATGTTTTAGCCAAAGCTGGAATTCACTGAAAATATTAAATATCTAAGTAATCAGAATAGTGTCAAATATTAGTTTATCGTTCACAATTTTTGTATAAGACGCATGAATAGTTTTGAGACTTCATATTGTTTAAATATATCTAACATCTCACAAGTTCTTAAACCGTCTGTATTGTTGACTTATTTCTATTTCAAAAGGCCCACTGGGTGAAGGGGATTGCAAATGAGCTTAGGCTGTAAATGCTGTTGTGTGTAACCTCAGTTTACATTCTGAATCTGTACATCAATACAAAAAAACAAAAAAAACAATCCTTATTATTTTGTTTCTGGTGAGGGAGGAGTGACAGTTCATAGACGTTGATAAAGGTTTGTGAAATCTATTAGAAGTGTTACATACAGTGTTAGATACAATTAGATTTGCTCATATTACTTGTTTGTATGCTGGATCCTAATCCTCTCTAAAAAGTCATCAGTTCATTGACCTCCACAAAGTCTCATGAAAATCTGCCCATCAAATTCTTCATGAAATCCTTTTATCAAACTAAAACTGTTGAGTTGTTGTTCACACCACTCTATGTAGATTTAGCCTGTAGTCTTGTTAGATTGCACTTCTAAATGAGAGGGAAGAAATATTACTACATTTTTTTATAAATAGTATATACATAGGTATATTAACGGCCATCACAAGACCATAAAGTTGAGCCAATAAAGCAAAATTTTCATTCTCAACAAAAAAAATAGCATCAAAAGTCGGTTATTGGAGGGCAGATGTTTTAAGTCATCATGCAGGTGTTTTAGTTGACCTCCCTGGACCAGAGTTTCCCATGATATATAAATCACCAAAAAACATTAGGCATATCATGTAGCCTCTGAACTATCTATCGATAGATACTACCGTCGTCACCTTCAGATCATCTGGTATATGAAGGAATAAAGAAGGTGATTTAATGTATGTGACTGTCAATGCAGTGCACTAGTCAAAACACTAAGAAACAGTTACTATTGGTTTCTTAATCAAAATGGTATGGGCAAAATCAAACCATGTACGGCTGTATTAGTTAAATGTAAGACAGAACATCCAGCATCCCGTTCCACACAGAGAACAAAAATCTGAACAAAATCAAACTTTTACGACAACGTGTCATTGTTATATATTTCCTATATGGTGAAATAAAGACAGAGAAGGACTTAAATAAAAGGTACTGTCCTTAAATCCATCATATCAAGATATCACTGATAGCTTTACATTCTGTGCAGACTGTGAGAAATTTTTCATCTTCATTTTATTATAACTTTAAAACCCTGATGCAGATTGGGTTCCATGTAGAAACGGCAGGAAAAACAATGTTGTCTTTTTATGATGCGTTACATTTTAAATATATACTAATAGCACTCAATAGTGCGCTTCAAGGAATTCATTTGCTAACGGACAATTCAAACAAAGAACTGAGTTCTTTAAAACCCAAACACAGCATTTATCTACTCTTTTTTCCAAATTGGCAGTTAACAGGAAACACTAATAATGTACAACGGGGTGAAAAGCCACAAAACAAGGACTGACCAACTCCTCTTCCTATGAATAGTAATTTTAACAACAGCAGGTGGTAGAGTATGAGAAAACGGATAGAGAGAAAAAAAGAAGAAGTTTGAGAGTTCCTTACTAAAAAGCAGCCTGGATATAAATAGTCAATAAGAAACAGGTGCAAATGTGCAGCACAGTATAGTGAGCAGGCCTCTAGAGATTTCGCTCAGGAACCCTCTCTTTTTATTCTCGCTCTTTGTCTCCCTCAGTGATTATTGTTTTCTTTCTTCCTGCTGCTTCTTTTTTTTGATGCTTGCTGCAGCTCTGAGTATAAAACGCCTCGTCTTTCACTCTCACACACACACACACACACACACACACACACACACACACACACACACACACACACACACACACACACACACACACACACACACACACACACACACACACACACACACACACACACACACACACACACACACACACACACACACACACACACACACACACACACACACACACACACACACACACACACACACACACACACACACACACACACACACACACACACACACACACACACACACACACACACACACACACAAACTATGCAGGTGTTCATGTTTAGACACACAAACAGGGTGTGGGTCTACATTCTCACTGGGCACAGGCTTGAATATTTTTAACCTTTTGTTTTTCTCACCACCATTTAGGGTGCATGGCCTCTTTAAAGCTTGTCTTTTGATGCTTCTGACTCAGTCTGACTGGCACGTCAAAAATAAAGCCATGTGAATATGAGATGTTGCACTAGGTGAGGATAACAGAAATGAAAACGAGAACTAACAACTAAACGGTACACTGCATTATCATTTCGGAGGATAAAGACAGTGAAGTTATGGCGTGTGCTTTAAAGAGTTCCTCTTGTATGAAATCCTGAGTGACAGCTGGTTTATGAAGTGTCACATCACATGTGTAACATGTCACATGAACTAGAGTGTTGTTTGCAAGAATAAGGTGTGATGAAAGCATCAATGAGATAAAAGGTGTTAGTGTTAGCTTAATGTGTGCTTCTGTGTATGTTTGTATGCACAAGGGGCTGACTGTGGTTTCAGCACAAATGTTCGTTCTTTTTGCACAGCTCGCCATGAAACCACCCACAAACCCACGCAAATGAAAAAGACTTTATGAAAAACTGCCACCACTTGTCTCCGTCTGCTTCTATAAAGTCCTGCATTCATGTTCCGCAACAGATAAGACAAACTCCCACCAGAACAAGAGTAACGGAGGAAAATTGAAAACATGGTAGTAAAGCTCAATTTATCACCTGAACAAAAAGCTGGAAGAGCTACTTTCCGCTTGGCCACAGAAAAGAAAACCTTGTTCAAAATACAATCTGCAATGTCAATACATGACGTGCTTTTCCATTTTCACAAACTATTATTGATTTATAAAAACAGTGAAAGTGTGGTCTCTGCATATTGTGTTATGACAAATGTATGTTAAAGGTTTTGTGTGAAATATTGTGTAAAAAACAAATATTTTGTTTCAAGTTCCCCATCATATTGTCGTGTGACCTAGACAAAAAGGTGAGACGAGGTCAGGAAGAGTTGTTTGAGGGCTGAGAGGCCTCAAACACAAAATAATTGTTTGTAAAACTGTCAGCGCTTTCATGTTTCACTTTTCAATGCAATCAAAAAGGATGAAAGTTGCTTTTGGATCCAGCAGTGTCCCTGCAACATTCAGATAGCATGATTTTGTTTTGTCAATCTATGCAAATGAATTAACAATTGACCTAATCAGCAAAAAAAAAAGGTATTTGTTTGTGAACAATGAATTCAAAATCTATATATTATTGTTTTGTTTTACATTCCATATAGTGTCATCAACTATAGTATTGCAATGCTTAAGTGCATTTATGGTATATTTTCTTATACAGACTTTAATCATACCACCAGGTTGAATTAAGAGTATGTTACGTGAAGTCAAATCAGACAAGGTTAACATTATCTATGAAGGAGGTTGTTATATTACTCAAGCTCAAACACAAACATATCTCTATTCCTTTTCATTTCAGGTCTCTATTGATTATTACTTATTTAACCAACCATGAAGTCCCTGGGGTTACATTTGCATGAAGGCCAAGATAAAGATATCTTGGAAGCAGAAAATGAGCTGCTACGAAAGGGACACCGTCGCAAACGCGAGTTCATACCTGAGGAGCGGAAGGACGCCCTCTACTGGGAGAAACGCCGCAAGAACAACGAGGCAGCCAAACGATCCAGAGAGAAGAGGAGGTTGAATGACTATGTGCTGGAGAGTCATCTCATAGCTATGAAGGAAGAAAATACCAGGCTTAGTGCAGAATTAACGGCCATCAAGCTTCACTTTGGTCTGGTCCGTCCTGCAGCCTACACTGGCCTCAAGAGTAACCCACCATATCCAAATGTCCACAGCAGCACTCAGCCAATCACTGCCACTAACATGCACCACCGTTCCCTGCATAGGGATTACTACTGGGATGGTAGAGACTCCTCTGTTATCCCCAGCCACCAACCTGTTTTCTTCCCAGCGTATGCCTTTCAAACCCTGAGAAGTTATCCATATTTGAACACATCTGGTTCTGTTGGCTCTGGCCTCCTCACTCCCCTTGTCCACCCACACAATCTGCTGCCCACCCACTCATTCCATCCTGTACCTCCCATACTGAAGCCCGTTCCTACCAGAGGTATCTCAGATGAGGAGGTGGAGGAGCAGCAGGTCCATGAGAAGATGTCCCTGTACAGCTCGGCTCCACCTCGCAAAACCTCATCGAGGGGAGACAGAAACTACTGTTCCCCAAGACATCACATGTCTGACTGACTGTCAAATAATTATGCTTTATTAATGTGACTTCTCTTTAAGTAATACCAGATACTCTTGCTTACACTGCTACTTTTGCTTGATTCGATGAATATCTCACCAATAACATTATTCTGTAAGCCTCAAAATAAAATCAATTAATGAACAAGTTCACATAACAGCCAATTCATCGCCTACTTCAGCTCTTCTCTGTGTTCTTCATCAAAGTTCAATACAGGTTCAACTGTGTAACGTGTGTAAGATAACACGACTCAATTAAGGCTAGCTATCAGCCAGCAAAAACATTGACAGAGCCAGATGTGTGTCAAGTATCCTAGCTGATTGATGAACATAACTTGGCATGTAAGTAAATATGTTACTATAGTAACCAGGCTAAGTATTAAAACAAAGCTGACACACTTATATGAACCCAATGTTTAAAGTTGAGACAAACATATGGTTTGAATTGAGATTTTCTATGGTAGGCCTATAATATGATGAATATGAACAAGAGCCATTAAGTAATTGTGAAAAACATTATCCGATTAGTCAATGATTTTTTAAATTATCAACGACTACCGAAAAAAAAAAAAAATCATTAGGATAGTTGCTGGCCTGGGGTCCAGTTTATCCAAGCCCACAAAAACAACCCTGCTTTATGAAACATGAAGATACGTTTGCCTTTTTATTACTAGTCAGGAGAAATTTTCATCTAGTTCAATTTTTAAACATCTTTTTTAATTTTACCATCTCCCTGTAGGATTAACACAACAACAATCTGACTAACAATAAATATTCACATTTATTGATAATAACAACAAAGATTTTAATTGTATAGCACTTTTAAAAACAAGGTTTTACAAGATAGCCTAGGATAGCTGACAGTAGGTTATTTTAGCCAATAGGCGTAGGCTGTAACAAAAATATGTTCTTTTAAAATACAACACTGTGACACGAACTATTAAATTATGTCTTTTAAAAAAAGGTGCAATTTGATTTACGTAAAAGTCTTGGCGGATAACCATAGCAACAACCCTGATTGTTTACAAATGGCAAGCAGCTTTTGTCTTTGAATATAACTTACTTTGTCACATTTAGTTTAATTGATTTGCAGGTTAAGCGGCAAACCAGCTCGCAACAAAGGTGTCGTCTATTTTTGTGTTTTACCCTATTGTTTAACCGTGAGGATAATTATGTCAAAGCGGAATACTAGCAAGTTAAATGTGAAGGAGGCAAATTATTTGTTTGTCTTAAGCTCCATTTGTATGTTTTCTCCTGCTTTGTTTTTCAAATTAACTAACTTTTAGTTTAACTTACCAGCAAAGTCCTTCGGGATAGTTTATTGGTTGGGAGCATATAGAGAGAAGTCTGTTCATCACCACCAAGATGTAAAAGTTTAGGATTACCACCAACTGCACTTTTGTCACATGACTTTCTATGATTGTGACACCTTTGTGAGTGACCGTAAATAATCCTCTCCAGACTCCAGGTGTGACCAGCGGGTAGCAGCAAGAGAAAGTGGGCGACTTCAATTTATATAGCCTACCTGGGTGCTTCAGTGTTTACAGTCCGACTAGCAACAAGACGAAGTCTAAAAGCGCGTTGTTTGATATACTTGTATGCAGATACCGGTTTAGCTATTTATCCAGTCCTTTCTTGTCGATGACCGCAGATTGGAAGATTAAAATTTGATTATTTTGAGCATCGTGTTCCGTCCAGTTCCGCGTTACTGTTGCACACATACTCAGAACTGCTAAGAAGCAAGTAGACAATATATGCAAATAGAAACCAGGATTCTTTGATTTGTACAACTATGAATAGGCTAATGGAAGACCAACTTGTTTGCTGTCATTTTATAATCCTATACTCTGCTGAATATAAATAGCCTATCTTGTCAACTTAGAAATATATCTGCTTGAACTGTTGGTGTTGTTTTCTGTAAGAGCAGGTAGCCTATTTGTATGGGAACTACAATAAAGATTGACATTTCAGTGTTGATTCAACATCTTGTATACTAGTTGTTGTTCAACCCTTTTTTTCTGGGCTCTGGCTTTAAACTTGTGTCTCAAGGTGCATTCATGGTTTAACAATAGCAACTACTGTCTTCATAGGCAAGATTAACCTTGGATGTAGCCAAAAATTCCTGGCATTACACCTCTTTCACTTGTTGACAACCTCCCCATAGACAACAAGCAAACTAAGGCACAGCCTTTCACAACTTAACCATCTGGGCTGAAACTAATTACTCAGAAGTTAAGTAAATTCACAAAATAGTGTGATGCATGACACAACATTCAAGTCATTTTGAGAGTCAGGGACACTTGGGACTCCCACTGTCATCAAGTTTCAGTTGACGTAACATTATTCTTTAGAATAAAAAGGGCTAATCTGAATTGAAGCTTTTGATGTATTAATAAGTGTAATCAAAAGAAGATAAGAAACAGAACAAAAACTTGTATGATGTATATTTTTCCCTTAAAAAAACAGACGAAGAAGCAGAGGCTGTTTGCAGTGTATGAGCTGATCTGCATGAAGACCATGCACTATGGAAGAGAGGTGCACACATTCTCTCTGCTGGTAAGTGGATTGTTCATAAAGTGTTAACCACTACAATGTCATTTAGACCACCATGTTTCATTAATGTGTGATTACTACCCACACACACACCTTCAACACATACATGAATGTGAGACATGCAATGTGTTACATCACCTCAAACACCATCATTGTTCTCATAGCTGGAAATAACTTTGGTGAAGCAGAAGTATGTAGTGTCTCTGTGTTACTCTGATATCACATAATTTCCTGTCCTCAGCCAATGACAGACATAGAGTGGAGGGCTTTAGAGTGCTATGCACTTTATAGGCACTGTGTACTCCCAGTGATGAAAATAAATAAGTAAACGCAGGGCAGAACCATCTAAAAGCTGTAAATTCACAGGCTGATGCAGGTGTCTGTTACTTGGCTGATGATACATCTTCAGTGGTGACACGTGTTCATTCCACTTCAGACCACCAGATCACACCACCTCTGCTGAGATCAAATGGTCACAACGTAGGAGTTAGTGTCACATTTGACTCTGTATATGAAAAAATCACACAGATACATTTATATTTTACACATATAATGATTTTGCAATCGAATTAGATGTACATTTATAAAATTCATTTGAAACCGTCTGAACATTTAAATTATTTTGCATCTTTTGTTTTCTTTAATTCAGCAACCCCCCCTTATTCAGTACAGTCGAAAATGATCAATCAAAGGGAGTCACGACAGGCGTAAAGCAAAGCAGAGCAGATTAGTGCATCAGCTTTAAGCGAGCTTTAAGGAAAGTATTCATATAAAAACATCATTAACAACAAGAATATCATTAAACATGTTTTACTTACTTATTAAAAATATTTATGATATGATTTATGAAAGGGAGGAGCTGTAAGCTTTTGCTAAAAGAGGGATAGAAAGTTAAAGGAGAAAGATGAGTGATGCTGGGGCTGATAAAGAATGTAAATGTAGGTGCATGCACTACACCTTCACTACAGGTGTAGTGCATGTCTCATATCTGACAGATTAGATGCGTGCCAAAGTTTGTAGACACGTTGGTGTGACAAAGGTGTGAGGGTTTGATGAGTCATTAACCATATGGTTGACATGTGGGTGGGGGCTACAGCGTTGTGAACTCAGACAGAGTGGTTCTGGTGTGACTGCTTGACCCCCGCAGTGCGTGGGCCTTGTGATGCTCTGTGTTGACATATTCTGGCTTGATCACTTGTCTCCAGAGAGGAAAGAGTATCTGCAAAAACAAAAGTACGAACTTACTCTGAGTAATCAATCTAATCATTTCATGAAGCATTCCTGTACAGGTGGGAGAGGTCTGACGTAAGTAGACAATGTTTGACCCTTCATAAACAGAATTTCTTCCCAAACTGAAGGATTATATTTTTTAAGAACGATGTCCATTCCTCAAGAAGAGCTCCTGATTTCTGCCACTATAAAAACCAATATAAATAATTTTCTTGGAAAAAGAATTTCCACCTAGTTTAATAACTTTATTCCTAAATCAAAATGTTGATATATTTTGTCCATATTATATTAAATCCAGATTGTGAATAAATGACTGCTTAATTTAATCTTGCTGATGTCTCTACTTAACACTTCAAACTTACATGTTTGGCCAGTTTATTGTTTGCATTATCAAGGTTGTGTTTACATTTTTAAGTCAGACTTCAGAATAGCAAAGAGAAACTTTCCCACTCCAACAAAGAGATTTGAAAACTAGCATCAAAGTCCATCCATCCATAATTTTCTTAACTTACAGTATGTGAGGTAAAAGCAAGCAAAAAAAAAAAACAGGTTTGGGTGAAGGTTAGATGAGAGATTATGAAATGAAAAGAGATTTTAATCAATTGAAGGAAACAGCTTCTGTTACTCTCTGTAATCTGAAAATCATAAATAATGCTTTTACGGCGACATTATTTTAAAGTCAGGGTTAAAAAAAACTGTTTTAGTTCTAAGCAATTACATGAAAAAGTACAAACATGGGCAAACACATCAAAAGAAAATTTCAACACAAAATTTCACAGTGACGGGGTCACAGGTTTATTGTTGACTCTCAATCATCGTCTCAGACTGCCACCATGAAGGTCAAGTGACTAGATAACTGCTATAAAAAATGGGACAGGAGACAAAGACATCGTCATAGAAGATAATACAGCATGCTCTATAAACAGTGTGCTTCATTTTTATAAAACAATACAATAAAAAAAAGTACAATTTTCAGACACAATGGCTTTCATATCTACAGGATGGATTCAGTTCAGTTCAATGAAAAAAAATATCATCAATTGTTTGTTTACATGTCTAAAATAGAGATTCACTGATCTAAGATCAGTCAGGTATCATCTTTGCAGTTTATTATAAGCAATCACAATTTTTAATGAACTCATACACTTTTTGTGCATCTATATCTACACATTTGCTAAGTTGGAAATTTAATAAATGGCTTACTATGAAAAAAAATGGTTTTGGAGGGGTCAAATCCCCTGTCAAATGTAGAGTTCAGTACCATCTGTAGCCTACAGGGGGCAGCAGTATAACATTGTTAAAATTGCTGTTGATGAAGATGGACAGAAAGAGATGATTTCTGAGCTGGTGTTACATGTTTCCAAAGCTTAAATGTTCCAATCAAGAGACACTCTGTAAGGTAAGAAATGTACAAGGAGTTAAACGTTTCTTAATCTAACTCCAAATGTTGTCCTAAGTTATAAGAGAAACCAAAATTGTTACCCCAAGCTTCTTGTTTAACTAAAACAGATGCTGCTCAAGGCCTATAATTGGCACATTTGCTTGTGTTGTTTTTATGTGCTGCCACTGCCACTTCATATTCATATATTCAGAAGAAAGAAATTGCAAAACATACTCTGTTTTCATCTATAAATGAAAACATGGTTTTGCTTTTCGTATAATAGAGTACAGAAACATCTCCAGCCTACTCTGAAATGCTGAAAAGCTTATTTTCATCTCAGATTCAGTCATTTCATGAATAATCCGTTTATCCAAATGAAAACAGCAAAATTACTCAATCAACTTCAACCTTCACAAAATTTGAACCAGCTATCTTATAGGGTGTAGATGTTTTTAGTGTCATCTCCTCTTACAATACATCGGCTCCCTCCTCCTTCTGGCTCAGTTTCATCATGACCTTTGTTCCAGTCTGCAAGGTCTTTATCAAATTAGCATTTTCTCCCCGCGTGGCTCAAACACATCAAGGTCCGGATCAGAAGCCATTTAACTCCTTTCCCCGCTGGTCAGCCGAGTTTCCCCGCTGTCACTCACAGTCAAAAAATAGGGAAGTGATGTAAACGCCCTTCATGATTCAGTGTGAGCTCAGAGAGTGAGCAGGCAGGTCTCTGTGCAATATCTATCTGATGACCTTTTAAGGTAAGAGTGAGGCTCTGGACTGGATTTCACTGTTTTAAAAAGGGAGAATTTCAGATAAATTAAGATTAGAATGACAGTAGAACTGTATTATGAGCAACCACAAGGATTTGAATGTCAATATTTACAAAATATATAGTACATCTTATACAGGAAATTGCTTTTTATACAATAGTATCAATTCAACTTTGAGATGAAAACACCCCAATAAATGTTCAGTTTACAAATTATACACATTGAGCTAAGTAAGGAGCCAACACTGTACATGCGTTCATCTTTTACGTACCTCTTTTTTCAAGAACAAATGGGCGAGTTTTGTGTATTTTATATTAACAACAAGGGAAAACCAAGTATTGCAAGTGTGCCTCTGTGTGTGCTGATTTGCTCACACACAATGTGCATTGGGAATTTAAATCATGTCGAGTCCCATTTTTTGTTTAAAAAAAAGATTTAAGCTATTTTAAGTAATATCAGGTGAGAATGGCATTGCATTGAGATTATATGGTGCTTTACGGTCAAATTGGCAGTGTAGCAGAGAGTAGTCTCGAATGTATTCTGTACAAATCTAGTTTCAGCACACAAAAAAAGCAGAGCCTCCATCTTTATGTCGTAAGAGTGCTCCAAAGTCCTGACTGTAAATAAGTCTTAATGCGCAGTATGTAGCTGGAACTATTCAAATACTTATTGGCAAGTCCTTGGCATTCACTGAGCACCAACCTATAATAATGTATTCATGAGTTTGGAAACAGGGAGCTTGAATCGGCTCAGATGGAGCAGAGGTGAAGTCCTTTAAACATGAAGGGGACAGAGTTCCTTGTTGGTAGGAAGGATTGAGTTGGCAAGAGCTTTGTCGAGGTTAAAGACTTATGGGACTCGGAGTGCTTTTGCTTCTTGGTCCTTTAACAGTCTTACAACATTTAGACATCTTTAACTTTGATCCAGCTTTCCTCTGCACAACAATATGAACACACAACAAAGCTATACAAATATATTAAATCCATACAGATTTCCTTTTTCTCTTAAATACAATAGTTTCAAAAACAAAACATTGTCTCCATAAAATGTCCTATAAATAACCGTATTTAGTAGTTTCCAAGCACAAAGGTTCATTTCACTTCCCCTTCCCATTCTGTCCTCACAGAGCCTGCTTATAAAAGCATCAGGGAAAGACTACTAAAAAGAGAAACAGATTCCCATATTCAAATCATTTTCATGTTGAACTTGCGTGCCCCACCCTGTCCTCCACTGGCAGCGGGTCCATCCACCTTTCTAAAGGAATACTCCACAGAGAAATTGTTCTTGTGCTGCCCCCTCCCTCGACTCCACACAAACAGCAGGATGAAACAGAAGAGCACCACCCCCAGAAACATGATACAGCCCATAGCTGTGGATATGAGGATGGTTTTAAGGTCCAGAGTAAACTTCAAGAAGACTCTGGTGTCATTTAGATTTGTGTCATTAAGGTCTCCAGCATAGTAAGTGCGGTTGGCCATAAGGGCTGCGTCTAGTGGCAGCCCACTCACTGTAAGAGTGGCAAAATAGGTGTCGTTTCCACCTGCATTGCTGGCTATGCAGATGTAAGTTCCACTATCCATCACTTGTGCGTACCGTATTTCCAATGTTCCATCTGGTAACACAGTCAGGCGACCGCTGCTCTTTGTGGTGATGCGGCGGCGTTGAGGAGAAATCCAGAATATATTGGGTGTTGGCTCACCTTCTGCTCTACATATAAATGACACCACCTGTCCCTCACGGGCAGTTATCTGCTGCAGCTTCCTGTTGCGGATTTTCGGCTTCTGACAAGTAAAGTGATCGAACAGAGCAGAGTCAGAGAAAGCGTTAAGTGCCCTTCCCTGCACCTCTACGGGCATTGTACACACAGGGGCGGCGCCGTCGAAATTCAGGGTCTTCCTGCGTTGAAGAATCCACAGCAGGCGGCAGTCACAGGCCAGAGGGTTGGCGTCCAAACGCAGTGTCTCCAGAGTGTTCACAGACTGGAAGGCTCCATCCTCCAGGGTCACCAAGCTGTTAGTGGAGAAGTTAAGAAGGCGGATTTGACGTAGACCGCCCAGCGCGTATGGCTGCACCACCGCCAGGTTAGTGTTGACAAGATGCAGCTCCTTCAGCCTAACAAGGTCCCGCAGAGCCCAGGACTCCAGCATAGAGATGGGGTTGTAGGAGAGGTTGAGGCTGGTGAGGTGAGCCAGGCTGCGAAGGGCGGATGTGGGCACAGAGGTGATGTTGGTGTGCGTGATAGACAGCCAGGATAAGTTAAGACCCTGCAGGCTGTGAGGAGAAATGTACTCCAATAAGGGCCAGTGATCGATCTCCAGGCCTCTCAGGTTTCCGAGCTTGCGGAAGTTCTGGTCCTCTAAGGTGGAGATGCTGAGATAGCGGAGTCGCAAAGTCACCAGGTTATGCAGGTAGGACAGAGACTGACTTGACACAGAAGTCAGGTTGCACCTCTCAATTGTGAGCTCCCTCAGCCCCACCAGACCCAGAAAGGCCTTGTTAGAAATATAAACCAAATCATTGTCTCCAACTTCCAGGTTTTTTAGATTTCGCAGGTCTTGGAAAGTAAAATCCAAGAGAATCACAATTTTATTTCCACTCAGGTCCAAGGAAGTTAGATTGGAGAGTCGAGAGAAAGCCGCCATAGGAACCAGTTTCAACTGGTTACCCCTCAGTGAAAGTGTCTGCAAGTTCTGTAGACTAGAAAAAGCATTTGGCTCCAGTACACTGATCGTGTTCTCACTTAGGTCCAGCTTTTCCAGACGTTGATATGGAAGCAGGTCACCATGCTCCACCCAGCGGAGTTTGTTCCCACTCAGGTCCAGGATCTTGGTGTCCAGTGGGATGCTGTCTGGCATTGCTGACAGGCGTTTACCATAACAGGACACTGTTTTGAGTTTTGTGATGCACTCACATCGCTGAGGACATCCTTGACTAAGAGTAGGTGACACTGCAATCATCAGCAGCCAGAACAGGTGTGGAAGGAACCAGCCTACGTCCCTGCCCCGGCATATCCCCATGGTCCTTTCTTCTGCTCTCCTGTCTGGGAATGAATCACTGGGCCAGACACCTGAGGAGAGAGAGAGAGAGAGAGGGAGAAGGAAGAAAAAAATGGGAAGATAAAAATAAAAAAGGGAGGGTTGAGAGGGAGAGAAAAAGAGAAAGACAGTAAGACAAATTAATTAAACTAAATTCCCCTTCTACAGCAGTGATTAAACACTCTAAATTAGTGAAATTACAATTACTAAGTCTAATTGACCTGGCACAGCAGTGAAATTAAAGCTATGGGATCCAAGTTAATGGGCCTGCATTCAGCTGAAACTGGTCGATTTAACAATAGTCAACTGTGACTTGTAAGCAGTAAGGTTTTAAAATCGCATGCCTGCACACACAAATAAATTCCCTTTATTGCTATGAGTCCATTTTATATCTGGTGGTTGTTTTGCTCTCAAGCTATTTCATGCATTTTAAATGAAAATTGAAAATCTCTTCTATTCATGAGACCTCATGTGAGACATCTTGAAATGCATGAAAAAGGAAAACAATCGCAGCCTCTCAAAAGCCTTAAACAGAAAATTGCCCTGCAAAATACACTCAAACAGGCCACTAATGCTTCTGAGGAAGCACAAAACTACCAAATTAAATGGAAGTACCGTAGGAGAAAATAAAAACATACAAGCAGGCTCAGTAAATTCAGCAACTAATGTCTTTGAGTCCGTTACATCATCTGCATAAGTCTGAAAGGCATGAGGCTTATCATGGAAGGAGCTAGCCTAGCCTGATCGGGCCTATGGATTTCATATGGCACACACACACACACACACACACACACACACACACACACACACACACACAGATATACACACATATGCTATTCATCTCTATTTCTCTACCCTTTTGACGGCTGGTGGGTGTTGCTGACAGCAGAGTGGTAATCTGTTTATGAACACATTGGGATATACCAACCAGTGGGATGGAAAATAACTCCAGAAAACATATTCCATAAGAGTCTGATAATTGAGTTGTGAGAGAGGTTGACAGTGTGTTAAAACCATAGACTGCATAAAAACATGGAGGAAGTCTAAGTGACGTCACCCATTGGTTTCTGAAGGGCTGTTTTGGATAGCTGGATTACTAAAAGGCCACAGGTTTAAGGGGTCCCCAACCCAAACATGTGCTGGTGATATCACTAAAATAATTTGGAAAAATGTGCTCCCGAAATAAAATATAACGATCTCATTTGGTCATATAGCACACATAACATAAAAATGTATCTGTAGCTACAACCCATCATTTATACACATCCATAGATAAAACTAGTAAAACAGAGAAGTATTCTAATAAGGCAAGGTAAAATGAAGACCTAAATCTTCAATAAAGACATAGAGAATGACCTGCACTAATCCATTCACCAAATCCCCCAAATCAATAGATCGTACAAGACAGGAAGTGATCGCCATTTGAAAGAGAATTAACTTTATTGAAGCGGTCTTAATCCCCTCCATCTGCTGCCTACAGATGATTTAATAACTCCTATAATGTCCCTTACCTCTTCAATTGTTCTAATTTACAATTCGCCCTGGCTCAGAGACAAATACTTCCATTTGCCAACCTGCCACAGAGTTAAATGAACTGTCTGAATGTGTGAGCAGGACCGTCCGTTGGCAGACAGGCTTAAAGAGAGCAGAACATTGATACAAATTCAATTAGGACAGAAAAAATAAAAATGTCAGACTTTTGAAAAAGCCATCAGTAGTATGAACGAGGAGATGTTGACAGCGTGCCCACCAACAACCTCTACAAACAACAACACAAATGTTGTGTCTTTCTTAGTGGTCTAACAAGGTCAAGAGAAAAATCAAGAGCTCGTCCTGCACCTGAGGCAGATAAATAATAACAGATTTACTTTTTTGGATTTCTTAGACATGTCTGATCAAATATTAAAATCAATGATATAGAACCAAGGATTTTGTCTACTCCTGCATTCTCCTTCCTTGCTTAATCCTGGCAGCTCCAGCATTACCCACAATACAACTATGGTTTGAGTCGCTTGGCTGGTAACTGAAATACTAGCCTTACACATATGGGGAGAGGGGTACAGGTTTCTTGTGACCTTTCTTTTCTGTAACTCCAGAACCCAGCCTTTTAGAAATGTTCAACTTGTGACATCTCTTGCCGTAATTTCTCATCCTTCTTATAGCTCCCTCTGGGATTACAAAAAGCTTTACAATCATTTACACCAACGCAGTATCCTGTCAACTGGTTGTGATTAGTTTATGGTTCTCTTGAAGTATCCTATCTCAATCAACCTTTGGAAAGACATTACAGTATCTGAATTATCTTTACTTTGGTTGGAGAACTTCACTTTCAATACAGCACAAGCTCACTGATGTCATAATTAAAACCTCTGTTCTCCACTGAGTGGACCAGATTCCACCCATTGGGTTATGATTTTGTCTCACAGTGACAAGTACTGTATTTTTCTCTTTAATGCTTACTAGGAGGAAACAATAGAATTTGCTGATAATGCAAACAGACTATTGTGTTTCTATAGGTACATAGAAACACCAGCACGTCTCAGTCTTCCTTAGAAAACTGCTGCTGAAAAGAATGAAACCTGCTTCTACAGAATTTTTAAATTTCCCTTCCTCCATAAACAGCTGGTGAGCAGAGACTGAAACAGAAAACCACAAACATCCCCCTCCCACCCCCACGACACATTTCAAAATGTCAGTCAAATGAGCTGTCGTCCAAAGCCATATCTGGTAGCAGTCTTTCTGCAGTAAGCCAAGGGGCCCGGGACAGCTAATGCAGCACAGGTCAACAGCAGGTGGATGGAACGTTGTGCACTCTACTGTATACAGCATGATCCCTCCCTGTGGGGCCCAGCTGCACACAGAGCTGCTGCCTGAGAGGCTTCTGTTACCTGCTAGTGAGCTGCAGTCTAAAATAACCAACGTATCTTTTGATTACACAGCAGAAGTATAACAGAGCTCTTCCCTGCTGACCTTCAGCTGCTGCAGGTGACAGAAGACAGAGGAGAGGCTCCGCTGAAGTAAAGGAGCCGTTTGTTCTGATACACTTCTTATTTCATTGGCTCTTCTTTTAAAAAGGATACCGTCCTGAATTAAAAACAACTGGACTGTTTTTGTACAAGGAGTGAAGATAATTCAACAAAAGAGATAACGTTCTTCTAAATTAGAATACATTAGAAACAGAAGCACTGTAAAAATAATTACAGCAAAAGTATTAAAGTAACAAGAGTGCATTTTATACATCATGAACAAAGTATGGAAACAGTGTCTGGTTCATTGAACAGACAAAGGTTTGCTCTCAGAGAAATGTTCAGTTAAGTTCAGTTATGTAAAAGTTGAAGCCAGAGGATGTCGGGTAGACTGAAGTACACAAACTACAGTATGGCTCCGAGGCAGAATCAATACGTAGCTCGAATAAAAACTGCAATGCTCAGGTCAGCTTCGAAAGGAAAATGTCTTATGTTGTCATGGAGATGTTTGAAAAGCCCACCACCCAACCCCGCATGAAGTCTCCTTTTCCTGAAATAAGCAAAAACAAACCTGTCCATTAGATGGACTCATCTAGTTCCACACCTCTGCGCTACACTCATCTAAATTTCATAGAATAGTTTGCCTGTATTTTCATGCATTTTACTCACAGTAAATGTGTTTGTTGCTGTAGTATTTGTGGCCTTGTTATTGCCTTTCTGACTTCGGTCGATAAAGTTGCACCAAAACACAATATAGCAGTAGAAATATAGTTATATACAATCAAATATTAATAAAACAGGAATATAATTAAAATATCAAGCAATAAGCAATACGTTGTGCTGTACATTTCGGCACAAACAACTCAAATAAAGTAGTACAAAAAAGAAATTTGGAAAATTAGCTTGAAATAAAACCAGACAAATGATTGTCCAAAGCTATGTCCTCTTCCTCTTCAACAAAGTCGGTCCATGTCTCGCACTTCTTAACAAAGGTTGCTCCTCAAAGCCTTACAGGAAATCATCTTTCCCATTTCAAGGTTTGTCTTTAACAATTTCCATCCATCCGCTGAGGTTGGGGGGGATCAGGTTTATACCCTTTCCTTGTAATTGCTTTTTTTGTAAGCACTGGCGATATTTTACACAAATACCAGTGTTGTTGGGTTAAACTATCTATTTTGTAGTTTCTCTGAAGAGTGTTTTAGCTGTTGAACACAGCAGATTTATATGTTTGGGCTCCTGATCTGTCAACAGACTGTAAAATTCTTTACGTATTGACTTAGTGTGGTCAAAGGGCTTAAAGAAACACCATCATCAGTAAGTTAACGGTGGCTTTCAAGTGCATGAAAAAGACGTTTTACTTAAAAGCACTGGGTCAGGTTTTAATGGCAGACATTTTGACTTGACACTGAAGCAGAAGCAGCACATTGGAAAGCAGTGGTCATAAAAGTGTTCATTTACACCTGAGCTTTTCCCTAATATTTTCACTAAAATGTTAATGAAGGGTCTTTTTGCAAAGACATTTCTTTTATATCTACACCTTCTTGTGCATGTGTAACTTTGACATGATAGTTGTGAGACACAGAAAATGACATGGAATATTAGTGCCAAAAAACAACTCTGCCGTAATTAAATAAACAGCTTGCTTGTGCAAAGCACAACACATGGCCCAATATTACAAACACATTATGTGTTTGTTTTTTTTTATCCCTGTGGAGCTTAAATTCATCCAAAGTCCTCCACTCTACTACTCCACACGACTACAGAAAGAGACTCAAACTGTGCTGCCATGACAGTGAAAGACAGTCTGCGAGCACAAATCAAAGACGATGGCTGCATGCCGCTGTTGGATGCTCCTGTGATGCTTAAAACTGGAGCTGACACTCCCATTGTGACACAAACCAGACACATTTGCAACAAGAAATACACTCACGTTGCCTGAAGCACTTAAAAGCCAAAAAGGGTTGGTTTTATGACAAAAACAAGTGCAGATTCCTGAGGCTTCAGGTAAAGATTCTCTCAAATTTTCTTGAAAAGGCAGCTGTGATTTCCAAGAAACACAGAGGAAACTGAAGGAACATGGAAGGTAAATTATTTTGAACAAATCACGGCTTCTAAACTTTTTTTTTTTTTACATCACGTTTGTGTTCATCAATCAGCTACAGCCTCACAAAACACATGAATACAATATTCACTGCAGTGATTGCCATGTTATCAACAGTCTTTCTTCAGGAGCTGACAGAACAATGGGAAATAAGATGGTATTACATTTTCATTATAAAGACTCCTGAAGAGGAGCTGTTGTTGATGCCTTTTCTTTCATGATGTGTCGTACAGTTCAAAACAGAGCTGTAGATGGGTTGTTAGTTACATTATCTTCATTATTTCTACATACTGAACTGATCTTGTCCCTGAATACCCTGTCTTTTCGGGTTAAGATGCATTAGATCCGATAGTCAGCATTGCCATTGTGAGCATGTTTCCATGTTGATGTTTAGCATTTAGCAATTATTTAAAAGCAACCCAGTTCCCGAGTTCAGCCTCACAGAGCTGGGAGAATGGCTGCAGACTTAGCCTGCATGATAAGAAGAATCTGCAATGTATAGTAATGTATAAATATTGCAATGAAGATATGATGTGTGATAATAAAATAAAATAAATGCTTAAGTGTGCATAAGCATGTGTTACAGTTCATGTGTCTTTTTGTTTTTTAGTCAACTGAGGCATCAAGTGATAGGTCAAGAGCTGTGCATGCATGGTCTGTGTATCCAGGATTCAATCTGACAGGTAGAAAGTCTGCACGCTGCTAACATAAAAGGTACATTACTTTTTTTCCCCCATTCATTGTGATTTAGTCAGTCTTTAGTGTAACTTAATGTGAACACTACACTTGTTCTTTACATAATTTGCATTCATTGCTATGAGTGTTTTCGTTGATTCCTGATCTTTGCCGATCAAAATGAAAGATGATTATGTTAATTTTAGCTGAAAACATAAACAGTCATCCTTCATCCTTCATCCTCCTGCCAGTTTGCCCTTCACCCTCCTCCTCAGTGTGAGGAGAGGTGTAAAGTCTCTGCAGCTTCAGACAGCGAGGGTCCTCCAAGTTTAGAGTCTGTAAAATGCAAATGGCAAAGTAGGTGACCCGGAATTCATTTGCTCTCTGACTTTGGCCCAATTACCATCGAAGCACTGAAGAAACCGTGTGAGTAGGAAAGGTCGCGAGAGAAGTGTGACTTTGAAGCAGAAAAAAAGCCAAGTGCTGGTTAGATAGCAACAGAGCCTGATTTAGACTGAAGAGTGGGCTGCTGAGCTGCAGGGGCAAGGGGGCTCGGTATGATGTTCTGCCACCTCTCGACATCTCTTCCTGCTAAAACATTTATTTTTGGGACCACCTTTAATCCATTCTCTTCTCCTCTTCAACCTCTTCAACCTCTTTTTGTAGAAACAGACGCCATTAGGGCTTGAAAGACACTCAATTACACTAATGGCCCTAATGCAAACGTTGTCCTTCTCAGCTTTTTGAAATAATAGATAGCCAGGCCCCGACATGTTTCAGCATAAGCACATTAGGATGGGATCAGACAGAGGGCACTGCTGATGTTCAGCTCAAACTTAAACAAAAAAACACGCTCATACCCCATAAATATATTCATAAAGATTCTCTAACAAGCAGAAATGTGTGTGTATATGAGTGGGGAGAATAGAGATTTAAATGCATCCCGACGGCTAGCAGACTGGGAATGTGTATGCAAATGCAGAGCTGTGCCCGTGTGCCTAAGATCACATTTGGTGAGATGTGAGATGTTAAAGGTCGGTGATGTTTTCTAATGTTATTTTAGAAAAATCCCATTAAAAAGAACTAAATCATCCATGCATCAAGAGATTTCTCTGGTAGGCCAATTTGTTCCTGCCAAGATGTAGAAAACATCCCTACACTTTTTACAGAAACAGTAGGGAAATGTAGTTCTTTATATAAGTGTGTGTGTGTGTGTGTGTGTGTGTGTGGGGGGGGGGGGGGGGGGGGTTCAAACACAGAACACACATTCTGTGCTTTGGTTGGAGATGGAAAGTTTGTTGGGAGTGCACTGAAATAAAAAGGAATGAGCTCAATCAGGCTGCAGATACACCATAAATTGGTGTTTGGGTTTTCACGGGGTTAACTGACAATAAAAGAAAACATATCAAACATCACTAGAACCTTGCTTTAACATTACAGACAGAAGCATTCTCTAAAACTTCCCTATGGGGCAAAGTATTGTTCTCATGCACTGCAATCCATGTGCTACTCATAAGGGCCTATGGCAGCACATATGTAAGAAAATAATATGTTCCGTATCGAGCAAGAAAAAGCCATAAAACAGCAGAACTGAGACTGCAAGACCCATAATAATTCTGCAGGTGTAGGATACAGCTGACAAATGAGCAAGAAGAGTGTTCAAGAGTGTGTAGGTGTAGCCAAGCGCTCACCAGAAAGGCACACAGGCCGAGGCATAACATCCACAAAAAGCTCCTCAAATGGCTACACTCATTCCTACCATGCCCACTCACTGCGTTTTACATAAGCACATACTGTGTGTGTGTGTGCGTGTGTGCGTGTGTGCGTGTGTGCGTGTGCATGTGCGTGTGTGTGTGTGTGTGTGTGTGTGTGTGTGTGTGTGTGTGTGTTTGTATGTGTGTGTGTGTGTGTGTGTTTGTATGTGTGTGGTATGTGTGTCCTCAAGAGAAAATACATTACTCATCCCCTCTCTGCCTAGGGAAGCCATCGCCAGTGTCCATCATTCCGTGTGGGGAGACCCAGAGGCCCCCGGCTGTGAATAGTGCAGGAAACACACACAGTCACACAGGCCATTATACAAACACACACACACACACACACACTAACTAACCTGAGAGAGAGAGAGAGACAGAGAGAGAGAGAGAGAGAGACAGAGAGAGAGAGAGAGAGAGAGAGAGAGAGAGAGAGTGAGAGACAGAGAGAGAGAGAGAGAGAGAGAGACAGAGAGACAGAGAGAGAGAGAGTGAGAGACTTTCTCCCTGCAGTCTGGTGATGGATCGTTAGTACAGGCGGGGCCGTGGCACCCACAGGCAAGGACACCAAGTCGTCGGGCGAAGAATAGAAAAATGTGAGCATAAACACCTCCGATCTGAGTTTCTGCAGTAGTTGGTTTGGTGTGCATTTTCATGAGCATGTACGTGTAAGTATTCGGCCACACGGCAGCCGATGGCACTGAGGAGACAGCAGAAGTCAGAGGAAGATAGATTAGGGGCATCGTGTGCAAACAGTCCACCTTTTTAATGCGGTTCTGTCCTCGGGCCCTGTATAATAAAAATTGACGCAGTGGGCTGATCAGATATGAAGAAAATATCCATTATGCCCTAACCCTGCCTGCAGATTGATATGAAATCCTAGTCAAAGGGTGCCAAATGGGATTTTAATTATAATAATGGATTACAGTGAGACTACTAAATTGCACTTGTGTCCTATGCAAAGCATAAGCAATGAAACCAAAAGGACACAAAGGAGTGATTAAGAATGTGTCTTGCTATGTGCCATGAATCTTTAATAAGCAAGAACTGTTACATGGCTTATGAACATAAAGGATTCAATGAACAGGAGCTAAATAATTGACGAGGTTATACTGCATGGTCATGTCCCACTGACATGGAGACTTTGACCTGAGCAGCAGCTGAATGACCTCATATTCAAAGACATAGAAGAGCTAACATATGATACTTATACCACAGAAAATGGCACTGGCAAACAACAAAGACAAACATTACTGATGGCTCCTTTTCAACTTGATCTGCCATTAGGCTATTAAGTTGGTAAGTTGTTGTTTTTGTGCAACATTTTAGTTTCAACAAGGCCTGAGAAATACATTTTCACGTTACACAAAGTGGATAAAAGCCTTTCACCCTCAGTCCATTTATTAAAGTGAGTACTCAAACTGCTGTCAGCTCTATGTTCTTCTTAAAAATATCTAATAAGGAGAAAAAGTGCTATGAAAATGGCTCCTGAACCTGCAAATGTTTCACAAGGCATTCTGAAAATAACATCCAAAATGAGGTCATTATTGAATACTAACTGTGGTGACTGTTTATAACAAGGACAATGTCCACTTGAATTGATCATATTTTAACATAATGTTTTATGCAACAAGGTGTTTGCAGCTCTGATCAGATCATCTCTGGGGAACCTGTGGATGAGTTGTTGTTTTTCAACTGTGTTCACAATCGATTCAAAAGGTAAATACAAGAAGATTTTGGGTTGTATTTCCTTGGTTCTTTATTCATATAAAACTTCAAGTATTACAAGAGAGGTTGGTTCTGGGTGAAGGTTAATAACTCCGGAAATTGTTTTGGGTTTTAAGCACCCCAGAGTTAATCAAATTTTGCTGTTTGATACCCATTCCACTTGCAGGACATCAGTTCAAACACCCCACTTTATTAGGCTCTCTCATCAAATTGCAACAACATATTTCAAGTTTTGGTTCCCTTGAAATAATCGTACACATGTTAAATCCACAATCCAGTAAGGAACAGGAAAAAGGAAGCAAGACTTCTTAAGTGACAGTATTGATAGAGCAGAATTCTATTCCCATTCTATATATATATATATACAGTATATATAGATAAATAAAAGGTTGGAGACCCCTACTATAGATAACATTATTTCTCTGTTAATATTTAGGTTTCTTTATGTAAATCATCCACCTCAAATCCAAGAGAACTTGTTGGTCTGTAATGCTGTTCTAACTCTCGACACTGCTCACGACTGGGTTCTGACCTGGGTGTTTTTTTATCTACTTTTTCTTAGGCGTGTTCACAGCTGAAGGTTAAAGCAAATATTTGGGGTCTTAAACAAATACTCCCACATAATCAGAAGCAATCCAGGCACATTCAGTTTGAGTAAACACAAACAGATCTCAGAAGAACATTACATGTGATGCCCGTCTATGAGGCAGGCTGTGACTGTAATGCAGGAGGACATGTCTTCCTCTGGTCACATATACACTCAACTACACTGGCACCCTGAGCAGTGCCGTCTAATCAACATACAAGCGAACACATTTTTATTTGCAACATTATACAACAGTAGTTCATTAATGTGCTCCATCAATGTAGGCCTATTACACGGATGGCTGGCTTATTTATTCCATGCTTATTTATTTCCAGGCCTCAGGAGACCTGAGAGAGCGCACAGCGAATAGTCTGATGATAATTTGAAAAAATCCTATTACACTTATTAATGGTTCACCTCAAACATTTGATCATTAAGCCATGAATACTTTCCATGAACAGCAACAATCCTCCCTTTTTAATAGGAGACAAAATAAAAAATGGCACTGGTGTTGTCAGTCCTTGGTCTTTTACTGGAAAAAGAAAAGGAGAGGCGGAGGCGACAAATAAACCGCACTGAATGGGTGAAAGCATGGATACTACAGGGGCATGCTCAAGGGGCTTACCCAAACCTGTGTCGTGAGCTGGAGATAAATTAAACCTCTGAATAGCCAATCATAGAGATTCCTCACACCGACCGCTGACGCAGATTCAACATGTTGAAGAGATTCAACATGTTGGCAGAAAAAAAGGCCAACGGCAACAGAGGCTAACGGGGGCCGACGGGTAGCGACGGAGCTGGACACAAAAACTAGGGCGCCTACAATCTCCTTAGTGTGTCAGGGCCTTAAGACAATGGCTAACTAGCTTACAGCTGACGTCAAAACAGTCTGACAATCAAGTCTGAGCAAATTACTTTTCAGTCTTAATAAAGCTAAAGAGGTCATCCAACAATTTCTGGGGTTTTTTAACTTGAGTTTTTAAAGGGATTAAAAACAAAAGATACACAGTTTACACGCACGGTATGTTATATTCTGAAACTAAGGGTCTCTTACTCAGAAGCGAAAATTAAAGCTTGGCCCCTTTAAGTAGCAAAGGATCATGGAAGTTGTTGTTTGTAAAAACAATGACCTTTGGGTACCAAAATCCAACTGACATACAGTATATATAATATAAATAGACAAGAAAAAAAGCATGCTTAGCTAGCTAGTAGCAACCATCTTTACAGTTGTTTGTCCCAAATCAGACTTGGTTTTTATCTCTTTCCCCTCTTCATGTCCCACTAATCTTACAGGTTCATTTGGTTTAATGATGCCTCTGTGATGTGTCACCTCTGGGTGTGGTTAGGGGTATGATTGTATTGAAAGGCATGGTTGGAAACATTTAGGATTGTAAGATACTGCACTCAATCAAATGTAACTCATATTACTGAATTAGTGAGCATACATGGTGCTTGTTTTTCAAAACAACAATTTTGTTAATTAAATAATACAATTTACAGGATAAGCATTTTAAACAAGTGTCCATGGAATCCTTTTAAATGACAGCCGTGTCATTTTGGCAAAAAAACTAAAATAATTAACAACCATATGGAGATTTCTGGATTACTTTGTCTATGAGAACGACTATGTGGGTGTCACACTGGAAGGACGACAGCGGTCAGACACCCGTCTGTCTCTTCAGCCAGCTACCCATGTGGACAGGCTGCCACTGGCAGCTAGCCTGTTAAATGGCCATCCTCTCTTTAAGCTGCAGTGATCTGAGTGTGTCAGTCAACCAGCAGCCCCCTCCCCAGGCAGCCTCTCAGGCTACTAACACCACCTCAGCAGGGATGAAAAGTGATAGACCACCAGGATTGAGGAGACATAATTGGGGGAGCTGGTACTTTTTGTTCTCAGTGAACAGATCAAAATGCTTGTTTGTCCTTGTCCAAATCTTTAGGGGCTCTTTTTTAAAAGATGGGAATAAAATAGAATTTATTATAAAGCCGCTGCCCTGATTATGTCTGGCACTTTTGATAAGATGAGAAAATAAAACAAAAAAGATTTTTGTCCTTGAAAGCTCCCTGATCAAATACGTAATGACTCAGAAACATCCATTACTTTATGACTATCATCATAAACTGCTTGTTGTCAGCTCCTCTACCATGATTAACTTTAGTATGCATGGCACATGCTAACCTACAGTATGACACATTTCTTTCATTTATTTTATGCTGGTGAAATAGAGAACGGGGGGCAATTCAATGCTGATGACTTCTGTTATTTTCTCAAATTCCAAATGCAATGGATCAAAAACGGTATACCCAGATGGTTGTAAATTTGTACAAATAATAACAATCCATCATCAGGATTCAGCCATTATGCTAAAATAGACGAATGCAGAGGAATTTAACCACAGCTATTTCAGAAGCTGTGCATAAAAATTCCTCTTGGAGAGTGAATATCCGTTAAAGCACAAATTCAACCTTAGGAAAAAGGTTAATAAGAGTCATTTTCAAAGCTTATATGACTACTGTGTTAGCACTGAAGGGTCCTGAATACGACTGTGACCTTTACTTTCTCAGGAAAATGCACAATCACAGCTGTTTATCGGTATTAAATAGAGCTTTGCAGAGGCAAGGGTCAGAGAGAAAAGTCATCAAGAGGTGGAGGTGAGTGTGATCAGAGTCTCTGCCAGCATCTATTTCCTGCCTGGCCTGCCTGTCTGCTGTGTCACTGGCCATCACTTCAATTCAGAGTCATTCCATGCCAATTGGCTCGTCTCTCCG
Organism: Labrus mixtus; assembly: GCF_963584025.1. NCBI lineage: Eukaryota > Metazoa > Chordata > Actinopteri > Labriformes > Labridae > Labrus > Labrus mixtus. The sequence goes on along the minus strand of NC_083614.1, from coordinate 16,521,108 downwards.
TCACTCTCACACTCCCTGCCATAACCAGAGAGGCAGAGACGAGACATATTAGGATGGCATCACACATAGCATGGTTCACATCATCATACACACACACACACAGACATACACGCGCACAAACACAGATTTAGGTGTCCTAATTTACACATGAAAACACATGATTGCACTGATATACACAAGCAGACAGGCAGGCAGCATGCAATTACCACACACAAAGACACTGCAAACACCATCGTCAGCCTGCAGAGCAATGAGAGTGAGTTGTATAATAAAAGGTTGGTGTCTTGGGGACTTGACCTTTTGAAATCTTTCTGTTTACAGACATCTCTGGATGGGAAGCAGCTTAGGATCAAGGCAGAATAGAGGCGGCGATATCTTGTATGGTGTAAAAGATGTAAACCCTTGTTCTACATTCTGACCCCAACGCTTTTCTTGTCCTTTTTCTGCCCCTCAAGGTTGATAGACTCGTGGTAGCATCATAAGCCTAAATCTGCCAGAGCCTGCTCTAATCCTTCCTGAAGCCTTTGGGCTCTCCGTGTCCTTCTCATTGGCTTTATTAAATGGATCCCTGTCCTTTCTACTTCCCTTACACTGCCTGCTGCCTGCTCATCTACAAGGCCAATTACAACCAGTTATCTAGAGTCACACATGCCCTTCGTCTTCGCCTAAGGAAAGTGAGAAATGTTATCTACGGCCAGTAAGAGGCAATGCCACTAATGTAGGAGTCAAAGAGAGAGGCAGAAACTCGAGCACTCATTGTGTAACTGTATACAGTGCATGCACTGGGCATCCATAGAGATTCATTCCTCAAACTTTTTTACATGATTGGCAGAGGTTAGAGTTTCAGGCAGCAATCTAATACTGCCCTCAAAGTCCCTGGAGAAAGAAGTCTGACTAGCAGTGTGAGCCAGTGAGAGAGCGAGGGAAGCGGTGTGCAAATTGAAAGTAATCCTCAGGCCTGGCCGACGAGGCTGCTGGAACCACATCTATTCATAATTCATCACTCGACGGCAGTGAGGTGGAGAAAGTTCTGTCCGAGTAATAAACCAGGAAGAGATGTCTTTGAAAGGTGCGGGAAGAATAAGGCAGATAAGCCTCTGTGCTGCTGAAGGTCCCCGGTGAGAACGGCACTTGTTATAAGTAGAGACAGATGGAGACGATAGCTGGCAGTCTGCGTTTTTCACATCATATTAGCTCCTACAGCTGTCCATTCATGATATTCAAGCGGAGAATAGCTGACTGAGTCACTGTCAGGCTACTTTGAACTGTCAGAAGTCAAATTAAGCAGCGTCCAAGCATTTCTAGACCAAAGACTTTCATGACCGACAGAGGAGGTTTTCCTCTAATTTGATCCTTTTAAGCATTTAGGCGAAAGACCAGAAGGGAGTCCATCTGCCCAGATCCACTGTTGAGTTACAGACAGAAGACACATGGTTAACCAGTGAAGCTTGAACCTTCAATTAATTGGCCTCTTCGGTCGGGGCAGTAGAAACGAGCCATGGACACAAACGTATCATAAATTATTATCAACTTGTAAGCAAACAGTTGTCTTTTCAGCCCCCAACCAGCAGACATTGGTAACATTAGTTGTCTGAGTTATGTTTGTTGTAACCAGTTGAATGTCATTTATAATTCTGACTCTTTTAGCTCTGTTTTTGGTCACTACCAACTCCAGAGAAAATGTCAGTCACTTACTATTTAGCTGCTTAATGCTTAACTGTATTGCCAGCAAGTTGCTAACGTTTCAATTTGCTGCAGGGTTCATGACAGGGAACTAAATGTGAGAAATAGTAGAGATTGATAACCAAATAATGGGTGGTAATCAGTCTTGGAATTACGTTATAGACTCTTGGGGCAAGGCCAGTTTATTGGAGCTTCTGGTGTAACTATCTGTTGGATAAAGGACTTCTGGCACATTTCCTTATCCGTGTGTTGCCATTTTTTTATTGTCTGACTAGCATCCTTAAAAGCGATAACAGTTCATGTGTTGGGAGACGACGTCTAAGAGCAGAGATGCACTTCCATGCAGATGTGTTGTCCTTGTGTGTGAGCCCTTTCTATTTGTCATTTTATGTTGAGTTATTATAAGATATAGATGATATATATATATATATAGATATAGATACTGATGGCTCTGTATCACATATGCTTGTAAACCTACCAGGAATTCATAAGTAAACTGAATAATCAGATTTAAAGCATTTATGTAACTGAAGCAGAAACGGTGCCTCACTCATGTGACACAGGATGCAAAAGTCCTTTTGAAAGAGGATACTGACAGTTTTGGAAAACCGCCACTGTCATTTAATATGACTGATGATAACAGACCTTATTATGGACAGACATCTTACTGACAACACTCACTAAGCTCAATCTGAACAAAAACTGACAACATTATGAAAAGTAACTCATGATATCTAAAAGTTCTCAAATGAAGAACTTCACATACTTCACTGAGACATTTAAGGGAGTTTGATGTCAGACAAAAATGTACTAAAAATGTCAATGCAGGAACACACACAGTTTATGTGACAACACATACTGTACACTGTGGAGGTGACTTTGGTTGTTTGGGCTGTTGGCTTGTCCTGAAACATATTGGCCTCCCATAGTTATGTCACCAGCATCACCTGAAGGTGAGGAGGAAACTGTGAAAGTGTAGCAAGTGAAGGCAGAGAATGTTATAAAGACAGGACAAAAGGAAGGTGACACAAGCCTAGATGGAGTGTATCAGCATAAATTCCAGCAGGGGTGAATGATTAAAGGAAAAGTTTGGCTTTTTTGTGGTGAATATGCTTATTCGCCTTTTTCCTTTGACTTATTCTAGTCAAGGAGACAAGCTAAAGTCATCAGCCTGTTAGTTTCTCTTTGCAAAAATACAGGAAACAAATGGTTAGTCTGGCTTCATCTGAAAGAAACAAAATCTTCTTACCATTAACTAAAGTAGTATTTTGCTTTAACAAGAAATGGATCCCTAATTTTACATTTTCTACAGTTTTTTAGTTTCAAGTCTTTATGCTAGGCTTTTTTATAAAAAAAAAACATTAATGTAGTATCCATATTCTCATTTAACTTTATGCAAAATTGTCAGTAGTGTCCAACTATTCTGTATTGCTAGGGGTGGACACTTTCTTTTCAGACTACAAAAACGTATGGATGATCTAATTTTGTGCCTCTCATGTAGCCGAGTGTAAAATATTGCATTAAAACCAGTATTGAGGATACTTTTGAAATTTGAATCCCACTTTTCTGTGCTTCTCTGCTGTAACATGATGCCTGCTGGCATGTCTGACCTCTCCTCAGACCCCCTCTCATTTTCACCCGTCCTCGCACACTGTGGATTGCACGGCTGATCATTTTTTTTACTGAAACGTAAAGTATACTTGTGCTGGTTTGATTTTCCCCAAACATGTCTTTCATGTAGTTAGTCTTATTAAAATCCTTCCGTCTGAGAAGGCCGGAAAAGGTCGTCACCATCCGTTGCTCAGCCGCTCAAAATGAACATCTGCTGTCAAATGAGTATATTTCAACCATCCAGTTTCCTTTTGGATTGATCTAAGAAAAAAACAGGATGACTAAGAACCTCATGGACATCCTATTTCTACTTTGTGTTCTGTTAAAAGTTCAAAGCAGGAGCCACAATTAAGGAGTAATTTTTTAAACCTTTTACTTTTCAGATTTGGCCGTTTAGTTATAATCACTTGTCACTTCATCTTGCCATTCACTGCACATAATGTCTCAATTCTCTGCATAGTTAACTTCACCATTCATATTGTACTTGTATATACCCCCTATTTTTATTCATATTTATCTTATCTATTCTGTTTAAATTTGTATTTTGTTTCACCTTCTTCTACTTGTCTGTGCTGCTGCAACGCCTGAATTTCTCCTCTGGGGATCAATAAAGTATTATCCTATCTTATCCTATAATGTTGTTTCTCCTCCAAATATAAACTCCAGAATTCCAGAATTATCACCTACAGCAACAAAGCATCAATCTAAATCCATGCACACTAAAATAATTTGGTCTCTCTGATGTCTATAATTTCTGCAATGACCACAAACATCATTGATACAGTTAAGTCAGTATAGGGCAACCGCCTGCTTTTTACAGTTTGCTCTTCAGAACAATGATGTGCTATTGACAGATAGCAGACCATTGCTATGGGTTTGCCCAATGAGAGGGGCACCACTTAGCATAGTGGTTAGCTCAGTGCCCCTGGTACAGAGGCTGTTCTCCTTGAAGCGTACAGCCCTGGTTCAACTAACATGTGGCTCTTTTCTCACATCATTCCCCACTCACTCTCTCTCTCTCTCTCTCTCTCTCTCTCTCTCTCCCTGACTCTATCCACTGTCCTATTTGAATAAATGAATATATTCTTTATAGTGGCAATGTGGTTTATAAAAAGGAAGAATATTTCTAGAAACCTCACGGACTCTTCCTCAGTCTTGGCTATCCAAAATAGAAAGTATAGAATTCAGTTGGAGTCTTTATCATGGAAACCTAAATATTACACAACGCACACCTGCCCCAAAGTACAAAACAAAATCTACAAAACAATAGGGTATGTCTGAGTCAAAGTCTTTCAATACAGCGTCAAGGTGAAACAGTAATATCCTGACCAAAAACTGTCCCTGTCTGACACAAATGCAGCTGGCTGGCCTGGGATTAAAGTGTAATGACATGCTGATGAAAATGTACTGGGCCTTCCATATCTGTCTATGTTATGGTCTACTGTCCATGATTCAGCTCAGCCTGTTTGTATGGCCTACTTCACGTCCCTATAATCCTGTGACCTGTCAACTTCCTGTCTCTCCTCCGTTCAGCCTTAATCTCGCAGTGGTCAAGACTCTGGTTTTGGGATGATGGACTGTCGGGAAAAAAAATTGCCTTGGCTAGAATGTGACCCCCATATGAAACAAAAAGCAGGAAGCAAGCGGAAATACAGAGGAGAAATTCACATCCATCTAATTTTTCAATGTGTGCTCAGACTGTACTGTGTGTGTGTGCATGTTCTCCTTACTGCCGCCCCTGGCCTAATAATGTGAGAATAGCAAGGTCTGGGATTCTGGCATAATTATCCAAGAGTGTTAATTACAGGAAGAAATCTGAGGCAATTATAAGATCTCAAGCCACAACACTGGCACTGCTCTCACGACACGGAGACACAGAAAGTGTCTCACAGCACATCATGCCTGTTAATTGTTGATTTATCTGCAAACTTCAATATCACATTCAGAGTTTTGGATACCCAGTAATGACCGCACAGACCTACAGAGATAATTATTCTTTTGTTAAACCCAAATTGAATCCTTTCTCCTTTCTCCTATTTTTCTTCTGGTTAATGTTTGTAAATGTTTTTTTTTATATCTACGAGCTGATGAAGAAGAATAGTAGATCCTGTATCTATGCCGTGTCGTCTGAGAGATGAGCTAATGCAAAAATGAGCTTCTTCTTTAACGGAAGCAAGAAGTCAAGCGTTTGAAGAAGAGAGAAAAAGAATTGATGCAAAATAGAGGAGCAAAAAATAAAGCTGCTGAGCATGTAAGAAAAAAAAAACAGAAATGAGAAAAAGAAGGGAAATGCCTTCAGAACTCTTTGAAAAGCTAAAAAAATAAAAAGAAATGTGATCATGCAAAAATGAAATTAGAAATTGAAGACATGATAGACGACGAGAGATTTTTTCACAAGGTGACAGATGAAAACAGAAAGCAGAGACGTGAGCTGGCTTAGGCAAGGTGATGAGGGATTATGCGTTTTGACAGAGCCACGGAAGAGAGAGAGCTTTGGAAATGTTTTTGATAAAAGTGAAACACTTCAGAGGAACACAGACTGTGACCAATGTATGTGTGAGTGAGTGTGTGTGTGTGTGTGTGTGTGTGTGTGTGTGTGTGTGTGTGTGTGTGTGTGTGTGTGTGTGTGTGTGTGTGTGTGTGTGTGTGTGCGTGTGTCCTTAGATGGCTGTTTGACAGCCGCACTCTCTTATCTTTCTGGCATAAATCGCAACTCAAGAGAGATTCCATCAACGACTCCACTGCTGCTGTCCAATACTACAACTCTGACTAATAGGACGGCATGCACGCTGACAGCAAAAATCACAAGTATGCACTGATAAATTCAGCTAAAAATCAACATGTGCACTGTCAGCCGAGGCTCTGCAGGGACTTAAAAGTGAACCTTGGCAGGTGACACCAGGTTGTCAGCTCCTGTGACAAAGGCTTAGGGAGAGGAAACAGAAGGAATGAGGAGGAAGAGTACATTGAGGATGAAGAGAAGGAGGAAATGGTGACTCAGCTGCTCTCCCTGAAGGCCTTCAGGAGAAAGAAAAGAAAGAGAGGGATGAAGTGGCATCATGCTACCTCTGCTCTTCAAGGAGACAACTTTAAAATTTCACTCAGAAATAAAAGACCGAAGTCTTGGATAACTCTTCAGGCGAAATTTACTTTGAAAATAACAACAGATTCCAGAGCAAGGATCAAAAATCAGTGTCCTTAAAGAGGATCATTGTGCCATGCCATCTCACCAACCATGTCTGAGGGCCATGACTTCACGGCTTGTTATCTGGAATGCGAGGGGGTCTCGAGCGTCTCTAGGTACCGCTACAGGCACAGAGTAATTGGGCTCTGCCTGCACATTAAACATAGATCCGACCTGACATCACACAGGAACTCAGCACTGGGTGTACTGGGATAAAACAGAATACTAGATGGAGTTAGAAACACGCTGTCTGCACCACACCAAGAAAATAGTTGTGCTTGCAAACAGAAACAACCGCAGCTACATCCTGACATAGAAATTATTCACAGGCTCTCTGGAAACTGTTTACTTGCCGCCTTCCCCACATCGAGGCAGAGGATAGATGCATGAAAGTGGTTCTGATGAGACAAAAGCAAGAGGCAGTGGGAGGGTAAGAAGAAAATCCTCTGTAAAACAGCTATGGGTGTTCACTATATGAGAGTGAAGGGAGAGCATGGAAAGCTGCCGCCTTAGAAAGAGATGAGGTGGTTCTGACAGTGTGTCATGAAAGCACACTGATCTCTGATTCTGTGATCAATGTTTTTTCATGAAAATATCAAATGATGAATAATTCATTTAGAACCAATGACAGGCCTGTGAAGACGAGCAGAGTGTCAGACCCATGCAACCCTCTCTCACTGCACCGCTGCTGTCGCCTTTGATAAATTCATGACGTCCCCCTGATGTCCAGAAGCAGGTTGTCCTCTTCACCCCAAAGTGTGGCATCATCACAGATCAGCAACATGGGCTGTGTAAATAAAAAGTGGATGTAGCCCTCTGGGGCTGAAATATTAGGTCAATGCAGAAGTGCAAACGGACACTCCAATGGTCTATGAAAATGAATTTGGCATCACGATTAATGCGTTAACACTGACAGCCCTAGAATAATATACTAGATCTCGCTTGATTTACCACCTCAGTAAACATTATTCTAGCGATTTTATGCTATCAGTCAGGACTCTCAAGTCTGTCTTTATAAGGCATGATTTCAAGTTTGTAAATGATGGTCCCATTTTTTTTAGTTATGTGGAAAATAAAGCAAGGTATGTTTGGGGCTTCTTCTTATTGACTAGCTGTTACCTGTCTAGCAAAAGTCCACAAATTCATCTTGATCCTAAATGAATAAAATCTTCAATTTGTAGACAAAGTGAGAAGGAGATTTTTTTTCCATAATTCATTAATTAACTGTATCCAGTCAACCCACCCCTCTCAAGTGGCAGAGTCAGGATTCAGCCAGTGTCTCGTAATAGTTTGTTATGAGCAGAAATCAGGATGTAAATGCAAGAGTCAAAGGGAACTTTCAAATTAAATATGCCTTCCAGCATTTTGTGGATATTTTCCAGAGATGTCTTCATTGCTGGACTTCGTCTTGCTACGTCAACTTCTTATAAATAGTCTGTGATCAGAAAGCACATCTTTTATTCCATTGATGTGGACGTGTTTGTGTTCACAGCAGCATGCACACATTCTCATGATTGACAGATTATAGATCATAAAAACAGAACGAGTACACGGTGTTCAGCTCTTTCACAAGCGTACAGTCTGTGTGATGCTACAAACAAAAGAATAGAAACTCGCCACAGCAGTGAGTCAGTTCGAAGCAGAGATTCTCAGCTGACAACTTCTGATCAGGCAGGCAGGCGGAATCCTTATGTTCCCACAGAGAGAGAGAGAGAGAGAGAGAGAGAGAGGGAGAGTGAGGAAGAGGAAGAAAGCTATGGAGGAAGAGGATCCACAGTCTGTTAAGCACAATCTCATCACACCCATCTGTCACAGTTACGCATGAACACATACAGCTGCAGATTTATTAGTTCAAATGATGCAGAAACAAAGCAGGGGGAGAGATTTTTCCTTTCAGGCTGTGACTTATTTTTTTCAAAAAACAATCTGCAAAACTGTATTTGCCATAGAAATATGTCAGCCCCCCTCTCTGTGAGGCTGCATGAAAAGACTATTTCACATCTTATGGTACATGCACACGCAAAATCCTGAAAAAAGTCCTGAAATATTAAACGCTGCAAAGTTCAATATTCTACGAAGCAAAATATCCGGAGTGAAAAACCTCTGTTTCACATCAAACTAAAAGGTCACCTGGAGATAGCTGCACAGCACCAATTAACAGCTCAATAACGAAGTAATGTGTTACCTTTCTTGTCAGCAGGCAGATGGTCGTAACACCTTCTAGCTACAAGCTCTAAAACACTAATGAACACAGGAAGTACAACAAGACATTTCTGACCTCAGAGTGAACTCTAATCATTGAGACATAAGTAAGGACCCAAGCAATCGAATCCCTCTGGTGATGAAAATCTTTAATGATGATACAGATTATCTCTTCAGCGCCTTGCAGCAGTCAACCAGTAAGGAAGATGTATTGCAGCCTGTCACCTAATGACTCAAGAGAATTGAGAGTTGACTGGTGAAGAAGAAAAGTCTGTTGTAATATGAAACATCTATTATTAAACATTGTTTAATATTGCAATCAGTTAAAGAATGTGTATTTGCTATATGTCACAGTGTTCATGTTTATCTGCTGTTCTACATGTTTTACACATGACCTGTGTTTGCAACATTTCCCTCCTAAATCCAGATCCAATCCAAAAAGTGTTTTTCTTTCCACCACTGAAATGGCACCAATTAATCTGAGGTTAGCTGGCCCCTAACTTAAATTTTAGCTGACTGCATTAAATTATGTAAAACTGTAACCATTATACATAGACCTCCTTACATAACATGTACGCATGCTGAGTGAGAAAGTATTACTTGTTGACATACAAAGTTTTATTGCAATAAATTCAGATTTTTGCGACTTGTGATTAATCACACAGCCTTCTTATAATCACACAAACATAGGGGACTTTGATCTTATCTAACTGTCTTGCAGATTAAGAATGATCTAATTTCCCCAACATGTTGAAATCGAAAAGATCCTCTGGTGAATGACATGTCTGTAAGGTTTCAATCCCAGCTTTGAATCTTTTGTTTCATTCCTGTTCTCTTCCAGGAATCAAACGAGCAACCAAACTCACACGAAAGCTTTCAAAGGAAAAGAGCAAAGGAGCACTTGAAAAAAAAAAACAGAAATGAGAACGTAAATCAATTAAAGACAAACAGCTACATGGAGCAGTTCACTCTCATCCGTCAGTTCTACTGATCTCCACTTCAGGAGGATTGGTTTGATCAACTGATTATCTGATTTATGTTAAGCGGCTGAAACGAAGAGTCGGCTCTAGCTACGACTGAGAGAGAGAGAGAGAGAGAGAGAGAGGAGTATTATGGGTTAATGACTGATATGAAGATGCAAAGAGGCATGAATATTTAATCTTCATTTAAACCGACGAGATATTTAATATAGGTTCACAAAGTTCAGGGACCCATTTCTTAATGAGGACAAGAGAGGTATGCAGAAAAAACCTGAGAGCGCTCTATGAACAAAAACACAGACGTACATTTCCAGTGCAGCATGGAGTGTTTATTTCTGCACAAAAAAATCACACTGATCTTTTTCTAAACAACCATCATCTCCACAAAAATGTCAGAATGTATGCTCTAGAATTTAAATACACCTGAGTGATCAAATGATAGTGTTTATGAGCCGTGCACAGAGTCAAGTTCGTCTACCACAACGAGTTCAGTTCATCAGTCAAATTTCAGGACAAAAAAATAAATCTCAAATCTGATTGTCAATTGTTCATAAATTATTTCAGAGAGGCGAGTGATGTGTGTGTGTGTGTGTGTGTGTGTGTGTACATGGAGATGCAGCTACACTCTACAGGCATCTGAATTTAATTACCTCTCGATTCTCGATTCAATCAGAGGATGATTTCTCAAATCCCACATAAGCGAGCAAAGCTTCAGGGCTGACAAGAAAAAGAGGAATAGAAAATGGTAAATGTGTGTGTTTTGGCTCCGACCTCAGAATCAGTCTTACACAAGAAACACACTACATGTCCTGTGTTAATCTAATTTCATTCATAATTACATAATAGAAGAGAGCTGATTAAAAGAGCTATCTCGTGCGCGGGGCCCGTGGAGGGATGGTTTGAAAGATGTGTGTAACTTGAGTCGACCCGCAGGACACAGCTGGCTCTTCGCAGATAGAGTCGGCCATGTCTGCCTGGCTCAGCTGCCGCAAATGTGCCAAATAACAGGCTGATACCCTTTCAAGAATACATAAATAACAACTCTGGAATCTACACCAAGCGGATTAATATATGTATGAATTCGGGGATTCAAAGTTTTGATTCTATCAAAGCTTTTAGGGAAACTTCGGAAATAATTCTGAAAATGTGCTTTTTGCAAAAACGCGGTTAACGATTGTGAAAGTTATGTATGAATAGATAAAAGCAGCTTTTAAACAAACTGTGCGCAAGAAACTGTCCTGACATTTTAAAAGCAGACCATCTTTTAAAATCTGTTTTATTTCATATAAAGCAGCAAAACAATTCAAAAACAATTTGGACGAGGAGACAGAGAGGATTTTATCACAAGGATGAAAACAAAAAAAGAGCCCTTTGATGCCCTGCGAAGTGCTTTTTTTAATAGCTAAAGAGAGGTTACGTTATGTATCTCTAATTGAATCATGTTATATAAGGATTTTCTGATGCAGCAGCAATGATTTGACTGTAGACAGTTTGCTTATAGATCAGGTGTTGTGATGTGTTTGTGAAGACAGTGCTGGGTGTTGCAGGGATCAAAGAAGCTGATAAGGATACACTGCAGTACAAATGCCCTTTCCCTTGTTTATCAGCCTCCTCCAGCTCACAGCTTATTAGACCATCACTGCCAGCAATGCTGCCATATGAATACTGTCTGTATCACAGACGGGGGGAGGAGGACAGTTAGGGACAAAGCTGAGTGCACAGTGAGGACAGGACAGGAATGAGTTCACCCTGTAGGTGCACTCAGTCTGTTGAGTCACAAAGTTGACTTTTTAGAAAGCAGTGTTTGAATGTCTTTCCAGAGAGTGAGTGTTTTAGCACTTAACATCAGACAGAAAATGACTGTGAGAAAAGCCAATCATCATATTTTTACATAATTAGCCATATTCAATGAAGATTTCCAAAATTGGTTTGAGAATGATGAATCAGTCCAGCCATCAAAACAAACATCATGTAGGAATTAAAGAAGTTAAAGTAAATGGACTGTACTTGTGTACTGTATACTGCTTTTCTAATCTTCGGACCACTCAAAACGCTTTTATGCAACATGACACAATCACCCATTCACACACATCCGCACACTGATGACAAAGAATATAATTTAATTCCCATCAGAATGAACTCATCTCATTCATACACATTTACACACTGCTGGCTATGCCATGGGAAGCAATTTGGAGTTCAGTGTCTGGCAGAGTGCTCCTTCAACATGAAGTCCTCTGAGCTGGGATTGAACAGCCAACCTTTCCGATCGAAAAACAAACAACTTTACTACCACCCCTAACATGCCAAAGAAAGCACACCTTAGTACTGTCTCTAAATGGAACTATTACAAACTGAAGTTACTATAATTAACTCAAGTTTTCTATTCAAGGCTGCCATACTCTTTGTACCAGCTGAAGACTAAACTCCTGAAAAGTGACAATTAGATGAATGGCATCTCCCACACTCACTATCCCACATTTCCGGTTGATCTCTAGCTGCCCTATCAAATAAATGCAAAGGAAAACTTTAAAATATAAATGTTTCATGAAATGGTTTGTCCAGTGGAACCCACTCACCATATAGTTATACATCATGTTTTGGCATTTGTTTGCCGCCTTAGTACCTCTGGATAATATTTTTGAAAAACTCCTATAGAAATGGTTTAGTTTAGCTTATTGAACTATTGGTAATCTGTGATGCATTCCCTACAAAATTGGAAAATCCGATATCTGTTGGGCTACAAATGAAAGTGCAACAGTTACTGAAAAATGTGAAACAATAGAGACATGTTACTGATTTGCAACCCTTCAAAGGTAGGTGGGTGTTTCACTGTCTTGACATGATGGTGGTGATTTAAGGAGATTCACTAGAAGCTGTAGCTTACTCGAGTCAAAATCAATCATTTATCATCCTCTCCTGTCAGGGCTAACAAAGCTATGCAGAGTGAAATCTCTGGCCTCCTTTTCAATCCGGTCTTATGATAGTAGAGATGATTCTCTCCTGAGCAGCAGGAGCCTTAAACTCTATTTTCTCCTGCAATCTCGGTCATAATGGTCGATCCATAGTGGAGAATATTGTTTTATGGCTGGCCAGCCTCAGTGCTTCAAGCTGCCAGCAGCAATAGAAATATATAAAATGAAATGAGGCGGAGAGAGCGACAAGTATATAAACTCCTCAAATACCCTGCTCTTGATCCCATAACACAACTCGTGGTCCAGACACTTTGGTCTCTGTTTCACTCAAAGACACACAAATGAAAGTATCCCTACAACCAAACCATTGAGTGTCTCTTTTGCTTCACATTGTTGAGAGAGCCATCCCCTAATGACAATAACCTTATGTAAGTAGAAAAAGATGTAGTAGTTTCTGAAATCCTTTTACTGTAACTGTGTAAGCACTGCCTTCATACACTCATGAGAATCCTTGGCTCTGCTTTTAGTACTTATGTAATCCACGGCCATCTCATCACACATTCTTTCATCCCGAGACCTCAGTAGACATGAAATATGCAGCATCCAAAGAGCAACTACTGTTTTTCTCAACCTTCAGCTTCCTCTGCAAGACTGCAGTCCTCCTGGGCCGACCCAGTAAAGTCAAACAGAACATTTCTTCTGCTAAAAGAGGCCAAATGTGATAAGTGATGACTTATGAGTAATACTAAGAGAGAGGAAACACTCGGGTCAAATCATTAAGAAATGAAAAAAATCAGATTAGTGAAGAGTTAGACAGCCATCGTGATGCTTAATAAAGTGTTAAATTGGAGATGGTTAGAAAACAAACATTCGGCAAAGATGAATTCTCTCCAACTTCACAGCACGTTTATAGCTGCTGTTAAACTAGGTTGATATATTTTTTTGATTTGATTCTGTTGGTTTTAAATATGCCTGATGAAGGGCAAGGGCCCGAAATGTTCCATGTGGTGATTTTCCATTAAATGTAATATAATTGGAGCAGCTTCTGGTATGCGGACTCCATTTTTCTATCTTTTTGAAGTTTTTCGTTCAGCACCCAGTTCTTAACTTTTCGGATGTGCTTGCCGTTTTGATATTTTGGTTTTTAATAACAGAACATGACCCTAACCGTCTGAAGAAATGGCACTTTATACAACATATGCACATACAGCACAATAGCACAGATAGATAGCACTCACTGCTTCACTGTGAGACTGACTTGTATAAAGCCTCGACCTACTTCAGGTAAAGGTCAATAGCATGGTTTAGAAAAGGAGTTACATTTATGTTATGTCATGCAGCTGATATTTCTCTTCGGAGTGGTTGCTATCTGGGGATACTTGAAGAGCAGAGTCTGCCGCAGGTACGGGGGAGGAGGGGAGGAGGGGAGGAATTGTAAGGAAGCTCGAGAATTTGACTAAAATCATGATGCAATTAAAAAGTATCTATATCCACATTTTTGTCAGCTTTATCAAAAAGCTGAACAACGCATATTGTAGCAGTAAAAGTAATGGAAAATGCCTAATATGCCTCTCGAAGTATTGGAAAAATATGGTTTGATTGCTAAAAGAAATAGAAATTGATAGTTAGCTAAAAGGACACAATATATGTTTGACACTGATCCATAAGTTAAAGATAAATGCTTGAAAAGGTGAGCTTTAAGTACAGGGATTTTATAACTAAACATGATCAGTACACTGTTCCACAGTTTGACTGTGTGGAAATCTGATGTTACCACAACATGATAGGTGCTGAATGCATTCAAATTTGAGCCACAGGTCATTTGGACTGTGATAGGAGTGAAGTGGTGTGGTGGTGATAAACTGAATAAACAGCACAACCAACTATATTCTGCAACATCCACCTGAGGAAGTATGGTGATGCTATTAAACCCCATTGCTACAGATGGCCATGGTTGATGACTCAGAGCCAGTGGCAATAGACGATGGCATCCCAATAGGGTGATACTGTAAGTGGTTAAATAGAAAGCTACAGTAGCATACGAGTTAAGAGTCACTTTAGCTTTCTATTGTAACAGTTAATAGGTGAATGCAAACCCACAGATGTGAACACTGATACATTTGTTGGGGAAAAGATAATCTAAAATAGCTATTTTATTCATCTTTCAATCTATCTGATAACCCGGTCAGCATTCCTTTATCAACATGATTGTCAAATGAAGCATCCAGGTTTGTGAATAGATGACTTTTGAGGCCCAGATGCTCTCTCAGCTCTGCATTGAGGTTTCCTGAATGTCTGTGAGGGCATTACAGCAGTCAGGGAGCGGGAGGACAGCCAGCACCCGTTGGCCTGTGATCGTTCCAGCTGGACAACTTAACAGAGACAGCGGACATGTCAGCGTGCCTACAGGTATCTGACTTCCCCTCTCTGTTTCCTCCTGCACAACTCTATGACTTAATACCTCGTCCCTCGCTCCTTACTTCCCTCACCATAAGAGCAGCAGTGCCCTCACCCTGCTGACAAAAGATGCAACTCTGCTTTTACAGCCCTCGTAAATACTCCACAGCTGAAAAACAATGAGGCTGGCCATTGGCAGAGTAAAGCAGAGGTTATGTCACAATTGAGCACGTCTGACAGCTTTATGTGCTACAGAAAGGATCAAAAGGAAGAGGTAAGTGTAGGTGTAGTAATGGACAAGACTAACTGATTCAACAAAGCACTCTGAGGGCCACATAGACCCGTCAGCACACTTTTCATTACTGACACATAAATCTGGCAAATAGGGAGGCTAAGTGGCACCTCGGGTACCATTAAGAGCTGTCCTATAATTGCCTTCTCTTCAATGCTTGTTTTTTCTTCTTGATTTTTAGACAGTAAAAGCTACTGCGGCTCTCTTTAGGCAGGCAACAGACTATGATGCTTTGATGACGTGCGGCACAACAATGTTTGTGCAACTCTTTTCTGAAAATACATTTCATCTCAAAAAATGAAAAATGATAACAAATTGTTCTCACAACCAGTTGCAGCCAAGCAGGCCATCACAAACACGTTGGGAGTTCTTAACTCTCAATGGCACTTCTAAAGGACAGAAAGGAGCCAGGGATTTAACAACCATCCCTACAATAACCTAAACCAAATGAGCTCAAGAGCAAAGTCCCCCTAAAACACGATCTAGTTAAGTCATAGTGAAACACACTTCCACTTTCTCCCATTTGAGTTTAGGGTACCCTTCCACCACACTTACTTAGCGTGTCACAGAATAAAGGCCTAAGATGTTTTTATTTGATTGTGGAAATTCTCATTCACAGACAGAAATGTAAATAATGGTTGGGGTCATTTAAAAAGTTAATCCATAAAACGCATTCACCCTCAGTAATTTATATGGGGGCTGAGTCCTTCACCAAAAAAATGTATCAAAAGTATTTCAGAACAGCACACCAAATTCACTCTTTCATCTTCTACGGGTTTGGGTTCATTTAATAGAAATTCAAATATGCACAATCTACCGTGTGTGGATCTCTGCATCTGCATAATAACAACAATCTATCTTTGCAAAAGTAAAACATTACTACCTGTTACTCGTGAGATGAAAATCAGTGTAGAAATAGGTGCCTGCAGGGGTACGCTGGTAGCCTGACGGCATAGTTATAGTCCTGCCAGGGACCTCTGTAGCATACTGCCTCCTTATTACCTCTACAGTCATTTCTCTACAACCAACCTTCCAAAAAATGCCCTAAAAGCCAAGGTACTGTAAAACAAAAGCCATAAAACTTGTGGACATCGCCATTAATTGCATATCAAATCTTCATCTTATTTCACAATTATCTAAGAAACAGAAAGACATCTGTACACTCTCAAGTATAAATTGCAGTAAGTGTATGTTTTTCAGTGGAAAAGCTAAGTACCTGACATATTTGGAATAAGATTAAAGCCGAACCATAGTCAGAGCTTACCTATAAAAAACAGCTTATTTCTAGAACTGCACTAAGCAGCGAACAGAGCCACATGAATGCAGGAGCAGAGCTGGGAGAGGGCTGAGCAAACACAGACAGGGGCTTAGGATGTATCATACCGACGACAGGCACCAAGCCTCTCACACTGAGATGACTGCAGGGATCGATCAAAGGCTGCCTTCCCCTCTCTAGCCCACGTTTAGATCATTAAAACCTAATTGAGAAGTGGTAACACCTATACACACGCGGAGGGGGAGACGGAATGACTGTGCGTGGATACACAATCTCAAGGATGACAATAGGACAGCACGGCCGGTGTGATACAATGAACCTCGATGTCCAAGTGAGTAAGAGAGCAAATCGATCAGCCGGGGCTGCACCATGAGAGAGAGAGAGGGGCGAGGGGACAAAGTAGTGTCAGGGTAATCAGAGGTTGAAACTTGCGCTCAGCAGGTCATTCGTTAAACAGAATCCTGACATACACACACACACACACACACACACACACACACACACACACACACACACACACAAAGTGCACTGGATGAAAACAGAGACAAAATGCAGCGGCAGCAAGTGAAAGCAACACATCAAATAGACTGCATGTGCATGATCTCTCAGTGCAGCACAAAGAAGTGTCACACAGCATATGGAGTAGGGGAAAAAATAGATGAGTGTATGTGTGTGTGGAGTAAAACGTGTGTGAAGTTGGCTCACCCGGGACTATAACTTGCACTGTGCTCCGTCCACATCTGTAAGCCTGGAGGAGGTGCTCTGTTCACTGCTTGCCGTCTGCTCCAGCTGGGTCTGTGCAAGATGATGCTGCTCCACCAGTCTCTCCGGCGGTAAGCGTCCTCCACCTCCTCTTATTCTTCTTCCTTCTCCAGCAGCAGCAACAGTGGACTGCATTCACTCACCTTCCCTTCTTCTTCTTCTCCTCCGCACAGAGCTGCAGTTGAATTATCTACCGCCTCCAAAATGAGCTCCCTGTTCCTCTGTACGGTGAAGGCAGCAGGAGCTCCTCTGCCAGCGGGCTCCCGGCACTGTGTCTCGGAGAAGCGGTGAGGGCTGCCACCGGCGGCGGGAAGCAGCTCGGACTGACGATGTGTATGAGTGTGCTGGCATGTGTGTGTGTGTGTGTGTGTGTGTGTGTGTGTGTGTGTGTGTGCGTGTGTGTGTGTGTGTGTGTGTGTGTGTGTGTGTGTGTGTGTGTGTGGTGTGAAGCGTCGCGTCGCGCGCGCGCGCTATAGCGTGTGTGTGCGCGCGAGCGTATGGGTTTGTTTGAAAGCGGACCTGGACGCCGCTCATTACCTTTGGGGCTCATCTGAACTGCTCTCTCTCTCCCACTCTATCACTATGTTACTCGGGCAGCTTCGTGCTGCGTTCATGTCCTGTGGGGAAAGGGATGACAAGATATCTGTTTTAAAATTCAGTTGACTTTTGGATGGTGGGTTTACTCATTCACTCATAAGGGATAAAAGTGACTGAATAATACAAATAGATACATATTTCAATAAAAGGCTAAAGAAAAGAGCATTTAATGTATGGATTAGGTAGAAACTATTCTTTAAAAAGCCTAGTCAAGCCTTTTCAGCCTATTGCCTTTAAGAACTTGATTTCATATAACCCCCAACCATCCCTAACATGTTTTGCTAATTAGGCCTATCAATAAATTTTGCTATCTAGCTGGTTGGTAGGCTAATTCATAAAATTGCATTACAATAGCCTATAGACTATTGCTTTGTTTGAACCTCATTTTAATTTTCGGGCAACAAAGGGCAGCATATCAATTTATAAACACACCTCTCAGGCATAATCACATTGTAATGTAGCCCATTTGTAATGAACATAAGTTAGCCTGAATACTTTTTACAGGCTACATTTAGTTTTGATACCAAGCTTCATGCCCAATACTTAGGCTACTCCCCTTTTGGGGTCGCTTTAAGTCTTAAAACCTTGCACACAGACACACAGACATAGGGCGTTAAACATGTCACAACAGAAGACGAGCAAGTGGAATTAAAAAACATTAACTAAATTTATGTCTGCTTTCAATTAAGATTAGTCAGCTCCAGGGTCCTGGCATAAGGGCTTGCTCACTCCCTGTGACTTACTGGGACACTTAATGAAATAGCCCTTTTTAATGTAATTATTTGAAAGAGTAACTCTCTTCCAGGGCAAGGGTCAACCTGTATAATTTACCTTTCAAAATTAAGGATTTAGATCTCACATTGAGATTTCTTAAGGTACAATATCATTATAATAGGTGTATTCATTCTTTTACAAGTTAACAAATCTTGAACCCATTTTGGCCTCAACCTGTCTAGTCCAATTTATCTCCCATAGTGCAAAAATTATTATACTTTTCAACAGACTTTTTTAATCTACAGTATGCCAGCTCTTGGGGAGCAATTTGAAACTGCTCAAGCACACTCGTGGAGTCTGAGAGCAAACCTTTACAGCCAACTATATCAACCCACTCTGAGGCAACAGCTGCCCTCAAGACATTGAGACTTTATACTGGAGAGAGATATATGGTGAGCCATTTTGAAAGTGTTGACAGCTGGATTGTATTTCAGTTTATGGGAAGTGAAGAAAGATGCTTTTTCCATTTAAATCTCTATGGGACATATGCTATATGTTGTGCACTGCATGTGCTGATGAATGCATTTCTGAAAATGACCAACCAAACTCCACAGTATTAGCTGCAGTGAAAAATATTGTGCAACATGATATAGTTTGGGCGGTTGTATAGAGTAAAAATAATACAAATAAAGTGAACAACTCAGCATCAAACCTGTTTGTTTGAGTTACACGTTTTTCTGTGACACAGATTTTTCAGACATAGAAAAAGAAAGCATCACATGCTGCATATAGTGATGGTATGGACTCAAAGTTGTATATATCAGCATCAATAGTATCATATTAGCATATAGTTGGTCTGACTGCACTTAGGATGTAGATATTGTTAAAGTTTTAAGCAGACTGGGCACTTTTCCCATTCCATTCATTCCTAACTCGAGAATAAGGAGTCCTATTTTTACTCTAGTGCACACAAGGTGGGGAAGACTCTTAGTTTTCCTTCAGGCATCCTTACACATCTTTTACTTTCCACTTGCCGCTTTTTAACCAAGCATAAATCAGAGCCCGAGGCAGTGCAGGCACGTCATATTCAGGTGAAAATGGAGACTTTGCCACATATCTCCACCTATCTGCAGTCTGTGCTGCCGTCCTAAAAGGAGCACAATGGAGCTCTCCTTTTGCTGCTGCAGTCTCTGTGCGTGGTGGTTTCTAATTCCTGGAGTGTTGCTCTCCAGAGTCGACTGAAAAAAATATAGAGGAAGTACAAGGGTTGGTTATTATTACTAAATCTGACCATTGTAATTAGTAACCTCATTTTGAAGCTGTTCCTTTTCAATTGCTTGACAAGTGACCTTCATGAATGTCATTTCCTCTCCAACCATTTCCTTGGTTGGCTGTAAGAGAAAAGCTTTGATGTGAGGTGGAGGATACTGTCTCACTTGGCTGAGGTCTCTGCAGCAGCTTTACAATAATACACACAGCACAGTAATAATGAGCATGCCTTCTCTTTGCATGCCTCAAACCTGAGGGCAGCACTGAAATCACGTCCACTTTGGGTTCCAGGGGCTTTCTCTGGCTGAATATTTTTAAGGTTTTCTGCAGAAGTATTGAGGGCGTGGGTGTTGATAAATATGTTATGTATAAAACATGAAGGCAGTGTACCCGCCTACTGTGCAGGTTGAAAAGGCTCTACATCAACTCTAGGACTCCCTGGTCATTTGTCAAACTGAAAGCCCTGCTTACTCTCACTTTCTTTGTGTGGATGTGATGGACTGAGTAAAAAAATAAAATAGAAGTTATGGTCCTGGGTTTAAACGCTGTGGTACTCAGGAAGAAGATTAACACATTTATATGAGAACAGTGAAGTAGTGTTCTTATATAATACTGAAGTACTGGTACTCTGAGATCTACCTACATCTGGTCAACTGTATATCCAATATACGTTATTCACTTTAATTAATTTCATTTCATAAAGGTAACTTGGAACCTTATATAAGATTGCTAATATTTACATGGAAGGAAATACTTTCATGAATGAAAACCCTTTATTCAGAGATAATAGCATTACTTTTCATATCGTGCATGTCCTGAATTTTTATCATTAAATCCATTTTATTGCTGATCTTGATAAAATTTGCTTTGCTTTTTTTGTACTGTAGGAAAGTTTGGCAATATGTTTGGACAAAAACACAGAACCTGCCAAAAGACACAGCCTAGTGTGCAAGATAAGAGTTTAAATTATGTTAATGTTCTGTATAAGTTCAATTTAAGACCTCTTTTGTTATGAATGAAGGTCTTTAGTTTTCTTATGTCTGTTTTCGAGAGAGTGTCACTCACCCCTTAAAGGAAATAAAAAAGAAACCTTTGTTTACGGCCGTTTACCATTGAGCAGAATACTGGCATTTGATTGTGGTTTGATTAATGTGTGTTAATGTTGGGATCCATTTTAGTTGATAAATACATGCTCTGCATTTAGTATGTTATTCACTTTTTCTTTCTTTCTTTTTGCGCTAATTATTAACGATTCTTCTCGACAAGGCCAACTTCCTTGGTGAGGATTGTGCTTTTATGAACGTGTGCACATTACCAAGATGGATTTTGCGATTGGGAGGATGTAATGGTTTTCTTTTTGTATTTTTTTTAAACCAGCCAAAGTAAAGTTAAATTAACTTTTTGACCCCCTATTAGTCAGCTATTCTTTGTTCTGTAATTGTGCCCTGTTGGGATGTATGCTTATGAGCAGGAAATGTAATGCAGAGCTCCTTATTAGCAGGGTATTAAAAACAAAACCATCTCTAACATTTGACATAGAATGATAATATGTACTCTCAGATTTGCAGAAACACACTGCTATGTTGTGAAACTGGAGTCCATAGCAGGTTTATGTGATTAAAATCTAGTGCACCAGCACTTCAGGCAGCATCAACAGTTAATCACTATAATAAGCATGGCTTTAAAAGTAAGTAATATCAAGTTCAATATCAATCAGCAGTGCAATATAGTGGAATATTAAATTATATAGTGGAATATTTAATTTGTCTGAAAGAAGGAAATTGCATCAGCAACAGAAAACAGATGCCACATGTAGACCCTTATCAACACTAAGTGAAAGACGTTTTAGCATATTCCTTTAACAACATCAGAAAAGAACATCAACGATGATCATTAAAATCATTACCATCAATTAATACATCAAGCTGCACTTACACGTTATTTCTGTCAACATGGTGTAAACAGAAAAACAAACATTAGAGCTCCACAGAGCAGTTATTTACTATAGCAGCATGGCTTTAAACATCAACAAACACCGCTCACCTTGAGAGAGGGCCATTAGCAAAGACTCAGCAAACCCTTCTGACAGCATTACATCTCAAACATTCCCCCACTCAAATAGAAAAACAAAAAGCTGAAGGCCTTGGGCTACTTAAAGCAGTTCTGCCTATTAATGCACGCCCACTCTCTCCAAACAAAACACAACAACAAAGACAAAAGGTCCAGCTTTCAGTGAATGGAGGACAAATAGATTCAGCAGCAGCAGGATGAGGCACATGTCGACTTTCCTTTTCTTGAGAAGTAATTATGCCAAAATTCAGAGTGCAGAAAGAAAACTGTTTATGAATATATGAATGTCATTAAGTTTTAGTTTTATTGCAATCCTTTGGTTTAATGGACCCATCTTTGTAAACTGTGGAAACGTCTAGATGTGAAAATGCAGTTGCTTCCATACTCTGACATGTGACCTTTTTGTCTGCTCAGAAAACACACGTTTTCAGGTCACCAGGAGTTCAAGCAAAGAGTGTCATTCTCCTGTTTTGTCTGAGCAGTTTTTATATTGCAGAAGATGTTTTGATCATGAAGAAAATGAAGACTCAAGAGTCCAGACTTTCTGCAGTACCTCTCTGGTGCTTTAAAATAACCTCCTGAGTTTACTAATTTCAGCTATTGTTGCAGGGCCCCCCATTCAACTTGGCTTGTTAGCATGCAAACATTTACTATAAGCACTGAACACCATGGACAAATGAAGCTCACGGCGATGTCATCAGTTTTGCAAGCATTGTGACATTAAACAACTGTTTGTACGAACAAAAATACGTCTGATGTTGGCACTAGAGGGATATTCAGAGAATTACCAAAGTTTTTTATAATTTATTCTGAGAGCAACTAAAATGCCTCAGATCTAAAGGCAATCCTGGTTAAAAGCTTATTCAAAACAATAAATGGGAACCTGCTGGTGACTTGCTGCATGGATGTATCTCAAAACAAAAATGAATAAATGCCAGAAAAATGTGATCATAGTATGTGATATATGTGTATTCAGTTGGCAACAACATACATTTTTTCACATTAAAAACCCTGGACAATTTCCATCAAATCAAATCTTGACATAGTCCAAACTGACCCTTTGACCTACGATCACACAGTTGAAGATTGTCTGTGTGAGACGCATTCTCGACTACTGGAAACAGTCTGTTTCACTTACAGTAATGTGACATTTCAAACCTTATGTGAGATTGTAAGACTAGTACGATTAGCTGGAGTAGACACTTCAGTAATGGTGAAATATTTTGCTTTGATATCACCTAATTGAATATAAGGACATTTCTACAATATTAACACGATAATGAAAATCTACAAAGACAACTGAAGCAAGCAGAAAAAAGAGTTTGAAGCAAGAAACTTGCAATATACAACTTTTTACCAACATTTCCACATACATTTATGTCCACTAGCTTGTTGTGAATGCTCCTGACAATTACCCGCTGATTTCAGGTCCACTGCAGATTAAAGATTAAAGACTGTTTAGTGTCTGGATGAAGGGATGCAGCTACTTGGGGTAATTTTTGGACATTTTCAGGAGTGCAGTGCATGTGGGAAAGGGGATATACAGTACTTAAAACACAGAAATCATACTCATTGAGGTGTGTGCTACTCCTGCAACAAGAATAATAAGAAAAAAGTTAAAATATTCTATATTTATAAGTTTTTCTAAACACATCAGAAAATGCAAAAAAAAAAAAAAAAAAAAAACAGGAATGAAATCAAAGCTCATGAAACAGTGACAAGGTGTGCGTGAGGCATCACATTTTTGTGCACCCATGTGTGTTATACCTGCTTTTCATGCACACCAGTGAGTGTTCAGGAGTTTGTCCTGCAGCCAAACAATGAGTTCCGTGCTGAGCCCATCTGGCCTTTGGCTGCTGTTGAAACTGGCAAGCAGGCGGCCAACCCATGCTGCAACCATAGGCGGAAATCACGGGGGGGACAGGGGGGTCCAGACCCCCCCAATCCTAGAAAAATAGATAATTGTCCCCCCCAGTAATGTAATCAGAAGAACAACGAATAATGAATGTGTGTGTGTGTGTGTGTGTGTGTGTGTGTGTGTGTGTGTGTGTGTGTGTGTGTGTGCATGCGTGTAACTGTGCAGACGTGCAAGCAGAGTGTTAGATCTTCGTCTGTGAAAAAAGGCTGCGTGAGTAATCGTTGCTGCTCAGATCATCTCCCTGCGCTGGACTCCCTGCGGCTGAGGGGAGCTCAGAGGTGGCACATGTACTTCACCAACAGTGCAGACATATTCAGTCAGTGAGTACATTCATCACGCTGCAAGTGTGAATGCACACAAACACACGAATACACTGAGAAGCTCACATGCTGTGTGTTTCTGCTGGTGTTGTGAGCTCCCGATTTCTCCTCTGTGCTGTCGTCGGTGCAATTAGAAGGACAAACTGTACACTGTGAGGACAGACATTTAGTGACAATGATCCACTTCTAACACAGTATGCATGATCCATCCAACTGCATTCTAGAACCATGTGAAAAATCTAATAATTTCAATATGCTAGCAAGATGATGCAATCAAATGGTGGCTAATAACACGTTTCATTAAAGGCTCTGCTAAATGTAACTTTCATCTTTGCCCTGTGGTCATGTTGTCCTCATCCTTTAACTGCAACGTCTCCTCAATCACATGCCTCTCTGGTATGTGTGAAAAGCTTTTTACTTTATTACTTTTCCTCTTAATATGATGTGATGACTTGAAGTGTGAATTTCCATGCTGTAGTCAGGCAGCGGTCGGGTGAGTAATATGCTGGTGCTGCAGCTTTGGCGTGACATGGGATTGTGTGTTAATGTGTGTTTATGTTTGTGCGTGTAGGCCGGACAGTCCCACACCCGCAGGCTCGGACAAAGGTTGGTGACTCACCAGAGCTCAGCGGAAGGAAGAAGAAAAATAAAGTGATATAGAGGAAGCATGGCACTTGATTAGTGGTGACTCTAAGGAGAGGAGAAGAAAATGGGACTGAGGTCTTCAGGGAAACCAAAGACCCAAGGGGAGAGGAGAAGGAGGACAAGGAGGCAAAGAGAAGACGTCTCCTTCCCCCTGCAGACTGATCTTCTGGGAGTGAGGGAAGGATGAAGTAAATAAAGAAGGGAGAGACCAAAAGGGGGAGGCTCAGCGGCACCCACAGGGACTGTTAGGGAAAGAGCAAGGAGGAAGAGAGGAGACAGCTTGTAGGATCTCTTGAGACCACTCACACATACATTTTTTCTTTGAGATGTGGACAGAAGACCTTATTTGCTTGAGTAAATAGAGAGACAACAGAGTGTGTTCGCGTGTGTATATGCACATGGCACACTTTGTTATCCTACAACACTGTTTACATAAACAGGAACAGAGGCCGTGGGCTTCGAGCAGCTTCTGACATCTTACATTACGTCAAACTACTTAGCAAATCACTGCAGCCGGAACTGAGAAGGTGCTAAGCGTCCACTGGGGAAAAAGCCAAGTGATTAAACTGACTGTCTTGGAAAAATTTTCCTCTAACTTTCTTTGCTGAACATTTTCCTAAAGGCACCCTGTGGAGATTTGAACTCTAGTGGAGCTGTACTGTAAAGCAGCGTTTTGACGAGTGGTTCTCTGAGGGAAGAGAAGTGCATAACAACATGTCGGTTGTTGTAATTTAGGAAAATATTGTGAAGAGAGATCAGAGGCCAGTGTAACAAAGAAAGAAGAAGAAAAAGAACAAAACTACTTTCAGGAATGTTTTATGAAGTAGTGTGAATTCAAGGAGCTGCCTCTGTGTGGTCCAATATTGGTCTCTGTGCTGTTGTGATTGTGATAATGATTTTTCTGCTCTGAAGAGAGGAACATTTTCTCTTCATTAAAAAACTTTCTTAAAGCTTTATAAAGAGCAATGCAAACTTGAAAAGAATATTTCATAACTAAGCAGTTAAATATTACTGTAGAGCTACCGTGTGGTGGTTTCTCCAGGAGCAGTTCAATACGTTTACAGTGATCTACTGTAATGAAAAAATATGTGATTTAGGCTGCTACTGTGTAACAAAGTTTATATGCAGCAACTTCATTATTTTTTATTGCTCCATTTTAATTGATTTAGGCAGCCAAAACGTATTTTCTTTCATTAAGTAATAAAAGTATTTTAGCTTCAGTAACACGTTGATGGTGCACAGCTATGTGTCTAACCTACTTTCTGTTCTTCAGAGATTCTCCCCATCACATCACTTGTCAGCGCTTCAGTCATGCTGAGGGATAGAAAAACATGTCTAAGGCTTCAAGGGTAAAACCCTGCCTACATGTTTTACTACCACACACATGCAAACACACAGCCAGAGTCTGGACCGCTAGCTGCGTGTTTCTAGGTCAGTGTCAGTCCTG
Source organism: Labrus mixtus (assembly GCF_963584025.1). Classification (NCBI taxonomy): domain Eukaryota; kingdom Metazoa; phylum Chordata; class Actinopteri; order Labriformes; family Labridae; genus Labrus; species Labrus mixtus. The sequence continues at coordinate 16,494,826 of NC_083614.1, read as the reverse complement.
TTAAAGTGAGAGGTTGGCGCTGCTCTTGAGAATTGGTCGCAGCCTTTAGTGTTGAGGGTCAACGCTTCCCAAAAGGGATGTGGAATAACTCCCCAACATTGCCTTGCACACATCACTGCGTCAGAAGAAAAAATCCCAGCAGCCCCATTCCAATGTCAGGGACACACAGGGACATAAAAGACACCCACAGCGACAGCAGGGAGAGAAACCAAGAGAGACACATCTGTGACAGATCTCTGAATAAACACAGATGCACAAATATACTATTTAATTCTCTCTCACATAATTCTGAGTAGCTGACAGCGGGACGGTGAGCCGAGCCCAACAGATCCAGAGCAATGCAGGCGGCTTCAATGAAATGTGTAAATAATTGATCGTTGCCTGGCAAGAAGAAAGTAGCAGGTGTGTGAATTCAATTCATAGTATATGTCTCAGGCAGCATATGAATTCATTAATTAAGTCAAGGCTTCAGGACAAAACCAAACCCTGTAGATGAGAGTAAATTCCACTGCTAGGCTAGCTAATTAAATCACAGCAATTATTTATAAAAACAGCCATAAAGTAAAATGAATGTTTGATTTTTAAGCAAATGTAGGAAGGGCTATTTGTATGCATTAGAGAGAGCGGGGAAACACAGACATGAACACTTGTTTTCATATTGACGAAAATAACAGGTTTGTGGGTGACAGACACATAAATGAAATAAAACGGGACATAAAACATGGCCGCAGCTCAAGGCTAGTACACAACAGCTGAGATTGTCCATCATGTAAAGCTTTTAGCCCCGAACGAGCTGAGGCAGCAAATGAAGGCGCAGGTGGAAATCAGTCACAGATTTGTGCCTCAATAAAGCTTTGATCAGCAGAAATGAAGAGCAGGAGGCGAAGCAGCTGCAACGGAGGAAGAGGAAGTGACACGCAGTCGTCTGCAGGAATGTTGAGCTCATGGTGGTGACAGAATAAACAGCCTCAGATTGGATTATATATTAATCATGCTCTGTCAATGTCACGTCAAAAACTATTTGTGCAGGGCTTTAAGAGACCAGCAGCTCCAGGTCATCAACATCCTTGTCTCTCTCTCTCTCTTACTCATACAGACGGAACATCTCTGAGCACAGAGCAGGGGCATATACGTGTATTAGAAATGACTTAATTTGTTGCACAGCTATGAAAAAGTGTAACGCAATAAGACACTTTATGTTATATCTCACATAAACAATGCACATGCAAATGGATGTTTATTCCCAAGCTACATGAAACTGTTGATCATTTTTAATGAAGGCGCAGCAATTATTTAATCTCACATAGATTTGGAGCTCTTGGGTCCATAAAGCACTGCTGTGTAGAGAGAGGATGACATGTTGTTTATACACAGGGGAAATGACAACAAAGCGCTCATTAGTTTTAAATGACGTACCGGGAGCCGAATGTAATAAGTTCTTTCTTTCTTTGACATGCACATTTTGCATGTGTATGGATGACACAATGGTTATTTCGCCAGGGGCAACACAAGCCTCTATCATTATTACAGCAACAACCTCACATTTTCTACTAAATGGGACTTTAAGCTGCGCAGTCACACTGCTTCTCTCGGCACACAGTGAGTGACTGTTGAAGTTTGAAGGAGAAAACAGCCTTTCTGTTAAATGCAAATCAAGTGTTGTTCAAAGATTCATATTTTCTCCTGGCTTATTTTGCTTCCTCCTGTTTATTGCTTCTATACATCTGGCTGAGTGACCTTACAGGGTTTTAAATGACGTGACATTGAGACAAATTTAAACAAGTCATCGATGCATTGTCGTGTGCACCATCTGCTCTTGCTGTTAGGCACACCTTCCACTGAGATCAACACACATCTCTTCGGTTAAATACACACTATGAATACACTCCCTCTTTTTGAAACACCCCACAGACTAATTTAATAATACCAGTTGTGAAGAGATACTGATGTAAAGTAAATGTATAAACTAAGTTTATAGATGGAAATACAGCAAACAAAGAAGTTTAATTCTCACTTGTTTTGAAATATATTTCATGCTTGGATTTGAGGCTTGGAGTGGCTATTGTCAAGCTCTTTCACCCCCTATTTCAGCATAGTGATACATTATTTTTGTTTTTCATTACCCCTTTTATCTCTATCTAGAAACGTATCTTTTTAAATTCCTTTGCTTTGTGTTGATTTGTTCCAAACAGTGACCAACAAAGACGATGTACTTCCACAGCCGAAACAATTCATATAAGGAGGAATAGGCCAGAAGTTCTAAAATCAATGCAGTTTCATACACGCAAAAGTCCAAAACAAAAGCAACAACATCAATGCTCCCCAGATGAAAGAATACAATAGAAAAATGTGGCAAATCCAGCCATTGGCTAAGTGCTCCGAGTCGGTAGGGTTTGCTCCCTGGAACAGTTTATCATTGACAGGAAAGAGAAGGAGACCAGACTCTGAATTTAAAGCAACAGTATGTAGGAATTGGGTTTGGTGTGCTTTGGTGCAACTGCACTATAGTAAAACACAGTGCTGTAATGCCTCCCCTACTCCCCCTGACAGACACTGAGCTTTTATTGACAAGCAGAGGGCCGGTGTTGTGAAAAGCCAAAGACCCATGTTGACTGACAAGGTGCAGTAATATTACTGTACTTTGCACAAATATGACTCTGCAAGTGTCTACAGCCCGTTTTAGAGACAACGTTTGCCGTAAGAGGGATTTATTTATATATTTATATGCAAGCCTGAGATGTAATTTGGGTTAGATGAGGTTCTGCACCCTGTAAAGCTGCTAAACATGAGACAATCACACCAGTAACAATACATTCGTACATTAAATTACAACATTACATCGAAATCGTGTAAATGAATAATATCTACAGGGATGTCAGTCAATCTTGTATACTCAGCTTCTTGCTCTTTCACTCTCTTTCTCTTCCTAACTTAATCAGTCAATGTCATCTTCTGTCTCTTAGCGTCAGCCACTGTTTCAAACGGTTAACTGGCTAACTGGCTAGTGCCATAAAGCTGTATGCACTTCACGCAAGAGAACCACTTCCCCCTGCCCAACTTACATAGTGCTATAAGCAGGCGAGCAGGGTGATCTGAGGACATGGGAGAGATGCTATTCGGCCTGTTGTTGTACTATTAGATCAACTTGGAAACTACTTTTTATTTGGATGGAAAAGTGAAATATTGTTGCTGTGACAGCTAAGTCCCATTTCAGGAGCTGTTTCCTTTTCAGATCACATTTGAAGACCAATTGCATCACAACAGAGCAACAAAGGCTGTCCCATATCAAAGGCTCTTTCAAATGCGGCCAACAAATGTGTCATCCTTTCTTTCCCTGGCCAACGAAGGATCCATCCAGTGCATCCTTCTCTACCCACAAAGCCGAGAAATATTTTTAAATGTAACTGGATTCAACTCAATCAAATAGCTACCAATGCGAAGTTTAAAAACAAAGGGGGGACCTTGAAACTTCCACCAATCTTTAAAATAACATATTAAGTTAGGTGACGTTAGTTTTGGTTGTACGTTTTGGTGCAGCTGAGGTTGCTAGTTGGCAGAGGTGGCACTTAGAAACCAAAGGTGACAGCAAGTGACGCATCCTGGGAATCCTCTGTAGACCTGAATGTCTCCTTTCAGCTCAGCTTGAGCAGTCAACCCAGGCTAGGAATGCTGGGTCCTTCGAAAGGATGCTACTCCCTGAAATGTGACATATTTGACTGTCTACTTTGCAGAGTTGCAGTGGAAACCATTTGTGCTTTGACAGGTCAGTTGCCCCTGTTGGCCATAGTACCGTCCTAAATATCTGGACTGCCATATATTGTGAGAACATGTGCATTAGAGGAGTCTTGCTGTTGGTTTGTGCCATAGCTTTGGTTCCTATGTTCTCTGTGTGCTCGCCCCCGTGCCAATGAGGCAGCTAATGAGCAATGTGAAGTCCAGCCAAGCGCTCGATCTGCTGCCCGCAACATCATGCTAGAGCGAGCCTTGGCCCAAAGCCAGGACTCGAACAAAGTGCCTGTCTGTCACGGCCATCCCGTGTGTGCGAGCGTTGTGGCTACAGGCTTTAGGTGGGCTCTCCATCATCCCTTTAAGAGCAGACAATGTGAATACACACATGACCTTTGGGAGATGTGTGAGCTTGAATCTGTGTGTTTGGAGACAATCTGATGTGCTTTAAAGTAAACAACAGCTAACAGGACATGGATCAGTTGTAGTTCTTTGGATCTGGATGTTGGTGCCCTTTAGGTGTGTGTCTGCTTTTTCAGACAGAGCCATCTGTTACAGTCTATGATTTTAATGTATAGTCCTCCCTTACTGTCAACGCTGTAGTCCTACGATATTATCAAGTTACATTATGTGCAGCCATGCAGGTAAAACTAACTGAATTAAATTTGAAGGCTGAACTCAAAGGGTATTTATAGATTTTCGACTCTTGTTTTTAACAGTGACTCTTTAAAAATGCAGCTTCTTCCAGGAGGACTACTCAGATAAATCTTCTTTGCTTTAAGTACAAACAAGGTCCATTTCAGAGAGGGAGAGTACAGATAAACAGCCCATATTTACTCACCAGGCAGGAGCCTTTGCTCCCATCTTATCAGACAGTAATGACAAAACTGTCTGTAGCTGTCACCCTTTGATGAATCTACCTCTACCTCTTCTCTGTTCTTCTAATCCAATCTCAAATCCACTCTGTCTTTTTTTTCCTTCAATCTTAACAAATGGACTGCTGGATCCACAGTAAGGGGAGGGAGACTATAGAGGAAACACAAACGATGTCAGGGTCAGCTATTGATGAATCCCTGAAGGAAGCGAGGAAGCGAGGAAGCCTGAAATACAGAGAGACAGGAAGAAAGAGATATCAGGAGGGAGAAAAATAACTAGGGGGGAAAAACTCAAGTTGGTTGACTCTAAAAAGAAAGCATGGGTCAGAAGAGGTGTGGAAAATGTGATCACAGTTTCAATTTGAAGCTGTCATGAGTAAATAAGGAGTTTGTCGCTGGAAGGCGTACAGGGCAGGATTACTGAGCCCTGCTCTGCTGCAGTTCATTTCCACCTTTACTACAACCCCCCCAAAGAGTGAGTGACTTTAAACTGCTTAATGTCAGCGGAGGGAAGGATAAAACAAAAATGTATTTCAATTTTAAATGCATGATGGCGAAAACTTAAGGGCTAAATGTTGCTCATTATTAGTAGAATCGTGCATGTTTTCCGCCTGGTGCATCTGGGTTTCTTCACTCAGATAATCAGCTGCAGATGTGATGTGATGTCACCCTCTGCAACCTCTTGGAAAAGACAAAAATAACTTCAACTCCGATGTGAAAAAGTGAAATCAGTGGAACGAGTCAGAGGGGATCATAGGAGTGATATTGAGCAGTACGTTATCAAATCATGCCAGTGCTTAGTGAGGGGCAAAGATCGAGGGGGGCGGGGGAGTTCACCAGAAAAGCTGTAAAAGCTCAGGGCTTTCCTCTCAGCACTTTTGTGGCTTATGTTACAATCGGTTAGTCCAAGCCTTCAAAATGAATGCACATACAAAATCGAACATTAACGTAGTGCTTTCATGCAGCTGTAGGCAATAATTTCTCATGAAGTCTCCTATGAGCTCTCTATCCTGTCTCTTTTAAATACCAATCACAAAGATCTCAGTGTAGTATTAAAACAAAATAAACCAACAGTATCTTCACCCACATGGGTGATGACAACTAAAGTTCATCTTAAAACAGATCTGCGGACAGAACATCGGAGGTTATGCTAAACACATGCGAATCCAAAGAAATCTCCTATACTCTGCACTTTATTGCAGGTCTTTCTTACAATTCTGGTACCTTTACTAAATGATAGGTGGTTTAACGTGTGTGTGTGTGTGTGTGTGTGTGTGTGTGTGTGTGTGTGTGTGTGTGTGTGTGTGTGTGTGTGTGTGTGTGTGTGCTGTACATATTTAATGAGGCATCAGATCAGTGAGTTCACACAATAGCCTCCCACGTTCTATGCAGATGGAGGCAGAGTGGAGGATGGTGGGTGGATTAGAAAGCTCTGGGGTTATGTTTCTCTTTCCGTCCGATTTCAGCTGCGCAGACAAGAGAAAACCAAATCACTGCAGATGATACAAGCAAAATGAAGCAGGCAAGATACAATAAAAACCAATTAGATGGACATAAAGGGAGACATTTTCCATGCTCGGGCTTGGCCAAAGTGAAAAAAAATATGGTATCAGTAAGTGTAGATTTCAGAAATTGGATTTTTTTTTTTAAAGCTTTAAGTAGGGGAAGGGATCATGTTCTTCCCTTTGCCTCTGATGTCCTACTCATAACGATAAAACATACTGCTGCTGCTGATGCGTATAGCTATATTTATATGTAGCACGTCTTGTACAAAAGCAAAATCATCCAGAAACAAACAAAAGAGAACTTGCACCTTCTCATTTGCATACCACACACAGAAGCACCATCCATGAAGAAGCCCTCGGGTGAAAATATCTCCGTGACCGAGTGATTTTTATTGCTGACCATCGCTCTGTTTGCCTTTAAGCTTGTTAAGGCTCAGGCTCCGGGAGAGCAGATTAAGATGGGTGGCCAGTTGAGTTAAGCTGCGGGTTCATATAAACATCACCGCAAAAGTCAGGAAGTGAGAGGGAGATAGAGGGTGCATAGGGGGAGGACAGCGGATTAGGGTGGAAAAAGATGGAAATTCCACCCATGTAAATCAAAAGTTATTTAATCTCCAAAGTCTGAAATGTGACACAGCAGGGTGCCGCAATAAACTAAACCCATCTTGATGAATTAACTAGGGCTAGTTTGGACTGAGATTATATTCAGCACAAAAGGCGACTCGGCTTATTTTTAGAGCTGTCAAATGGTCTCTGCTGTGGTGCCTCCTGGTATGAGGGGAGCGCTCGCTGCCCAGCAGTACATCATCCTGCTTGCATGCCGCTGGCTACTCTCTTCATGCTTTTTATGTTATGCAAGGAGGCTGGATGCAAGCAGCACATCCACAGTTGCCAGGTTCTGTCACTGCTACTAATGCTTACAAAGCTACTCTGACGCCGCTCTCCATCGCACCATCTCCCTCGCACTCTGAGTCAGATTTTTGAAAAAGAAAACACTAACAAGTCTCTGCTTGCTTGGGATGCTTTTGTGTGTCATACCTCACTTCTGTCCTCATTTCAAATTCAAATGATGAACACTGAGGCTCTTTTATAAAGCTCCGTCAGTGTGGGTGCACAGGCAATGAAGAGGCCAAATGTGTTTTTGTCCATCATGGCCTTTCGCAGTTTAATCAATGGCACAGCTGAAAACCCATCTGAGGGATCCAAGTTAGAAACTCTGCAACCAGACAGCCAGTTCAAGGAGAAATAAAAACTTCAATACTGAGGTCTCCAGACACCACTGTTCCCAACGAAACATGTCACAAAAACAGCACGTCGGTGTAGAAATGTGATTTTCTGTGACCCCTGGCCCTGGCGACTTGTCTCAATCTTGAAGTGAAATTGAGGCTATGAAGGGTGACATTCTGGTTTCATTTCCTGTTGGCTCACCAATCACAAATATCATCAGCACCGACAGGAGCCTGAGGAGGTCTGAGGGTAACATTAATATACCACTAAAATCAATGGCACACAGACACACATTCACACACTTGTGTCCACATGTCAACTTCTATTTTCTTAACTCAAAATCAAGACCATTCCGTTGCAAAAATGATCATGTGTCTTTGTTCACTCTGCAGCCACAAGGGACTTTCACTTGCAAGGAGCTGAATAACTGATAGGAGTCCAACAAACTAGGATGTACCTTTACCTTGTGTGGGTGTGTACGCATCTGTGTGTGCCTGTGAAGAAGAACACACACACAGAACAAGGGCTGTAGTTAGTCTGTCAGAAAATATGACAAATCTCATGAGGGCCAGTGGGCACATCAAAGATGCATGTTTAGGATTTGACTCTCTTGCTGTGTTTATGTGTGTCTGTGTGTGTGTGTTTGTGTGTGTGAATGTGTGGTGGTCTCTCTGTGACTAAGAGGAAGCTTAACATTCACTCTGCATGTTATCACTGCTGTCACTCAGCTGTGCCTGGCACATTCTCAAAAAGCAGCGCAGGACTACAGAGACAGAGCTGCGGGGAAAAACAAAATGACAAACAAAACAACAGCAGACAGTGAACCACAAAGACCAACACACTGAAACAACCCCCAGCTTTGGGAGACGTAGAGCAACAGCATAATGTGTAATTTCTGTGAGATACATCAGCTCATCTAGCCACAAAAGTGCTGTTTTCATGAGCCAAAATCTAAAGCTCCTGGAAAGTCCTCTGATGTAGACATTCAAACTCCCTTCCCGCCAGGTCACTACAGACCCTCCATCCTTTTTTTTTTACAAGTCCTACATCCTGCAACAAGCAACACAAATACAAACTCTAATTTGCAAAGAGGCTTACACCATGAGAGAAAGATGCAGTGAAAGAAATATGGGTTAATTGGAGCGTATTAGTCCCTCTGCTGCCACAGACAGTTTGCAGAGGGGACAGAAACTGGCTGATGTGGGAGAATCTATTCTAAAAACCTTCTGCTGTGATAAAGAGGGGAAAAAAGTTAGGCCTTTAGAAATGGGGCCAAATTATCATAATCCACAAATCACATCAAAGGAGCAGCTTGTTGCCACACTAGATTTAATCATAAAAGGGAAGGTCAACGTCAAACTGATTTAAACATCGGAGGCAACAAAGACAAACATTCATTTCACACCTCTGGAGTCATGTACAGTACTACCTCCCAGGGTTCCCAGGACCATGTAATTGGTAATAAGGTCATTTAATCCCTACAAACAGATCTATGAGTACAGAATCTGTAGGTGTGCGACAGGATATCATTATTTAAGTGTTCTCGTTTCCGTTTAGAGACCCATTGTAATTCCAGTCATACTAACCAATAATGGCTCTGCTTTAGTTCGGTTCCGTTTTGGTTGCATGCAGAAAATCCACCCACGTGGGGTACAATAGTGGCAATCCTTATGCAAATGTAACTTTATACTAATCCCTAAAAAAACAGATTTCTTCCCATCTTAAGTGATGTCTCATAAGTCAACTGCCTTCCTTGTGTCAAGTTGCTAGGCAACTCGAAACAATACAAGAGGAAGTCTTAGCTCGGATATCAATTCCAGCAAAAAATAATAATAACTTGCTGCAGAAAGCCAACGGAAACACGGCATATCGCAGGATATACCTGACTGATGCAAATTCTGAAACCCACTAAGCTAACTATTTGTGATGGCTAGAAGTTAGTAAGCCCATGTAGGCCTAAAAGTAGCAGCACTAAATGTTAACTCTGCCTGCCCTGGGAACTCTGAGCACCACAGGAGTGATGGTGTTTACACCTCTAAGCACAGGAGTCTCAGACTACTCAGAGGTTGAGGTTATCAGGTCCAGGGCAGCAGACAGAAGGTCTGTACCATCCAGGGACAAGAGAGTAGCGTGCAATTAATTAATAATTTTTTTTTTAAACTTGTCCTGCGTTCACCTTAGCACAGTCAGATACTTTTAACCCTCTCAGAAATTTAAGATGCATCCACATTCAGGTCCACATTTGACCTGCTTACACCAGACACTCCCCTGTGTGTCTGTCTGCTGGATACACATCCAGCTCCTAGAAAAGACCCCCTGAGCCTGTGGCAGTGTGAGCTTGCGAGCCTATGTATTGGATTTACAGATTTAAACTCCCCCATGCTCTTTATCAGTTTAATGTAACAGCCAAGATGTGATCACCTATTAGCTTCCCTCTCTCATAACTATTCAGGGATGTGATTGATTACTGTAATTATTTGTGAAACAATTTTTTTTTATGGCCGATATCAGATCATTTATTTATTTTATATTCTTCATCTATTTATTTTGGTTTCTATGTGATTTATCATTCATTATTGTGTATTTTTGCTCTAACCACCACAATGGTTATTCTTCGTTGTAAGGAGTTCAAAAAATATATTTTTATATATTTACTATTTGTAAAAAAGGAAAGACAAATTGAGTATCTTTCAACTGTACCTTAGGCTTGGAGCCTGGAGGCTTGCCCTCCACCTTAATGAAGGGTACTCGGTTCAGCTGCGGGTGTGACGTCAGACGGAGTTCATTCAGTGTGTGAGTGTGGAGGGTACGGTGTGATGAAAGGCCCCTCATAAACTGCTGTCAACTACCCCTCATACTCCTGGTAAGACAGCTGAGAAGACGATACTTAATTGTTTTAATCACTGAATTTCAAATTAATTTTTTAATTGCTTTCAAAAAAGAAAATGCTGTCCAGCACTGATAAACAAGCTACATTAAAAATCAAGATACTTTGTTACCTTGTTAATTGATTCATTAAAAACACAGGTGTTTTCAATTAATAAGACTGATTAAAGCTCCAGTCAGAGTTACTTGGGTGGAGCAATTTTACCAAATACTATGCAGTAACAGTAATGGTAACAGTATGTTCTTGCACCAGAATAAAACTCTTTCATAAGAGGCATTTTGATTGGCCACGGTAGACAAGAACAGGTGTAACAAATGTTATTAATGATGGCTCAGCTCCATTAGCTATGACAGTGAGTCAGCAGGAACGACACCGGATTATTATCCAGCTCACCTGAGTGGAGCAGAGCAGTTTTAAATAGAACTAATTAAACCATGTGCTTTTCCTGCTATGACAGATCAAAGTGTCTGCTTTGAAAAAAATCTACACAAATCAATCCATGAGGGGAAAATCAATCAGGCAGAGCTCATGCATTTTCTTGTACAGAAAAGCAGTTCATTTGAAACACTGCTTACTTCTGCTAGTGTTTTTAGACACACAAATCTGTAGTTGAGTGATCTTTGTAAGAAAGAAGCTAGCAGTGTCATTAATCAAGCTAAACATCATCCGTCCACATGATATGGGAACAGGTAGGTACCCTGTTGACATGGTCAGAGAGAAGCAGCTGCCCTCACATTATTGCTCGAGAAACACGAACGCCAAAGATATCGTTCACTTAAAGACATAACAGACACACTAGAGGCACTGCATGGTCACATAAGGCCAAAGATCACCCTATCTCACTGCTCCTAACTCTAAATCTAAATACTATCTATTTTAAAACAAACCATTTTCTGAACTGGAGGTACTCTTTGCAAGAAGAGGAATTTAGATGGTAGGAGTATTTTTGCAAGCAAGAATGCTGCAGTTGAAGGTAACACAAGGTAGGAAGGTGCCGAGTTATTCAAGAGCAATACCTCCTGTCAGTACAGTTTGCATGTGCTGACTGAGTCTTGGATTTGTTTTTGTTCAGGTATTGAGATTTCAAACAAGTTTAACTTTGAGACCCTTCTCTATCTAACCTATGGAACTTTATACTTTTAATAAGTGTCTCATAGTACAGTTTGAATCAAATTCAGACGATTATTGTAAATATTCTGACACAGTTAATACATCGAAATATGACTCAATAATTTTATAACATTTTACTATTTCCAAATTGTTTAACCATCATTTTCTTTGTTTTATGTTAAAAAAAAATTGATAACATGAAAACAAATGTAGGTGTTGAAAGTGATGAGGCTACTTGTAAAACAGAATAATAGACCTCAAAAACTTCACTTTATGCTTTCTGAAAGTGTCCTATTTATATTCAAATATTAAGTATTTCACAGTATTTCAGCAGAGGTTCTCAGATTCTGAAAGCAGCTTAAAGTGCTGCTTAGTATTCACGATTAAGACGAGCTAATTCAAGAACTAAACCTGTGTGCTGGGCCATTACACTTTGTGGTAGTCACTAGTTAGTACCATTTCATTTTTGGTATTTTACAACATTTATTTTATCTAAAACATTCTTTATACTCCGAATGTTAGAAATGTTGATTCTTTTGTTGCACAGCTCTTGTCCAATTATTTTGTCCAAAACAGCCACATGCTTGGAAGGGCACATTTTAAATCATGGAGGCCTTTCAAAACATTGATGTCAACAGCATGATTAAGACACACAGATAATAAGGCCAATAGAGCCTAAATTGCCTTATTTATTACTTTAAGAAAATCACTAGCTCTCCAGTTTTGATTCTTATGCTTTTAACTTTGTTGTGATAGTATGTTTCAAAAGATAATTAGAATGATTATTCATCTCCATAGCAGCTTGCTGAATGGTGGACTGAGCCGCAGCTAGCAGTTAGTGGTAACTTTTGCAACAAAAAATCTGTTCATCAGTGAACTACATTACTGATGAAATCTGCTATGAAGGTGACAGGAAACAAAGAGAACTCATCCCTTCAATCTATCTTTAGGAGATTTATAGTTAATCAGGAACCTTCCCATATTCTCAGAGTATGAAGTCTTACCTGTAGGGAGACGTTACAGAGCCAGCAGATATGAAAGTAATCGCTTCAAGCTCTCCTTCCTCCCAACATCCATAGCTCTGCTCTCAACAACCAGCTTACTTTAACAGCTTTGAGTGCCTTCTGCTCTTTCTTGGTGTGCAGTTTTATGGATTTGTTTATTCTTTATCTTGTTTTCCCTCACTGATTTTTATATTGTTTTCACCATCATATTTGATCTTTATTCTTCCTTGTGTCTGAGCTGCTATTGTATATGTGGTACTTGTTGATATTTTATCTTTTTTTTTATTCTTGGGCACATTGCTATTCTTTCACTATTTATTTGTTGCAATTCATATGTCATTAAAGAGAGTTGTGTAGTGTTCCAGGGCAGGTGCAGTATAAGCTAGTCCATGTAAGTTTCTCGTCATTAAGTATATAACTTCTTACTCTGTCAGTGTAGACTGTCTTGTTTTTCTGTGTGTCTCATTTCTGTTTCACTGTTTGATGGATGTACCGATTGTGACTGCAGCTTCGTGTGGCATGGTTGTCCAAGACAACTTTCCCTCAGGGGGCAATCAAGTTTCTCCTTATCCTTATTACACACAGAGAGTTTTAGCAAAGCAGCTTTTGTGTTTTCAAAAGGAAATCAGAAAATATTTCCACCAAACTCACTAAATTCCCTTAATAAAGTTGTGCTATCATAGTTTGAAATGTGTATTTTATTACAGTAATCACTGAGGCTCGGTCACACAGAAAATCTTCCCTCATGCAGCTTCTATTTTTTTGGGGATTATTGAACTAAAGAAAAGTTATCAAATTGAGTGCCACACTTTTCTCACACACGGCACAGCGGTCACTGAAGTGCGTGTGAGCATAGTTCCATGTAAATGCAAAAGATTTAAGCATGAAGCTGGCCAGAGCGCACAGACATGCAAAACTGTTGTGTACAGAATGTAAAGATCTAAGCTTACATACAAATCACTGCACAACTACTGTTACAGGGCACCTCATTAATGTAATGGTTGATTAAACTCGATTACAGATCCCTTACCAAGGAAACCTGTTAAGATTACAACATATTTCATTGACATCATATCATAACAGTTGTGCAAGCTACTATGCGAATAATGCCTTCAAAAACACGTGGCGAAGAGGTTTAAGTTCCAACTTTTTGTCAAGAACAAGACTATATGTTTGAAAACTGACACCTCAGAGTCTGTCACATCCAGAGCGGCTCGCTGGATACGGAAAGTGACAGATTTCTGCAGTTGGTGTGAACACAATTAATACAAGAGGATCAAAGGTCAGATAAATGAGATGAGAAACCATCCACACAGCAGCTCCCTATTATAAATACAATTGTATAAAGAGGCACATAAAGAGTGTCTCACCATCTCTCTGTTTGCCAGCATGCTTTGGCTTCTCCATGTGTTATACATCATCTCACTGGTCTCTGGTTTGTGTCTTAGAATAGCATTTGAAATGTGTTTGTGTTAATGTGAAGTCATTTGCTCTATGACATCAGCAATGCCGTGCACATTTTGCTGTGAGTCAAAGGTGTGAGTGACCTTTGGACAGACAAGGGCATTAACAATCCCGGGTATAGCAGCAGAGCCTTTAAATTCTGCAAGATTGATCAAGGAGCAAGGTGAGACGTAAAAAATACACTTGTCCAGATGAGAAGATGAGTAGATGCCCCCGGATGTTCAGGGGAGAAACTTTGAGGATTAAAGCTGGCCTTTGATAGTTCAGTGCATCAGATTTTTATGTCAAACTATAGGAGGATAAAACAGACTTTTAAAAAATTAACAACATTGAAATGTTAATTAATCATCAAGAATCATTTTACTCCATTCTTTCCTGTTGTGTTTTGACAACTGACTTGATTTTCAGAGACAGCGCCCTGAGGAGGGACTTGCTCATCCACCAACTGTCGGTCCTCCAGTCACTCACATCACTTTGGTCAACATCGACTACACAAAATCTGATTTCCATTCAGCTCTCTTTTACCTTGAAACTATTGTTGGAGCCCTGATTTTCCTCCGCATTCAAGTGAATGACTAACTGAGGACTCCACCTGTCTGCTCCGATTTTCATGCCCCTTTTCCTGTTCTACTTCTCTGAAGATGATGGATGCACTTGAAATCTTCAGGGACAGCTGGGCATTAGGCTGGAGGTAAAGCAAATCACATTGCATGACTGTGTTGGGAGAGGGGAAGAGACTGGGCAGCGAAGAAGGGCAGAGCGGATAAGTAACATGCAGGGGAGCGGAGAGTGAGGGCTTTTGTTAGCTGACATTACAGAGTCACATTGTAATGTAGAGGATATAGCCTTCAGGTCTGACGGGAGGGAGAGACCCGAGGAGCAGCCGGCACCTGCTGCCAGTCATTTAAGGTGACAATAAGCCATGGTCACCCAGTCCTATGGGTGACCATGGCTCCTCTCTGCAGAGTGTTGAGCCTCTGGGCATGAGAGTGTGTTGGCCAGAGAGCTTTCAGAGCGATCTACACTCTGATTAATACCAGAGGTTCTCAAAAAAACATAGTTAAAAACAAGCTGTGACATCGTCTGCAAGAGCCCAGCATGCCAACTGATCACCTAAACAAATGACTGCATACAGAAATCCATGAACACATAACAAGACCAACACTACATTCACCACATGAGGCAGGCAGCCTATGTGCTATAGCACACCCGGGACTGAGCATGAAATTCATGGCCCCCTTCAAGATGCTGTTTTCACCTTGCAATTGAAAGGCAAAGGCAGAGCTCCTGGTTAAAAATCGGGTTCCAGCTGGTTTCAAACACCACAGAGAGAGGTCGATGCTCTCCATCGCTGCCTCTGCCGAGCAGCCTACCCTTCAAACGTTCAGACAGCTATAAGAACCCCCAGAGACCAGCAGTTCCTCTTCTTTATACAGCTCTTGCTGCTGTTGCTGCCCTGCCCACAAACACAATCAAGCACTGAAGCTGTGAAGCTTCTCTAAAGTGGCGGTTTTCTTTGTACACAAGCATCAGAGCTGGAAATCATCTCGGAGGAAAAGAAAAAGAGGAAGTCAAAGTTTAGTGTCAAAACAACTTCAAGTGTTTTTCAGGAATTCATTTTATGTAGCTGGGATCATAGAACCACTGCATTATTCTTATTTCTGCTGGGTTATGTCAACTTTGACTGATAAACACAGACACCATACAGAATAGTAGCCCACAAGTAAAGATTTTAATCAAGGTCATAATGCTAAAAGCATGCTTAGGCTGTAATAGGTGTCAACCTTTTTTCCTTCATTTTCCTGCCCACATTTTTAAGGAAAACTTGTACTAAACAACACAGTTGCAGTAAATAGGTACATCAGAACAATAATAAAAATAGGCTTATTTCTTTTCTTTTTAGATTCTTATCAAAATGGTGTCTGAGTTGGAGCTACCTATGAAAATTGTGTCGAGCAAGGCCATAGCATTCTGACATGGTTTTAAAGTCTTTGAATCCCTGATTATCAAACAACAGACAGTGTTGACTTCTTGTCTCGCCCATTGACTGAACCCTCTGTCGATAGTGGCCACCGTAAAATCTGGGTCATGTATACGCTATCTTAAGAAAAAATATTTATTTTTGAACTTTGAATTGTTTCACTAAACTAGACCAGGTATCTTAAGGAAACCTAACCCACTGACTCTGGATATCATTATTTGGCAGCCAGTTGGCATCCTTGTAGGCCCACCAGACAGTGGCAGCTCCATGGCTTTCCATTTGCCAGATATTCTTGTTTGCACCAGCATTAGTGGTCTCATGACTTTTTTTCATGACACATTACAAAATGTAAAGGTTGTTGCAAGGATCATAACAAATTCAGGCAGAGTGTATCTTTGCACCTCTGTAAGGTGTCTTAATTTCTGTCAGTCCATATCAGAGCAGAGATATACTGTTTATTAACCAAGGACCAACCACCAAGGACTATTTTCGCTGCTGGACTCTGGAAAGAGGTTCCGCAGCCTCCGAAGCAGAACTTCCAGGTTCTGTAACAGCTTCTTCCCACAGGCCATAAGACTCTTGAACACGAAAAAATAATCCCTCCATTCCCCCTCAAACCCCCACACAGGACTACCTCACTGGACTGTAAAATACAACATAACATACATCACAAATGTGCAATATATTTATCTGTATAGTAATTTTACCCATAGCTTTTCTTTTTATATCTATTTATATCTGCACCTTATTTTCTATGTAAATACTTGCTGCTGTTTTTTATCCTGCACTACAACGAGCCAAATGCAATGAAATTTCGTTCTTATCTGCACTGTAAAGTACAAGTTTGAATGACAATAAAGAAAGTCTAAGTCTAAGTCTAATATTCAACATCATTAAATTGAGCTTTTATGATTTACAGTATGCAATCAACAATACAAAAAGAGAGATTTGGATAACAGTTGTCACAAACACACTCAACAATACTTAATAGTTTATTTCCTTAAAACTAAGAAAAATTGTACAACATTCCAGAAAAGCCTTGTTGAAGGATTACTTTACCCGAGTGGATAAATAATATTTTACAACTTTAAAATTCACAATTTGGTACCTTCAGGGCATTTAATCAAAATGCTCTTAAATCTCAATATTTATCTAAAAAAAACGTGTTAACAGTCAAATCTATGTTTTAAACTGTGGTCATCCTTTTATGTTAATTGATGTTGTGTTTTTGTCTTCTAATGTGTGTTCTTTTTAGTATGTTGCATTATTCAACATGCACTCAGGTGCCCTTGGAACCAATTTAGTAATTAAAGAAAGAGTCAACTGAAGTATGCTAAATAAATATCATTCTTAGTTTCTCCCAGAAACATATTTCATGATATACACATAGTGTACACAGTTGTACTCATTTATAGTTTATATGTCTGTGTGTAACTTTCACATGTTCACGCCTCAGGACAACCACAGAAATGTCTTTAAGCAGGTATTATGTTTAAGTATTGACCTTGCATTACTTAAAATATAATATATATAAGGAAAAATACTTTTTTTATAAAGCAGCAGAAAGTCTCAACACTGTATCCTTAATTTCCCATAATACCATTCAACAGCTTCTCATACCAAGACAATTCTAGACAGTCTGGTAAATTGGAAATTGAAACACAGGTTTTCTGTTTAAATTGGACATCAAGGTTATTTCCTGATGAATGACAAAGCTACTCAGAGCCACAGAAAATATATAACAGTTTTCTTCTTGCCGAGTGATTCTCATGAATTATAAATTGACCTTTAAGAGGTTCATCATTGGAGTTCCCCTTCAAACTTGCTATACTTTAATACTTCCAGGTTATTTAAAGATAATGAATGCATGACGTCTGCATGCAAATGACACAGAAAGGACCAACTAAACTAAAGACCAACATAAGCTTATCTTTAACCACATTCCAGTGGTATGTCCTCAACCACAGAGTGGGCGAGTGAGTGCTGACCGATGGAGGAGAAGCAGCAGTTCAGTCATTTACAAGAGTTTCACATGGCTCTTCTCTGCCGCCTACTCCCTCAAACACAGCTCATGCTCAACAGGAGAGAAAGGCTGTAAGTGTGCAGGTGGACAGAAGGGGCACCGCTGTGTGGGCAGCACAATTTACAATCAACACCATCTCCAGATGCTGGTCATTAGAAAGCAACACTTCAGCAGCTTTCCCCCTCACCTGCAGCAGAGAACCAGTGGGATGGAGAGCTCAGCGATAACACCCATTTTCTGCCTGGATGAACTCACGTCAAACAGCCGAGTCACATGTTTAAATTCAGAAATAGCACTAAATCATCCACTGTCAGGGTGATATAGGTCAAAATCAACAGCCTAAGAATGAATTAGAATGCCCCATATGTAAAGTTTAATCTATTGAGTCATTCATGACAAAATGCAACCTTAAAATGTAACGGTAAAAGGTGCCAGTATAGCTAAGTGGGTGAAGCAGGCTAGAGTCCTCGTTGCACTGGTAGCAGGTTTGACTCCCGGTTCTGATGCTGTTCGGAACACGTCATCCTTTTTGTCTCAAGCTGTCCAATCCAATGAGGCATAAAAGCCCCAAATAATCTTAAGAAAATCAATTCAAAACACACTGAAAATAAATCCTATATGTTCAAAAAGGGCAGATTAACAAGAAATACAGTGTGGTCTGAAGGAAGTATGAGGGCAGGGTTGGCCTTGCATCCATGAACTGAATTTCCCCTCATGGAATTAATAAAGTATAAATTATAATGATGATGGCTGTAGTTCTCAAACTGGACAGCCCAGGTTTAACCCTCTGCCCCTTTTCTGCAGGTCCTCCCGAACACTCTCCCCAGCGTTACTCTAGCCACTGTTCAATCCTGTAAGCATAAACACCAAGAATAGATCTTTAATGAATGTTACAAGAAACACTTAGGTAGATCTAAAATGGATGTGCATTCCTAAAAACCTTTACAAAGAATCAGCTTCAATATTTATGGAACAAGTGTACTGTACTTTTGGCTCAAAGCAAGGTACAATCTGCCGCAATGCATTAGGCAGGACAATGTCGATGTTTAAGTCAGGAGACATAACTCATGAACCACAAGCTTGAACGTTACCATTTTGTGCCACAAAATATCAAATCAAGCTCAAGTTCTGAGATTCTTGTAACTATATAATATGCAACTTAATGCCAAGGTTCTTTTCTGCATTTTGATGGTTTAAGAGATTATGGATTTTTCTACTTCAGACACAGCTCTCCTGACCCTCCAATAGTCACGTATGACACATCACTTTAAGAGCCTTTGACACTGCATTTAATTTGTGCAAAAAGTCATGTCGCAAACTATAACCTTGTTTATATTCAGTGTGATTAGAACACACTCCCAATAGCAGTCAGTAACTGACCTAGAGTAGCGCTAATCCCAGATAATTTGTAGTACCGTACTTGAAGCCAATGTGATTTTGACATTACATTATCTGTATGAAAGATTTTAAACACCCCTTTTTAAAACCACCAACAGCCTTTGTTTCAGCTATCAGTGGCACCATAGAGATACCGTTGCTGCCATCTAGTGAGAGGCCACAGCAATGTCAAAGGCAAGGGTTTTATTTAATAATACACAACATACAAAAACACTGAAAACATTAAACACATCGTTGATAGAACATATTAAACTTCAGCTAATGGGACTTCAGATTGAGATGATTGCTCAACAACCTATAGGGGGAAAAAAAAAAAAAAAAAAAAAAAAAAGTTAGTGCATCATTTACAGATCGTAAAACCAAACGCTTAAAATAAAATTCACAGTGCCATGGCTCTTACCGGGTTCACTTCAGTGATGTCCTCGCTTTGCCACTCAACTTCAGTGTCACTTCCTGTGCCGTTGTGCGAGCAGAACTCCTCACTCTCAGTCTCTATAGTACTGGGCTGAGAAAAAAACTTGGCATTTGACAACTTACCTTTTTCCATTTCATGTTAAGGCGGCTTAGTTAAAATAACTGAAATGTGCATTGTAGTGCATCCTTTTCATCACTGGAATATTGACAACACTTCTCATTTGACATTCAGATCAAGGCCAGGCCATAAGGAAAGACCGCTTTACTCTCAATTTAAAAATAAAAGCAAAACACTAAACCAAAGTTAGTATGGGGCACTTTCTGCACCCTCAAGCACCAACCTCATAGTCAGGATCCTCTTCTGAGGCCTCATCGTCAGCAAGCTCCTGAGTGAGTGCCTCCACCCAGGTCGGCTGATCCTCGTCTTCATCCTCATCCAACTCATCCTGCTTTCTCTTGCTGCCCTTTCCGCAGGGTTTAGTAGGAGAGACTCTGATTTCTGTTGGTAAAAAATAAAAATTTGTCACCATCTTTTCTACAATGTCATCTTCCACTGAAATACAAAGATGAATCACACCGTTGTGGCATTCGAACATCTGATTTGAGCCTTTATGGATACCTTCCATTGGGTAAAAATATATATGTATATAAACAAAATTGAGAGAAACAAATCCCATCAGCCGAAGAAAAAGGTGTTTTTTCAGTCATTGAACTTGAACTGCTGCACTGAACATGGTTCAACAAACACCCTTAGTCCTGATATTTTAGCAGCAAGTTTGATTAATTTTACATTCAAATAATATTTGTTAAAATAGGATGTCCGGTCTTACTGTAGGTATTCCCATTAGGTCTAAAATTTGGGGGTTTAAACCTCAAATGATTGTTTTGACCATGACATTGCAATTTGAGTATAATGTTAAAACCTTGACCAGGCTAAGGTTTAAAAACAGGTCTGCACCGAGGTCAGGACATAGTCTTGAGTAGCTGGCCGTGGAGAACAAACAATGGACAAAAGTAGTTCATTCCAGATGGTAAATGTAAGTTTGTCGAGGAAGACATTATTGAACTAGTACCTGGGGACAGGGAGCGCCCGATGCTGCTGGACACCGGGTAGCCCAGGGCGCCCTGCACCCAGCGGGGCAGGATTGACAGCAGCAGGCGGGTGACCCTGTGCAGGCGCTTACGGCCTGCCAGGCTTTGGCGGGCAGGACTGGAGGTCGCGGGGGCTTTCTCCTGTGGCTGACGGAAGCCTAGCACCCAAAACAAGCCGCGACAGGCGCGTACCTGTGAATAGGATCCACGTTAGGTCACATGTTAAGCCAACAGGTCGGTACTAGACATTAGCTGCTGCTCGTACCACGATGCCGAAAGGCCAGAAGAGACCGCGCACCACGTATTGAACCACACCGTCTCTCCTTTCGACCGTGATCTACAAAAAAATAAGTCGTGGAACAACAAGTGAAAGCTTCGAAAAGCGAAACACACGTCTTTGTGTTCATCAAAGTAACAGGCGATTACTCCGGCCACCATTACCTCTGTGTTTTGGGCCTGCTCCTGCTCCATGGTGTCTCTGCTGATTTCAATCGTCATCCTGCTGCGGGTCAAAGCCTGGGGGGGGGACCTGTTGGCTGCAAGCTGCACCGAGGAGAAGAAGCTGGAGGACTACACAGTCTGATGTTTTTGGGGGTTGAGATGTACCCGGAGTTTCCCACTGTTTAGCCAATCAACTTGGACAAATGCACCTGGTGCAATCAGATCCGACCAATGGAGGATTCCCGCCAATTAACGAGCAACAGGACAGTGATGGTGATGGTGAACAACTTGGGCTTCTTCATCAAAATGGAGAGCTATTTAAATCAGTAGAACAGGATGGTACATTTATTTATCATTCTACAGACTTAGTCAAAAGTCAGCTGCAGTGGTTTTGTAGAAAAATAAAATATGGATGAAATGACTTAAAGCTTTAAATTATGTTTTTTCTATTAGCAGTGCAAGAGGAAGTTACTGCAAGTGAAACTATTAAAGTTAATAAATAGTGTTGAAAATGAAAATATCCATGTTAAAGACGCAGGAAAACACCAGTTAGGTCAAGACTTATCAACCATAACATGAAGTCCTTCTAGCGTCACACAAGATAGCATTACTCTCACAGATGCAGTTTGAGAGGCACTAAAAGGTAGGCCTATATCATTTATAAACGAGGCTGTAAACATGAAGGATACACAGAAGATAACATTTTAATGTTTAAAACAAACTTGAAAATGTCCAATTATGCCATTGCCAGCCAATAGAAAGTATTTTGCAGACTCGACTAAATAGCCAATTGTTGTCATACGGTGTAACAATTTGACAGGGCTTAATTATGTGTAACTTTTCATAAATGCGGCACAAGCTCAGTCAGTAGGGACTTGGGTTGGGAACCGCAGGCCAGGGTTCGCCAGTTCAAGTCCCGGTGCAGACCATAGACTTTAAATATTAAATTGCAGACCGAAATATTGAAGTTAGTCTTGTTGCTGGAGACGTGTCAGGTCACTGTGGTGTGCTCTCTGTGTAGCAGCCCCGCTCTGACATCATTAATGCATGTCCAAAGGTCCTGTTTGTGCATGAGTGTATTTCAATCAGGAGAGACAAGTAAATGATTCAAAGACAAATGTTTTTTTTTTAATGTGATATTGAATGATTGTCAGAGAATCTTTGGCAAGTGAAGTTGTCTGCCCTGAGCGACAGCCATGGAGTCCAGACACTGGTGGTGGAGGTGTTAGGTGATGATGATGATGTTGTCTGGGTGATTGAACTGTGAAGATGGTTTATGATGTCATCTGAGGCTGATGGGATAAAAGCTGATCGAACTGAAGAATGGGGGTTGACGAGAAAGGCTGAAGATATGGTCTGAGGATGAAGGGATGAAGAGGCTGACCAAACTGCGTAGACTGGATGGCTGACACTGTGATCTGAGGCTGGTGGGATGAAAAATGTGATGAAACTGCGAAGGTTTGGTGGTGATGGGGAGGCGGAGGGTCGCTCGTAACGGTGACATGAATGAACTAGTGGAAGAGAGACATTTTTAAACAAGACAGCAGCAAAATAATAGGCTTCTTCAAAAAAGCTTCTTCAGTTCTAAACTATTTAGTGGACGGAGCTAGAAATGTAAGCCTCTGTGGATCATTAGCTTGCTAATAATCAGCATTAATTGCTTATTGAATAGTTAATAATAGCAACCCCACTCCACACTGAACAGCAGCTTGAAACCATTACATCACAAACCGCAGCATGTTTACCCAAGACCCTTTGAGAGGCAGGAAGAGGCTCCAGCATGGTTCGCTCCTTTGCATATGAAGAGGTTCATGAAAGAGGCCCATTATTTTGCTTCCATACTTGACAGGCTCCCGTAATTGGACAACATTTCCTGATTCTTTCGTCACATATACCCATCTGTTGATGCGCGTCGTGGAGGACAAAATGCGGAAGTAGAGAGGTATAAAAGCCCGTCGTCTCTGCGCTTAACAAACTACAACCAAGCCCCTAGCAAAGAAAGGGAAAGCGTGATGGATAAGACGGCAGTCACACGGACTTTCAGCATTGGAGGTATTTGCAGTAGAACCAAAGCTCAAGACGACTTCTCCACAGCACGCAGGCACAGCAGTGCGGGGATCCGTGCACTCTTGTGGGCTACAGGCAGTGCAAAGTCCCTCGGTTGCTCTATTGGATCAGACTCTCAGATAAGCCAGCAGAACATTTTCCCAAATATCCTGACGCCTGACAGCATACCACAGTTCACCATACCTAGACTGTCTGTGCAGAACAGCTTAAGATCATCAGACCAAGAGGCAGAGGATGATGATGTAGGAACAGAAGAAGGCTCAGGGAATTCTGGGACTGAGCCAGAGACATCTTCTTCTTCCTTAGCATCGACTTCTACGCCCTCCTCATCCAGATCATACCCGGGTGCCAGTTTGGTCCTGTCAGACCGTAAGGCTGAGCGCAGCGTCTCTGACCCCTTAACCCAGAGGAGAGCTCGTCTTCAGAGGGAGGTTTCCAATTCCTGTTGCCACTCGGATGCCCAGCACTGCCTGGACCCCGTCAGCAGAGCTGCCCTCTCCCTGCCACACCTTACCAAGGTCACCACCCCGTACGGCTTCATCACCCTGAGCCAGAGCCCACACATGGTGAGCGAGGAGGCACTTCTCTGTCAGGGGATGCGGCGCTTAAATAAGGACGATGAGACCGCACGCTGTCTTAGCAAAGCTCCCGGGACGGGGACAGTAGACAACAAAGTTAGCTCCTCACACCTGTTGGGAGACAAGAAGAGACTCTTAAAAGATCCAACTGACTCTCAGAAGAAAGACGTATTGGTAAAAGGAGAAAAGGAAGCTCTCACTGACAAATCCGTCAATGCCACAGTTTCATCCTCTTCGAAGCAAAGAGATCAAGATGGCAAACTTAAGCGACGCTTTTCTAATCTTATAAGGAAACACTTAAAACCTCGCCATTTAGATTGAACTTATTTGCAACCATTTCAGTGTAACTTAATTTGCCATGTCCATTTGCTCATATATAAATGAAGCACTTATTCACACCATCATCTTGATAAATAATACAGCTTTTCTCTTGTGTCAGTACACAGAATGTCTTGATGTTTTAGCTCTGAAAACTTGTGAATATGAACCAATTGTTGTCGCTTGAAAAAAAATAAACCAACATAAACATAACTTTGCAGTGTGTGGCGTATAATATTTAAGTCTCATGTAGCCATGGAGTATTTTATTTCACATTTCCTGTTTCTTATGTCAAGGATCCCACAGGGTCTCGTCGAGGGTACAGGGATACTTCACTTCAGCAATGTGTTTAAGGTTAATGAATTCATCCACCGCTTTCAGGGTCTTAAATGTCACAAGCCGCCTGCTCCTATTCAACCCTGTGTGTTTAATATGTCTCTGTAAAGCTTTCACAGATCATCCTGCAGGAGTTCCATGTGTGCTGAGAAACTAAGCACCTCTCCTCTGTCCTTAGCATATGAAGAGCTTCAGTGGAGAGGCCCTTTATGATGCTCCACTAATGCAGCCTTGTATCTTGCATCCTCAACTCTCCCACGCACTGAAATGTAGTGGTTTATTGTTAGGATGACGCAGATCGCCTGCCTCTAATTGGAGGAAAAGGAGTATACAAAAGTGGGTCCCAGATCACAAGAATAGATTATATTTGTATATGATTTATAAACACCTTCCATGTTTGTTTATGCACATGACGTAGGTGATTATTTAAAAATATAATTAGAAATATTCAGAATAGAGTGCCAGTTTATATCCCTTCAACTAAAAAAGAGTTGCTCAATTCCTCTATAGGTTTAACTGTGTTTACCTCTTGTGACCATAATGCTATTATATCATTTAGGGTCAGTTAAATATGAGACACACTTTCAACATACAATTCAACAGCATCACAAACCACATCCTCAAAAATGATCATGTGTCAGTCAACGCCCCTAAAACCAGGAACGATTTTCCTTTTCTTCCCCGTAGAGTTTATGTCTGTAGTTCACACGACATCCCTCAGTCGTCTTACTTTAAAACACTTCATATTAATGCATGTTAACTGCAGTAGACTTATTTATTTCAGGAGAAGCATTTATACACAGGTTCTGTTTGAACACCACACTTCACACCGCATGCAGATTATTTTTGTTGATGTTCCTCATGAGCTCCTTATAAGGGTTTCCTGTAGGCTATGCACTGGGGGTCACTTCCTATTCAGTCACAATATGTTTACAGACACGTGATGATCATAATCTGGTGAATGTTATGGTGTAAATATAGCAGAACTACAGGACCATGACTCTGAAAAATCATTAGTCTGCAGCCCTTTGGTTGCATGAGTCATTCTGGGGATTCAGTACTCTAGGATCACACACTCCTCAAGAATACACTTTGTGTAACACGACCACAGATATAATGATTACTATATAAGTTTATCATATCACACACATCTGTGTGGGCATTATCTCTGTATCACTTACAGCACACAAGGCTTATTACTGACAACAGGATATATCCATACTTGGTCATTAAACTGTGGCTTTGTCACAATGTTCTTTGCTTTGGGCTCTGGTTTTAAGGCTTTATTTCTTTGTTCATATCCAATGTTTATGCTTTTTATTTTTTATATTCAAAGTTCCTTGTAGGATGTACAATACATGCACCCTGTTTTTAGCAAAATAAATTTGCCATACCTGCAGCAGGCTCAAGGAAATGTTGATCTTTTTGTTTTCTTAGTCAACCACCCTGATCCAGACGGAACTATCCAGAGACTATTGAATGGATTGCTGTGAAAGTTTTTATGGTCCCCAGAGGATGAACCCAATTCGTAATTTAATTGATTTTTCCCCTAACACGAGCCACATTTATACATTTTTGAGAATTGTAGTTTTTTGTTTTGTGTTCATTTTTGGGGGGCCTTTCTGCCTTTATTGGAAAGGATAACTGAAGAGAGACAGGAAATGCGGGGAGGAGAGAGTTGGGGATGATGTGCAGCAAAGGGACAAGGTCAGATTCAAACTCACGGCCACTGTGACAAGGACTAATAGCCTCTGTAAATGAGGTGCGCAACATAGCTGGCTATCAATAGGCCATTGGCGCCAAGATAATTGTGGTTTTAATTTTAAAAATCTATTCACCTGCTGAATGGATTCCATAACATTTTGTACCCACATTGATGTGTGAAGACCACAGATGGACTTCTAGCATCAAGTCAAATTATGAAGTTATTCAAAACATTGGTTGATGACCTATGTA
Source organism: Labrus mixtus (assembly GCF_963584025.1). Lineage (NCBI taxonomy): Eukaryota > Metazoa > Chordata > Actinopteri > Labriformes > Labridae > Labrus > Labrus mixtus. The sequence goes on along the minus strand of NC_083614.1, from coordinate 16,468,424 downwards.
CCTAAATCCCATTAGCCCCCTGCTGTACTTTGTGTTGAGTGCTAATTCAAGTAAGCTAACATACAAAAAATACCAAATATAACTTGTTAAAAATGTAAGCATTGCCATTGTGAGCATGTTAGCATACAGGTTTAACATTTAGCTGAAGGACTGCTTCCTCAAAGGACTGCCTCACAGACACAGTTGCATGGCTGTCGACTATTAGTCTTTCTAGTTGAAACATTTCTTGTGTTTCCATTGGCTTATACTGAGTTGTGGCATCGTATTCTCTTATTGGCCAATGGGTTTTATAAACAGAACATTTCTAAACGTGGTAAAAGATGTGGATTTTCATTATCAAACCTAAAACCTAGTCTGATTTGTCATGTAAAAAAAACAAACAGTGTCTCTGTCAATGCATGGATGATTCAAATGTTATGTTTTAGTTATGTAACATGTTATGTAGGACAAGTAACTCACTTAAATCACACCCTTCACAAAGTTCCTCAAAAAGAGTTTACATATTTCAGTGTACTCTTTCCAGGGTTCCCTCAAGGTCACTTGTTATAGGAAATACTAAAACTAACAATCACTAAAAATAAGGTATCTAACTAGATACTGTGTGCAAGACATGCACATGGTGAACCATCTGTCTTTATCTGCTTAAATATTTTACCTTTCTTTTAAAGTCAGTGAAGCTCTTACATACAAGCACCAAATCCCAAAGAAGTCATTGCATGAGTTAAGGCCCAAACTGCTTCATGCTGAGGCTCCATGTAGCAAATGTAGATCAACGTTGACTGTGAGAAAGGAAGAATCAAGAGTGACAAGTGTAACTGCTCTTCCCCATTCTGTCGAGTTGAGGTTAGCTCAGCAAACAGTTTGCCCTCAGAAAGATACTTCTTTTCCGGTACCCACCTCAAGCTTTTACTCAAAAGAACGATGAGTGCAAAAGATTACGACGTCACTTTGAATTAAACATGACGAGAGACAGAGGAAGAGAGGGAGAGAGAGGCTGAGAAAAAGTTGACAGGGGGAGTTGCTGATGTTAAGGACGCGTTTTTCAGGGAGGTACTGACTTAGCCACCTGCTAGATCACGAACACGTTTTTCAGTGAAAGCGGTGAGCTGTGAGACAGAAGAGGGAGCACGTTAGGTGATACTTTGTAGATTCCTGATGGCCTCTGGTCCTGGGGAACAGCCACCAGCGCTGCCTGTTAAACAGCACAGGTAAGAAGAACAAATAAAACATTTAGTCTTTTAGAGACTGTATTCATTTATAATTATTCTACAGATTCTAATACCTGTTTTTATATCAGGTCTTATAGTCATATGATCCCTGTTAAAATAGCCTAAAACATGAGGACAGAAGTAGCACTTTCACATGATAAACTACACCACAGAAAAGATAAGACACACTTCAGATATATTATTTGCATACTGAACATTACATTGGATAGCATTTGCAGTCTGTGTTCTCACTGTGCATGTAGTCATTGTGTAAGGGTAAATGTTTTTGTTAATCTGTGCGTCTTCTGAAAAAGGAGCCATTCATCTAGATACTCCAGCCTGGAGTCCGACTCTGTTCTGCTCAGTCCTGGTGGACCAAACTACACTTACATTGATGTCTTCCCCGAAGCCCCTGACTGTCATGCTGCACAGTGCCCCATACACCAGCAATATGGTAGGATGAAAGAATAATGAAATAAGTTCAAACGAAGGCAAGACGTTACAAGCATGAAATGATATTTAAAAACAATTCTACAGCTGGTGCACACAGCTCATTGTGATGGGAGAATACAGTAGTGACACTACGATGTGAAGTTCATCTTTCTCAGTTCTTGTTTCCCATGAAAAGAGGACTGAAAGAGAGAACTTTTTGACATGTGTTTACTATTAAGGCAAGGCACAATGACTTTCATCACATTCAGACAAACTTCTTCATTCCCCTCTGGATGCTGATCCCCTTTTTTTTCCCCTCCGTAGACTCTATGTCTAAACTGCCGTATGTTTATCTGTCTTGTTCCCCTCTCATTTCTGACTTTGATTCTTCTTCTTGTGTTTCTTAGATCCCTTCCAACACCAGGTGAGATTTTTCTCTGACGGCACCCCTCCACCTGTCCCAAAGAAGAGGTTAGCTCGCACCCTCTCCCTCCCTGAAACCCGTGCACCTCCTCTTTCTTCTCTTCCTCCTCTCCAAAGACAACCGCAGAACTTTGACAACCCCCTGTACATGCTGGCCCCCATACCTGACACCTATTTCCATGGGGAGACTGAAGAGTTTCAGCCAGTCAGAGGGAGTCCTGTCCCCTTTCTGACCCTCTCCCAGCTGTCCTTCGACACCCCTGATGAACACCTGCCCTGCCTCTTTGGCAGCTTTGACGATCAGAGGGCAGTTTTTCAGGAGATTCAGCTTCGCCATTTACTTTTTTTGAGAAGTACTGTGCAGCGCGTGGAGGCGGAGATCCTGCTGCAAAATGAGGCCACAGAGGTGGATGTCAGCTCTTTCCAGCCTGAGGATTTCCTGCTGTGTGAGGGCAGCAAGCCAAAGCAAATCGGAGACACAGTTTACTTCAGCCTGCACAGCCCCAAACTCCCAGGGAGGGTGCTTGGTTTGAGGGTAATGTTACAGCTCTTTAAATGACTTCACATATTTAAATAACATTCTATAAGCATAACCATTATTTGTTGTAGTCTAGCATTAGTTGCAGTAAGGTTCTATTTGCAAAAATCTGTGAAATGGCACATGGCAACCAGTAAAACAAACATGATCGTTATCAACTTTGGCAGCCATGACACTGCCTTGTGGTACCAAAAACACTTCCTGTAAACTGTCATCAGGTGTCACAGCCACAACAGGAAGGCCAGACCTTCTTTTTTTCATTTTTAACACACGATTGAGTCTGTTTTACTTGCATCTGTCTTCGCAGGTTCACCAACAGACCAATGAATCATCCTCAGCTCACACCAAACATCAGCCATCACATGTCAATGTGCGAGATGTTATTGCTCATTTCCAACCAAGAAACGCACAGAGAACTGATTCCAGTAAATTACAAACTCAAGACCCCTCTTGTTCTCTAAAGTCAGACTCTAATGCTGCTAGAACATGCAGAGACAGCACTGAGTTTGCCACAGATTGTATGAACATTAATCTGTGCTCAGTTCAGTCTTTCCTCCAGAAAGGACACCAAGTGAGCGTTGAGGGAGACCTGCCAAACGCCACACTAGAAGACTTTGTTCAGGAGAGTCTCTCACTTCAAAGTGAGGACTGTTTGGATTATGATAGGCAGGTATGTGTTTTGTTAGTGCAGGTGTTGATAGGCTTGCAACATCTGTACATTAGTGGGACTGCAGCTGAACTCAGACCTCAGGAGGTCCTTTTAGTGTGGCCCAACAGAGAGACGGAAGAAAGTGCTTCAGGAGTCAAGAGAGGTTGCAGAACAAAGGAGGTGGAGTGGGAAAAGACGCCGGGTAAAGGAACAATCCAGATGTTATGGAGGACATGCGGAAACCCTCGTGTAGTTTTAACCCCACTATCTTCTTCTCGTCCAGTATCTCATCTGCTCACTTACATCAAATCCCAACTCATAGCCCTTATTCAATACTGCCTCAACTCACAAGAGTCGGCCACATCCTCATACCAAACAGGGCTACTTCATGTGTCCTCTCTGCTCCAGAGTGAGCACAGCGCTCCACAGCTGGCAGACATGGTGGTCATGCTCCAGGTGATCCTCTGGGGACCATGTGTCCCACTCTTTGACCGCAGAGGATCTGTGACGACCACTGTACACAACTGGCTGACGGTCAAGCGAGCCTTGCTGTTGATGAAGTTGGCCGAGAGAGGGCTGATCCAGGACCGGTCTGGTCTGGACTGGGAGGACTGTATGTGCCTGCGGTACCTGTCATTTACAGATCCTGAGATAATTGTGAGCATGGCCGGTCAGCTTTGGTTCACTGTGAACTTGGAATGACATTTGTTGTCAATGTATAAAAATGTGGAGTCCATCTAGATAGAAATTGCTGTTTTGATAATTCTTAGGTAGTTGAAGGTTTATACCCCAAAGTGCTCAAAATGTACAATTGTCAACAACATATCAATAAATTGACCTCTGAATGATGTGTGCACTCATTTTGTATCCTTCTTTAACATTTCTTGCAACTGACCAATATACATGATTAAATCTTACATAGACTGTTTTCTTTAAGAGTCACATAAATCTTAGTAATTTATTTGGGTTTTTTTCTCGATGCTTTGAAGAGGCAAGTCAAAAAAATAGGTACATGTTCCCATGTACCAATCAGGGTTTGAATACGAGCATCAAAAACTTCATTCTGGGTGAAGTCAATAGCAGACTATTAAACTCCAAATAATTAACAAGATCCATATTGTTGCCTGTTTTCTCAATTGGTGTAACAATTGAACTGAGGGTTGTAGATGAAGACCTTAAAACCAGGTTTTCAAGGGCTTGAAGACACCTACCGTTTCAAAAATGGTTGTCATATAGTTGCTTCGCTTGTCCCACCTGAATTCAATACAAGCACCATGATGGACCAATAATGTTATTGGTAATCAAAGGACAAATACTCCGCTGTTTAAAACGGCTGGATTGAGATGAAATGTATTCTCACTAAAGAGACAGGACTGCAGAGGTGAAACAGAAACCATTTCCTCAAAATGTCCAGTGCTCGTTTAAAGACTGCTAATTAGCAACATGCTAAATTCAAAGAGAAAAAGTAAGAAGCCAGTGGGATGCAGCCATAGAGGTTATATGACAGGTAACTACCAAACTCAGCTTCAATGTTTTACAAAAGAAGACTTTAATTTCCTCGTAGTAATACAACCTCACACGTTCCTTTGCGGCCTCCTGATACATTAACTAAAACAGGCTGCAGGTTTGTATGACTTCACATAAGCACAGACGCCACAAAGTAAGGTGAGCTCTTTTATTTAGTACAGTTACAACATGCAGATTTCTATCAAGTCAATCAAAGCAACAATTGAAAATCATGCACACATTACAAATTTAATAAAAACAGGAAAATCAAATGATAATTACTACGCAAACCATACCTACTTACATAAGTAAGATGAATTTAGATTTATCATAAATATCACACTGTGGAGATGATCACCTGTGGGGGGGTGGGGGTGTTGGGTGGAGGGATCAGAGGACATCACTACACATCATGGGGAGTAATACAGTGGTGAGGACACAGTGCCCGGATATAATAAGGGCGTTTGCTCTACATTCCTGGTATGTTAACATCTTAACCCTAGTGCAATTATCACTGAAACACAGCACATGATAGGTAAAGGTAAAACACAAAGAAATCTGACAGGAAACCTCAACTGTACTTAACTCGGATAATATATACCTTTTCAAGAAATGATAAAGATGTGTGGGTATGGATTGGAATAAGAAGCAACATTTTGTTTTACTGCTCAGCCTCTTTTAATCATCATCAGAGGAGTCTCGCTCGATGCTGTAAGCCATGAAGAAAGCGTCAGGGCGGGAGGGGACGAGGGGATGACCCGGTCTCACAATCTCAAAGCCCAGGAAACTGAACGTACGGAGCAGGGGAGCTGAGGAGAAACAGGATGACAACACGTTTATATGTCAAAGACTCGATACAGAAAGTACAATGAACTGTACTGATTGACTAAATTCATGACAGAAGTCAAAGGATGGTCAGGCATGCTTTGTAATGGTTGACTCTGGACTTTGGATTTAGGCATGCTAGATGAAAACAGACAACTAGTGAAACAGTGCATTAGTCTGTTATACTGTTAGTGGGTCAGGTGTAGCTTACAGTTACAATTGTGCTGTTTGAACATCAACTTTAAAAAAGGTGTGGGAACATTTTCTAGAATACTTTAAGAGCTCTACTTTAAAAATCTCCCTCTCTCTAAGAGTTTACACTTTGTCTCTGTTCATAACTGTCAATCATGTGATCTCAATCTTCTTTTCTTTGCACTTTCTTTTACTTGCCTACTTATTTTTCTTCTCATTTTCATTCCTAAAAACATAACCTGACTTCCAGCCCCCTGCCTGTTTTTATCAGTATGAGACTTAAAGCAGTATGAGACACCGTCAGGGAGATGGGGATTGAAGGAGGAAGAGGAAGTAGGACATTGATGTAGCCTGTTTCTTTTTTTACATTCTACAGTTAACCCGACATTTTGTTCAATGTGTAAAGTTCCTCATTTTACTTCACAGTGCTACATTGGATCAAACTAAAGGAGTGCCTGTTTCGTCCGGTCCATATAAGATTCCAATTTCAGGTTTAGATTCTGACTTTCTCCATGAACCTCCACATGAATTATTTAATTCTACAACAACGCGTATGCCCATGAGTGATACTTTCAAAACATATCTCATCTCATTTCCCAAATGCTTAACTATTGAAAAAAACAAACTAAAAATAAAAATGAAATCAAGCTACTTTTGTTTTAAGAATGAGCCGTTTAAAGGCTTTATATGCGATTTTTTCATTCCGCAGATGTCGTCCTTGAGCACCAGCATGAAACCAAAACAACTTGCGCTGCATTGTTGTATTAGCATGCTAATGCTAGCGATCTTTATTATGCTCGTATCTTCACACTGCATGTAAATTTACCCGAAATGACCGTGATCTAGAAATGCAGTGAGTACAGTATGTTATTCTTCTTTTCTCTAGTCCCTCAATTAAACAGCTTTTATACGCGAGGGGATGAGCCGGTCGGCTGTCCGGGCGATGTAAACAAACTGAAAATATGACTCTGAAAACTCTGAAAACATCACAGACAGTGGGACTCAGGTGTTACACACATTGTAGACAGTCATGACTCACAGAGTTATTTTCAGAGGATATACTTGATTTCTATTATATTTAAGTGTGAAAAGTCACATATAAAGCCTTTAAGAAGCTAATAGACTAAAGTTCTCACCTCTATCTTCACGGTTCTTGTGGAAACAGATGAACACGTGATCAACCTGCAGCTGCTCTTCAGCAAATTCCAGCAGAAGGGCGAAACTGTGAAAAACAAAGAGTGTTCATGTTTGATAGGAAGGACGTTAGTAAACTACAGAAGAGTTGTCAACACCCAGATCACACTAAAGTTTGAGGTCTATCACTTGACTCTCACATAGTTAATTTCATAACAGCTCATCTACTCTGAGGGTTCGTCTTTGCATCCACATTCAACGACATCTTTTCACGTTTACTTTTATTTGCAGCAAAGCAATAAACTAGGTGTCGTTTCATTTGGTCCATGAAATAATAATTAAATGTAAAATGTTTGAACAAAAGACTTGCAAAATGTTTTTATGTCTACAGACCTGTCTTTGCTGCCCTCGGGCAAAGCTCCAGGGGGGATCTCCACATAAAGATTCCCTCCTTTCAGCGCCGCCCTCCAGACACAGTGCTTGCCTTCAGAGCGACGGGGCTCGAAAAGCAAGAAGCGCACTCTGCTGTTTGCAGGGGGGGGCTCCTCAAGAACCAACAAATGAGCATCCTACAGGACAGAGAGAGAAGTGGGACGAGAACAATAAATTCACTAAGACTGATAAGGTTACAAATGCAGGATACAGGAAAGGACATTAGTAAGAATTTAACACACCATCTGTAACTTTTCTGATTTACTGATAATGCAGAAGAACAGAATGATGAAAAAGACAAAATTAATTAGAGCTTTCAAAGTTACATTTTTAATTTAATACATTTCATCAAGATCACATAACTATGAACACCCGCTGCTCAGTCAAATGCCCGAACAATGTGATGCAGTAGAAAATAAAAAGCTTTAAGATCAAGTGCCTACAAGTCTAAAATCTGTTAATTAAAGAAAAAAACACTGTAACTGAAATATCTTAACAAAAGCTTGAAAGAGATCAAACTGTGATATTATTCAGAACAGCTGCCTTTGTGTTTGTCTTTCAGTCAATCAGTCAATAAGCTTTTCTTTCTGCGCTGTAAGGCCAAGGTTGGTCCAAACTGCAAACCTCCTGCCTCTGATCCAAACACAATCCTAGACACAAAACTAGAGAAGAGGAAAAGTGCTTCAAAAAAAATCAACTGTTGGTATTGACTTACAGAATAGAATAGCTTAGCTGAAAGATTGCGATCCCGCTGGTCATTCCCTCGCCCACCTGGGATCTTCAGGGGTGGGAGAGGGGCATCAGGAGCACCACAGAGGCCCCGGACACGGGTTACTGCAACAGCAGGAGCACCTCCTGGGACTGGAGATACTGGAATGTGAAACAAACGCACATATGGAAGGAGGCATTATTAGTGGTCAAAGTCACTGGAGATTCTGCTACAATACAAAAACCAAACTGCAAATATAAACAGCTGGCTTAACAAACATTAACCAGCTGAGTTATTCATTAGTGAAAGAGTGAAACAGTTGCTTAAGGTCACGTTGCTTTAGTTCATTAACTGTCTGCATTTATACTGAGTGTGTTTGACATCTATACTCAACATGTACCGACAGAGAGCAGGATATGAAGTGTCACTGGAAACACATCACACATGACTCATACAAAATGTCCAATCTTAAGTGTGTCACTTGTCAATCACATACTGACAACAACCCCTCAGCCAGTTTTTCTCTATATCTGACACTGACAGACCACGTTCCTCATCACTGTTCCTTGTTTGTTGTAAGAAAAGTTTAACTTCCTTTAACAGACCTGTGCGCCTTGGTTTCTGTTAGACAACTCCAGACTTGTCACATGATTCATAGAGGAGGGTCTGCCAGAGGAACAGGCTCAGTTTGTTTAACCATTAGCCTACATAAGCCCTACTGCGTTGCTCCAGTTTACAACAGGCAGGAACAAACACTGGTTAAGCAAGTCAGATCAGCCATTTTAATTTAGAGGCCGGGCCAATGTGCTCTATAGAATTAGCCCAGCTTGCGTACGCAGAACTCTGTGTGTGTGACTGCATATATTTACAGTGTTAGGGAGTAAGCCTGTTCTCAAATCTTGTATCTGGAACACAAGCAATTAGCAGAGGCAGCAGCACTTCCACAGCACACACACACACTCGCAGATGCTCTCTTACGCAAATGTCACTGCTGTGCTATATGTGGAGCAGATGTGTGAAAACCATTGTCACTGCCATAATAACCTGGGCTGACCAAGTGAATACGTAACACAGAACAGATCTGCCTGGTTGTGCAAGGCATTGGAGATATCCAACTAACACAGCTCACCTAAATCCCATGATCTGATTACGTAAAACAGCCGATTAACATCTTCATATTTAGTGTTCCATGCCAAAAAAAAAAAAACACATTATTTATTAACGCCGGCACCATTTTTTTTTTAAATCCACATCTCCACAGCAGAAAGCAACACAGAGCACCCTGGTCACATGGTTCTTCAGCGTGTGCTTGCGTAAGCACCTTTGCTATGTACGAGCGACCTTCTAAACAAACACTCGTCTCTAAACAAATACCATGTTGTTAATATTAAGAAGGGCAGAGAAGATATTTCAGATGGACATCCTACTGTTATCTCAGCCTAATCTCAACGTGGAACATCAGGTTATTATGTTTGAATGGACCACTGCTTATGTCGACCGAAAACAAGGCTGAAAGGTGCATATAACATAGTTCACACAGTCTTCCATCAATCTATCATTTAAGTGTTGCATGAAAAACATCTCTGCTTTGATCATGAATTTATAAACCCTTAGTTTGGACAGAAAGAGCAGGGGGAAGTAGGGATCTATTAAACAGTAAACATCTCCTGTGTACAAAATGTCATTTTTGGACTCCACGCTCCTCACGCAACCCCCCCCCCCCCCCCCCTTCAGTGTGCAGTGGAAATTTCCTACGAGTCCTTCACAACAGAGTGGCAAACAGCCTCGATGAAATTCTTGCCAGGACACGACGGATTTCGCTCACAGGGTGTTGTATGTGTTATATGACCCATATAAAAAGAATTCAAACCCTTTTTATGTTCGCATTTTACACACAATCATCACATTCAGTCAAAAGAGGAAAAAAAAAAAAAAGTCGTCTTCTACAGTGTTTATTTTTAGATTAAAGCCCAGGGATTACCTAGTTAAAATGACATCGACTTTCTATCCAGTTTTAAACCAAATAAGAATATTAAATAGTTTTAAGTTACATAATTAATGTCATGTTAAAGAAGCTGTAAATAATCATTTTTCTTACGTTGTCTGGCGCAAATACAACTTTACATAACATTATGTAACTGTTCTGGACGCCCACGTACTGATATAATCAGAATATAATCAAATACTCTTAATTTGGTTTACGGTGCAATTGCACAATCAAAAATAACATCGGCGGCAGAAGGAAAGCTTGCAATCCCTATAATCCCTCGTTTACACTGAAGCACATTAATTAACTACAAAATAATAATATGACTACAGCTTGTCAAAACAATATTAAAAATAGGAAAACTATGTTTAAAAAATGCTATAGACAGCAGAGCCGACCCTTTAAACGATTGATGGCCCATTCAGCTATTATTATGGCGTTTCACATATTAGCTTAGCAATGTAGCTACAGCCGAGACATCAACAACAGCGCTTGTTTATCTGTTACAGGTTACACAATCGCGGTACATTTTTTTAAAATTTGGGATGATTTATAAAAGGTGTTTCTCTAATGACAAGATATAAAGCCACATTAGATTGTTGTCCTCTGAAATAAATACTGCTGTTATGTAAACAAGAACCGTGGGGGGACACAATATGCTGCTTCTCTCAGCTAGGCCGCAGGTTTTAAAAACACGGTAAGCTAAGCTTGCTAATGCAGTTAGCTTAGGACAATTCACGGAGACTATTAACAACATACCTTTCACTTTCAGGTTTATTACTGGATTGCTCAATAACAGGCATCTCGGTTAAGTTTCTCTCTTTTTCTCTAACAAAACAATGACTATTCAAAATCGTCTGTAGGTTAGATTTAACCATCCGGCCAGCGTCCACACCAGCTGCTCGCTCTGTCCCCCCCTCTTCGCCTAATGCCGAGCGAGCTGAGTGCTGGCAGGATGCAGTACTTGTGAGGGGCGTGGCCTATGCCTCATGACGTGTACTGGGAAAGTATGACGCAGTTGTTTAGGTAAATTTTAAATTGAGTGTTTTGGCACACTTTAGTTAGTTAGTATCAGTCAATTTAAAAAAAAAGATGTGCCTGGGCAACCTCATGACACATTATAAAAATTACATTACGGGTTACATTATATTGTTGAGGAGAACAATGGTAACAGGGACAAATGAGTTTTTAAGTCTGTTAGTCCTGCATCTGGGCACAGTATAGAAAGAATAGTAAAGAATGAATGCTCAATGCCGACAACCCCAATCTAAGATCTGACATAGCATGATAAAAAAAAATGTGTGTTTTATTCTAAAATCGTATTTTTTTTTAATTGATAACGTTAACTAAATAAATTATTAAACTGCTAAGTAAAAGTATGCCACAGCATTGGCCTCAGACAAGTTATGGAATAAAAGTAAAATTGGAAACACTCATGCCAATACCTTAAATTTGTGTCTCAGCATATATGTGTATGTGTGTATACATATGTATATATGTGTTGTGTTGTGTGTTTGTATGTATGCTGGCTGCTGGAATACCAAAATTTCCCTGCTGGGATGAATAAAGTATATCTTATCTTATCTTTATCTTATCTTATATGACTATATTAACTTATTTATGTCACTTAACAAAACTTTCCTAAACTGATTTTATAAACACACTGTCGGTAGTTGTTAAACAGATCATCTTTTGTGTTACTCTTCAACAGTGTAAGGTGGTTGTCTTATCAAAGTTTCATGATGTAACTCTAAATACATACACTAGAGAAAACAGTGTCAGTACACACTACTGACACTGCACTACACCCCCCCCCCCCCCCCCCCCCCCCCCACCCCCCTCCAACATCTTCCATCTGTGCCTGTCAATCAAATACAGAGTGCATGGTGTTTGTAACACTGTCTCTGCTAGCTGCAGAACAGAACTCATTATCCATACAGCCACATAAACCTTCACTTCATTGGCGGGAAACAACAGCTAAGGGGTCAAATCAGGTACGTCTCTTTTCTCTGTGCACTGGTTCTTGTAACATTGGGCTAAAATGTTTCAACCATATTTGTCTCTTTAAACCAGCTACAGATGCCTATTTTGAGCTGCAGCAATTTCCAGTCTGTGACTTACAGTAGCGTGAAAGACTGTTCACATGGCAGTGACTTAAAAAAGTGGTTTTCGGTTGTTTTTATGCATGAAAAAAAGTTATTCATTTAAATTCACAGCTTCATCAAAGATCCGACTAAAACATCAACCTACAGGGGCTAAAAAGTAAGAAATATGTCATTGCTAAACAATCAAGTTAGTGAGTTCAAAGGTGACTTGTCCATGCATGTGACTCATATTTGTTCATCTGCAGTGTCTTATGAACGGATTCTCTCTATCGAGAATCTGAGTGACGTCCCAAATCCATGGAAGGGATTCACTATGAACCGCTGTATAGTGCTGGCACTGGTGGTGCTGCTTGTGAGCTCAGGGGTCAGTGAGCTGCATGGTGAGTACTATCGTCTTACTTACACCAGGGATGAATTATTTTAGTGAAAATGACAATTAGGCTGTTTACGTTATATCGACAAAAAGTATTATTAGTTCTGTTCCAGAATTGTTGAGCTAATACAAAGTATGTCTAGTGCATAGATACTTCTTCTTATAACAGTACTTTAGTGTGAAATATTTTCAAAGCCACACACAATAAAAAGCTTTTTTTAGTAAACCATTTCTGAGTTTAAGTCAACAGGTGTTCACTGTTATAGTATTTTGTCTGTTTTCTAGATGCTATGGATTCTTTTGTTGAGGAGACAGGTATAAGGTCTTTCATTGGAAGTCTGCAGGATGGATCAATAACTCAGGTATTATCTGTCTATTATAATGAGCATAAGAACCCGACCCATTCGCTTTTATGTTAAGTCATACTGTTTTTCAAACTTATTAACTGATACAAAAAAAGTAGTGCTTTAGTTTGTGTCAGCATATCATGATGCCAAAACTTTTCCTCATCTTGATCTTGAAGTCTTGATAAAATGTTGAAATGTAGAGACCCTGAAGTTTCATTTATTTGGCTGAGAATCTTCTAATTACTTTAGATAGATAGATAGATAGACAGATAGATAGATAGATAGATAGATAGATAGATAGATAGATAGATAGATAGATAGATATGGATCCCGAGGGAAATTCAAAGCATCCAGTAGCAGGTTACAAAGACGTACATGACATGAAACATTTGTTACAAATTAACCACAAAACCGACGCCCCCCTCCCATACAAATATATTAACCTGAAAAAAAAAAGATTTAAGAATACTCTAGATGAATCAAAATTTGAATGGACAAATTTTTATTTTTTATTAAGCTAACTTATTACTGAAAGATCACCGACACTTTCCTCCTTTTTCTGTTTGTTTCTTAGTTATTTTTATCAGTTTACTCTTTTCCTTTTTGGCTTCAAATTGTCCTCCTACCTCTATGAACTTATTGCAATCTAGATTTGTTTATCAGACTATTAGGCATATTAGATCAATGACTAAGCAATGTTCACCCAGAAAAAGATAAAGTATATGTTCCTACATTTCTCTTGAACACATGCACAGAGCGAATGTAAGCTCGGTTGTCAATTGAAACAAAAGTCAGGGTCACTGAAAGATATTAGGAATAACAACTGTTGATGATGTTTTCACAAAGCCAAACACCTTAAGCAGTGCTTATGATTTTAGATGAGGGTAGGGACAATGTCATGTGTTGTGTTCAAACATAACAACACTTTGCAGCATCAAACTACAACAGTTTGTCATATTTCACAAGGTGAAGGTCACATTTATCATGATCACTCAATCATTTGTTGATCGAAGTTTCAAAGATCTTAAAGCCGTAAATGGAGCTGACAAAGGATTAGACCTTAGGAGACATTATCACTTATGTCTGTCTCTCTACTGCTCAGATGTCAGGCTTTTACAAATGGAAACTTTACAATATTGTATAGAATTGTTTCCTGATGTCAGGGTGCATTTCGATATAAGTCCTTGTAACATGCACACAATGTAAAGTCTTATCTTTAGCTGAATAAAAGTGTACTGAAGTGTTATAAGGAAGTGATGTATTATTTGATGATATTTTCTCTCGCTTCTTTAATGATGTATTAGTATCATCATGTTTGAAGAAATATATCTGTTGAACTAGACCGTGTGTGCTGTGTCTTGCTGTCTGCCTCCAGATTTCCATTTGGGACAGTTTCATGTGGTGGTGGGGATCTGAAGAAGTAGGAGTGATAAGAAGAAGAAAAAAGCCCATGAGCAACAAAGTCATTCTGAAACCCAAAATGAGAGACTGATGTGTATACAGCTGCATGAAGAAAAATGATGGTGGAAAACAGCAACAGGTTTCTGTGAGGAACACAAAGAAGTATTTAATATACCTTACTTTTATTAATATAAAGATACAGAATGTTACATAAATTTTCATACCATGATATATTTACTTTCAAATAACTTCTTGGATAAATACTTTTTTTTAACAGTGAGGATAATGTGTACATTCAACCTAAGACAAAGACCTCTCATGGAACAATTTTGTGTCAATAAATGATAAGCTCTTGTCGTGACAATGTGCTTTGTTCGTCTACTGTGTAATAAAAAACAATGTTTCAGTGTGAAAGTACATAACTTAAAGCAACCTCTGTGAATAAATGTGTGCACTGACTACAAAGCAAACCCTGTGACTAAATAAATTACATCTGAGCAATAATTCAATGAAAGTGTTTTTCCTCCTCCAAACATGCATTGATCAGGAATTTTACAAGATGTCAATAAAAACTGCTTCAGCGACACCCACACTCCTTTGCCACCACATCTGGTTTAATGGAGAGGTAAGTCCCATGTTGGTTCAGGTCCACCACCTCTAGGTGTTCGTAGGCCAGAGGCACACAGCAGGGCGCCCTCTCGTCCACATTCTCACTCTCAATGTGGATGTTGAGAAGGATGGCGTGGTTGTTGCCGTTGACCAGGGGGAAAGCACACGAGCCATGGCAGTTGTTTATGTTAGCGGTGTTAGGACCAACAAGTGTCCTTTCAAGGGACACAGTGAGGCTCCTCAGCCCACATACGTTGCCACCCATTGAGTTGTTGTGGCCAGCCCTGGTGGAGCGCAGTTTTTTCTCCACCTCGTATGCTCGGGCCACCGTCTGCAGGGCCTTCAGCAAAAGGAATGCACAGTACTGGCTCTCTCCTGTATAAGCAGAAGGGGAAACAGATGCTTCAGTAAAAGAAAGAAGTGGGACTAACTTTCTCAAACTCAATTGCAACAAAACCGAAGTTCTCCTTGTTGGCTCCAAATCCACTCTGGCCAAGTCTGACATTTTTTCTGTCTGACGACTCCACAGTCCCTCCCTCCCCCTAAGTAAAGAGCGTTGGTGTCATCCCCGAAAGCAGTCTATCTTTTGAAGCTCACATTGATAATATTACTTAGTCAGCATAGCGCACCGTCTCTGGAACTCTCTCCCACAAACCATCCATGACGTTAATTCTCTCCAAAAATAGTGAAAATAGTTACCTTATATGAATCTAATAGTTAGACTCATGTATGGACAAAGAGTTAAAATAGCTTGGAGTAATGTTTAAACTGTTAAAATAGTTAGAAGTTTACACAATTACCGGTAATAACTGGAAAGATGTGACTTTGGAGATTTACAAGATGGAAAAAGTCTCTTTAAGTTTAAGGTCGGACATGTTCAGGTCATCATCATAATCAGAAAAAAAGTCTATAGAGCCAATGTCAACAGATATAAGGCAGAGACTTTAATCCTGTTTTAAGAATGCTGTAGGTAGGACTATCTCATTTTTGGTCATCTATAACTGTAACAACAACAATTTACTCAACTTACTGTGAACAAAAATAAATTCATACAAAAATAGTTAAATGTAATAGATAATATTAAATAAATATTTGATGGGGTTTGAATACATTACCACAAATTCACAGATAAGTTAACTAAGTATTGGGACATCTAAATCCACTCAAATTGGTCGTGGTGTGTAGGTCTTAACAGACCTGAAGAGTGACAGACCAATTGTGTGATATAAAGTTGTAACATCTATGTTTTAAAGTATAAATGCTTGAACAAGATCACTTTTTGAAACATTACATGGGTGTCATTTAAGGGATTGTGGGGAAGAACCTGATAAAAAAAACAGTTCAGGAAAATTTGCTTTATGAGACTATTTTCTTTCTGGCCACACATCACCTGCTTCTGGCTCCTTCTTCAGAAGTACACTGTGTTTTTTGAGCCTCCCAAGCCTCTCTGTGGCTTTGTGACCCACATCTTCCTCCCTTATTACCGCCATTATCTTCTCCACAGTTTGCTCCAACCTCTGCCTGAGCTCCTCAAGCAGTGCAGGAGACAGAGACAACTCTCCGTGATGCATCGGAAACCTGGAGCTCCAGCTTGAGAAAGAGAAGATGGTAAGGGCAGAGGAGTTGATCAGTCCTGCCAGCAGGGTCTCACTGGAGGAAAGTCCTAGTGTCAGAGGAGGTAGAGACTGTAGGGAGCCAAGCTGGAGCTGAGGGGAACCAGGATGGACCAGAGGCAGGACATCATCCAGAAACCGCTTCAGCTCGCAGAGGAAGGAGGAGGTATGTGAGGGGGTCATGGAGGAACCTGAAATGTGTGCATTTCTGACACAGAGAGTAAAAAAAAATACTCCAAATTACTACTCTGACAGTAGTGTGGGAAAATATCAACAAAAGGGGACTGAAACCTAGTAAACCTTGTATCAGTTCCTCTTTCCCCGGAGAAAAGCAGAAGTGGAATCATGCAATTGTTACTTCCTGATTGTCCACCAATGAGGATGTCTTTCAGCCTTTGCTCTGCAAATAGAGGAAATGTGAGGAGTGTGCTTGAGAAATAAGACATTTTTCTGTATCTTACTCATAATAATTCTTACTCATAACAGGGGAACAGGTCTCAGCGTTAATCCTCCATGTGTTGTGGACTTTGCCCTTTGATTCTTTTCCTGCCAGCATTATGTATTGTGTTTCTGCTGAAAGGCACACGGTCTACACAAGACAACAGGAAAGCAACACAAATATACATGATCAAATCATTTAGGAACATCAGGGCGGCTTTTAATCATGCATCACACTAAGCCTTTCCTTACCTGTGTGTTAGGATGCAGTGACTCACTCGTGAAAGTAGTATCCAGTTTTTCTCCTGCGAGGGGACTTTCAAAAGCTAAGAGCAACACAGGGCTTGGCTTGAGCAAATGAGAATGTGGGAGCTGGAAGGCCAACTTGAGTGATCCACTCTCTTCTCCTTCTAACAACAGCCCTGATGGAGAAAACAAAACATGCCGTAACATAACATTTAAACATACAATAAAACAGAAATGATGGCAATTAGAGGACAATTTTACCTCCAGATAGATCCAAAACCTTCAATCCATTTCTCTGGTTTCTGCTGACTTCCTTAACAAGATCTAACAACACAGAGCCTGATGTGTTGTCAGATTCTGTACAGATTCCAAACATAGTTAAGGTGTGATTTGGGAGTTCCCCATTGTGACCCACACCTTCACTCAGTGCTGCGAATATATTGTCCACAAAGCACGGTGGGAGTTGAGGGGCATCTCTGGAAACTGTGGAGGCTGATGAGGTCCTTATTGATGCATTTGTTATTTGCAAACCATCTCCTGTCTCTGTGCTGCTTGATTTGGGATGATTTCCTTTCATTGAATCAGAAAATTAATAAATTACATTCCCAAGAGAGAAAGGTATTAGGCTAAAGAGCTGGAAGAGCATGCAACCAATACAACTTGTGTTCAAAATATGCTTTTTGGAAAGCTATGAAAACAGTACTGCAACATAAAATATCAACAAAACTGCCCAAATAATGATGCACAAATTTTCAGGGGTCGAGTTTGTTTTAATTGTGCAGTCTGACCTGTCATTGTGGGGTTGTTTGGCAGGATCAAAGCCATGTAGAGCCTGGTCCAGCAAAGCATCAACGCTCCACAGTAGAACAAATCCACAACCAACATATTTCTCGGTCGGTTTGTGTTACTGTGTGGTCAAACGCATGAGGATGAGAGTTTTATCTTCCTGCCTTCCTTTCTCTGGGATCACGCTGCCAAAAAAGGAATATCATGTGTCCTTGATGATTTAGCCAGTGGACTCTATTTGAAGTGTTTCCTGTACAGAAAGATGCATTCTTAGGACAAATAACAAGAGATGATAGGCGAAAGTTGGTTGTGTTTGTGCAGACACACATTAAACAGCCCTGTGTATATGTATGTTATGGCAGCGAGGTATTGGAGGTTTTAGAATTACAGAGTGACTCCTTATAACTTTCTCATGAACCTTTCACTGTCAAAAACAAACTATGCGCCAGGCTGTAAAGTGAGCGGTGTTGTTGTAATCCTTTTCGGTAATATATCAAAGACACGGATGAGTTAAAGTGCTGTCATTTAAAAAAAAAAAAAAAACAAGAGAGCAGTGAAGGGATCCCAAGCTAAAATACTTGAAGTAAAAACACTATTTTATGCAGCTTTAAAAAAAAAGAAAAAGTGCTGGCTAAACATCAAACTTTGTGGATTATATACAGGAGGCTACCCAGTTTAACAGCAGCTAGAAATCTGTATTCATAAAAGAACATTGCAGTGAGAGAATGATGCTCGACGTCAGGACACTAAAACTTTATTTCCAAAGTAGCTTTTATAGAAAAGTTCAACATAATGTTGTGATGGTTAGCTTAGCTTAGCATAAAAAGACAGCTAGCCTGGCATTTCCAGCCAAATAAACACACAACAAAATGATCAGCACCTCTCAACATAATTAGCTTACTGATAGTTCTTATTTATATAATAATCCACATAAAAATCCAAGGCTGCATCCAAAGCTTTTACTACACGTTTAAGGTTGCTCTTCGGGTTAAGGGACAAATAATTTCTTTGCTGGATACAGTTACTTTCAAATTATCACTGAGGATGCCAGACATCTAGTACAGACTTCAGGAAGTTCCTGTTCCCACCCAACAAATAGTCTGACTATTTTCCACAACATCCAGGCTATAGGTATCAGTGTTTTGTAGCAAATGTAACGTGTTAAAAAGTAAGATTCACATGTTTTAGAAGACTGTTTCTGCTGTCTTTGTTGCTCTGCACTAGGTTAACAGTTTCCCTGTTTTTAGCCTTTTAACTAAGTTTTGTGCTTTGTGCTACGCTAAGCTAACAGGCTGCTAACTAGCTTTATGTCTAATGGGCAGCTATAACAGTGGTAGCCTACTGCACATTTCTCACCTTAGTCCTTGACAAAACAGTGAATATATATATTTTCAGAAGTGTTAAACATTATTTTAACAGAAAGCTTTTAAAGTGACTTTTACAGTCATGTTGTGCATTCAGTTTTCTAGTCTTATGCCTCTCATTTATGCCATCATGTGTTTATTTGTGGCAGTTCACTGTTAACTTTCATTGTCAAACTGAGTCTTCATTCATTGTGACACTTAGACCAGACACAAACAATAGACACTTTTTTTTTTTTAATGAAAATGCGATTGCACAGTGCTGAATAAAATATCAGAGTGGTTATCCTAATGAATGTGTAAAATGTATCTGTTCTCATTCATGCAAAAAAAAAGTGAAAATAGTGAGAGGAAAAATATAGACACAAGATCTAACTCCCTCTCCCATCACAACTCTCACAGCTGCCTTCTTGTTTTTCAGACAGTCAAGGTCTCCGGGCTGCCAAGTAGCCGAGAGTCCCAAGAGATAAAGCCAAGAATGACGAGTACTGCTCATTTTTGTCCAACCTCTGCTACATGTTATCAACAAAGTGTTTTCAAGGACATTTCTTGGCAGGTAACACATCGTCCCATTCCTCGCAGACAACAACCTGGTGTTATATATCTGTGTATACTGTGGGAATCAAGTCTTGGATTAAAAAGAAATTTAGAAACAGCCTCACTAACTCTAGTGAAAAAAAAAGAAGCATTTTGGAAGAGTCAATCACTATCCATTAATGTCAAAGAAAACGCTGGGCCATGTTTGGACATCATCCTTGTAAGTATTAAAGTATTTATTAACATTTCATCCTTGGACTTTTCTAAGTATTAAAGTAATCATTAACATTTCAATATGTGGCTGCAGGTGAAAGCTTCAGGAATCTGAACAACAAAGAAATCATATTGATTTTGATTGTTCAAACTAATCAACATGGTTGACGTATTTTCCTACTTTGCTCATTTCCTACTTTGGAAAATTTTAAGCTCATTATAAAAGGACATTGTATGTCTTAATGTGTTTGGTTTTTTGTTTGTTCAGCTTCAGATATTGACGATTACATTTTAAGAAGAAACACCAATTGTGATAAAAAAAAAAAAATGTAAACTTTTTTTTTTTATACCAGACATAAATATGCCACCACACACAACAAGCTCAGTTCAAATATTATAAGAAACATTTTATTATTAATCATAAAATGCAGGAAAAAAAAACATTAACTCCATTTGTTTCATTATAACATCTTAGGATAAAAGCACCAACACCAAACAGTTACAATTTTGTCATGAATACCCCGGGCCTTTCGGAAAGTAGGTCTGCCGTTATTGCACCTCAAACCTGCCCTGGCTTCATCGATCAGAGATCACTATACACAAACTGTAGGTCACGTGTGTCCAGTGCTAGTTTACTCTGACAATTACAGGAGCAATCCTAACAAAGGACAGTGAGCCTCCCTCTTAGAAACACAGAAAAAGACGAGAGGCATTCATGAGATGAGGAAGATGCTGAAAGTCGTAGCCGTTTTTAAAGCTTCTCACAATTTAAACCAACTCATAAAGATTTTATAGAGCTGGATCTCACCGGACAGGCTGCATGTATGTGACAGTGAGAATTGATTTGAGGAAATCTGACAAGACCACCAAGTAGTTTTTGCCTTGAAATTCACTTACTGCGGGGATTTACTGGTCCTGAGTTGGGTTAAAAAAAAAAGGGACTTCATAATGCCACAAGATGGGGAAAACATTTGTGACATGCAGTAGTTTAAATAAAGTTCTTTACATCATTTCAAGGGGAGTTCCTGAGTTAAGACCTTTGGCAGGATTAAGGGTAAACAGCCTCGAGTGCAAAGTGCTCACAGATTAACAATAATGTACCAGAATGGAGCACGCTGGAGATCTGCATAGAAGCTTTAACTCAAATCATGCTCATATTCACCAAAGGACTTTAATAACAGCACCTCACCCCTTTGACTGATTGTACAAGAAGCTCTAAAACTGGTTGAAGTCTGTAATTATTTGCAATCTCAACCATTTCCAAAAACTATTCTCACATGCACATACACACAGCACCGCCAATCGAGATTAGAGAAACTTCCGTAGGTTTGACTGGTCCGTAAGAAAGCCATCAGGCAAGCTTGTGTTGAGGATTATTTACCCATAAAACCCTGCAGCAAACCAGGAGAAGAGTAGTATTGATCAATAGCTGCAATTTCCTTGTTTTAAGTGAAGGAGAGCACCGTGCTGTTTCTCTGACTAGTAGTATTATAAACTGACAGAAATCTGAAGACACAATTCAAAGCTCAACATGTAACTGCGATCGTATCAAACACCAAGAGTAAGAAAATCAAAACAGCATTAACAATAATTAAATAATTACAAAAGAGCTCTCAGTGCTGGTAACAAATAGACTCTAAGTATGTTCTAATATGAAGTTCTGCTTTTCACCTAAACACTTGCAGGTGAAACACACGTCTGCAGAGTGCACAGGACAGGACAATAAAGCTTTCATTATTAGTCTAATCTTCCCTTAGATATGCACCAGCTAGTGGGAAACAAAGCGCACACACAGACTAAGTGTATTCCCACTCTCAGAGAAAAAGGAAGCTTGGCTGCTCACATACACCCTAACACAAGTGTTTTTACATCTTTGCAAATACACAAATGCTCACATTGCAAGGTAGTAGAGCCTTGCCAGTAAGACATCTAAAGACAGTATGTGTAAGAGGATCACATGTAGTTTTGTGTGCACCATTCGAGTTTGTAAAATTGGAATTGCAATTGTTTGGAAACAGAAGCACCATTTTTCCTAAAGAGTCTGGGTTGGTATAAAATAAATGGAAACTGATGTAAAAACATTGGAGAAGAGTGATAACGACTCTTGTCAAGCCTCCTGTGTGTGTGTGTGTGTGTGTGTGTGTGTGTGTGTGTGTGTGTTTCTAGTTCTGTTGTGTGCGTCACAAGGATTCAGATGCTGTTGTGTCACCGTGTTGTTGCAGGCACCATCTGTTAAGAGCCTGTGGCATCAAAGCTTCACACTCCTTGGCTTGGAGCCTCCTGTTTAACAGGTTGAGTTTAAGGTCACGACGCCAGCACCAAACATTTCTATTCACTTATAGATATACTCGTATATATAGACTGTATATAGATACATTTATATACCTTTCTGTTTATGATGGAGAGACATAAAAGGGAAAACAAAGAGTTATGTACAAAAACAGTGTGTCTTGTTCTCGAACAGATGAGCAGCTGACTTAAGTTTTACACCTGCTGTGTGAGAAACATGAACGACACGTCTCCTCGCACTCTGAGCCGGCTGTCACAGAGTAGTTTTTATCTTAAAGGTGGTGTCTACAGGTGTACAGTAGGCATTCAAAGACTCAGACAATAGCATTTTTAAATATGAGAATAGAAATGCCCACACCCAACCCTAAAACAAAAAAAAAACAGCTTTAAAAATGTCCCTGTGTACAGCACCAAGTATTCCATTTGATTTTGATGTTTTCACTGCAGAATAAATAAGATCAGGAACAGTCCAAATGTAGCACCATTGTTTTTCAGACTGTGAGTCAAGTACACACACTATTGCATTCTACTATGTCAACACATTTCTGGATTTAAAAACAAAACAAAAGAGAGAAAAAAAACAAAAACAAGGCAAATTAAAAGACTGACAGCATAAATATAATCATCTAAATTATACACATCTATACAGAGAATGTATCACATTCACAGTACAAACATTGTTTACAAAAAACAAACAACACATTACAAAAAGCAAAAAAAAAAGGTGTGAAGGGTCCAGTAGTTCAATGTGGTTATGGTTCATTGTTTCTCAGTGTGTGAGGAGTTGCATGCATGAGTGTGTGCGTTTGTTTGAACTTTAACACAGTATTAGTCCACAAACGTGGGTCAACACTCGAGTCCCAAGTATTTACTTAAAACTGGATTTCCCGACAGCAGAGATAAATACAAACAAGATTAGCTTAAGAGTTAAAAATTCCTGCAGTAAGAGTTTCCCACATGGTAGTGTAATTTACCAAATTGAAGAAAGCATTAATAAATAGAAAGAGTTGAATGACTTTGAATTTACTGAAATTGTTTTTTTACCTGGGTTCAGTTCAATAAAGCACAAAACAGTGTAGCCTAAACTGTTTGATAACACTACGTCTCTACCACAGAGAGGTTGACCATGTCAACACAGAGCACCGTCTCAGTAAATGAGTTTCAGGTTTTGTTTGTTTTTACACATGAAGATGCACTCGTCTTCGCTCAGTTTCATAAGCCGTTGGATGTCACTTTGTCACCAAATATTCAAAGTTAGGCTGAGATACATTGTTCAAATGTATGTTTCCACATTCTTCAATCTACAGTTCATCCATTCAGAGACGGTTAAATATGACTGATTGCTCTTATTGAAGCAGACCTGGAAACTTTTTTAAAATGTGATATTAGAATGAAAACACTAGAGCACGGGGAAAGTTATTTTCACCACTCAGAAAGTAAGTGCAACTGGTTTTACACCAGTTTGTCGAAAAATAAATCAGTTTTTTGGCAAACACAGCAGCCAGGACAGAATTTTTCAATGTGTGATGTTTTTGTTTTAAGTGAAGTGAATTAAACGTTTTTTTCTTTTATATATTGAAAATCATTAGCATAACTTGTAAAGGGTGTCTATGAACCAGCCAGGACTTGTACATCTTCTGCTCCATGTGTTACTGTGTCTTACTATCCAGTGTGACGATAGACCAAACGTTCCTCATCTTGATTCCTATTTAAATGTTGCAGCGAGAATTGAAGATAACAGAGCGAGAGAGGGAGAGAGAGAGAGAGTCCATGCAGAGACATCAAACTGCATGACATCTGAGCAGAGTCCAGTGAACTGGTCTGTGTGTGTGAACCATGAAGCTTTGGAGGGTTCTGTGACATGTTAAGATTAAGCTCAAAAGTTGAAACTTTTGTGCTTCAATCTGTTGTTGGATGTAACATTAATGATTGAAAACAGATGATTTTGCTGGCTGAACATAAGCTGCTATGATAGAGATTATGTTAAAACAAAAATCAACTACCACAGCATTGAGCACCTTAAGGTAAGACACAAGTTGATTCAGTTCTGGAGCAGCCAGCAGTGACTTTCATTCATTTAACACATCACACAGAAATGACCAGTACTAAGTGAATTCTGCTCAAGGTGACCATAGTGGTGGTTGTAAGTGTGTGTGTGTGACACTATGTGTGTGTATCTGTGTGACAGAGTTCCCGGTACAGAAGCCAGTCTTGGAGGCAGTTGGGTAGCAGAGATGTTTTGAAGCACCGGTGAGTGAGGAGAGTGCCCTGGTCCACACCTGGACATTTGCATAGTTTATTTCATGTTGAGGTAGTTTTCATCAATTACCTGAAAGGTCAAAGAAATGAGAAAAAGACTCATGAGTTCATCTTTTACTAAACAAAAACAGTAACTAATCTTGACAGTGATTATCACCCAGTACAGTTTTTATACTTTGAAACTACAGCTCGAGAGGTGACTTACCTTGTTCAATCAGAACAACAGCGAGTGGGAGCACAGGAAAAATAAAACATATCCTGTGTCTTTCACTCCCTACCAGTCTCTTTTTCTCATTCTCTCCCTCTTTTCCACCCTCTGATTGCCCTTCGCCCATCCCCCTCTCCGTCCTCCCCCCTTCCGCTCACTCCCAAACCTTATCTAGGTCTGGAGCCGGGGAGCTGGGAGGCGATGTGGGTACCATGCATGCTCTGAGTCCTCCACATGCTCCCGCCACCACCTGAGCTGCTGGCTGTTGGTGGAGGGGGCAGTCGAGGGGAGTAGTGCACTGCGAATGGACGAGACGAGGAGGTGGACAGAGAGGAAGAGGAGGAGTGGGAAGCGGTAGCTGCAGCAGCAGAAACAGAGGCAGAGGAGGCAGAGGTGGAGGAGGAGATGGAGAGAGAGAGGGATGACTGGGCTCTCTGGTGGTGGAGGGAGGAGTGGGACAGACGTGAGGAGTGGAGGGAGTCTGATCGAGAAGATGGTGCAGCATCAGAGTGAGTGGTTGTTGAGGAGGAGGTTGATGACGAGGGAGCGCTGTGCAGTGGTGGAAGAGGGGGGAGGGAGAGCGTGGGAGGAGAAGGGCTGTGCAGGACAGACTGGATGCGGCTGTGCTGGGCCTGGGACATTGAGAGGGGAAGAGGTGAGGACACGGGGGCCAAGCGCGTGGATGCTGGTTGGGGTGTGGTGTGCTGCTGGGAGGAGGTGGAGGAAGAGGAGGAGAGACTGAGCAGAGAGCTGAGGCCTCCAGAGTTGGGCAGCGTTGCCCCAAACTGATGGGAGGGCACTGTGGGAACCACGTGGTGAAATATACCTGCAAATCATACAGCAAAGATGGAGGGAGGGGGAGGGGCGAGAGAGTGGAGACGGAGGGAAGACAGAGCAGACAGAGCAGACAGAAAGTGGCAAAGAGAGCAAGAAGGAGAAGGGACAAAGAGAGAAGGAGGGACTGAGCCAGGTTGTGCATAGCGCCAAGCAAGTCTTTGACAAGCACATAGAAAGCAGACCAGACGAGTCATTCCACTATGAGTTTAACTAAACCAGATTGGTTTGGCCACTCTTTAGTACACTATATTATTACTGTTTTTTTTTTTTTTAATTTCAAGTGGAATGACTCTGACATACAAATCAAACAGATACACCCACAGAAAATAACAGTGTAGTAATGTAATCATGATGAAAAATGTTATTTTTTTCAAGGTAAATCACACATCTTTAAGGAACATTTCTGGTTCAAATTTGTCTATTTTCAGTATTTAGTTTTCATTCTCAACACTTTAGCCTTTTTTTTGGTATTTTTTCTGTTAATATGCAACATTTTCCAGGGGTGTTTCCAACTGCAGCACTCAAGCAGCCAGTACATGTCAAAGCGAGGCATCTCAGAGAGTCAATCATTCAAACTGTCAGCGATGCAGACACATAGACAGCAGCACTGGACCTCCACTTACCTGGCTCTGTTAGCAGGCCCTTTCCCTTAGATTCTCACTTATATAATATCCAGATGACCCCAGGCTAAGATTAAGACCTCTCTACTGCTCAACAACTTTGGGTAAAACTAAATTATAAGTTTGTTAGTGTCGCTCACCTCCAGCCGCTCCCCCTGCCAGCCCTGCACTGGAGAAGCTTCCCAGGGCTGAGTGTCCGTTGACGAGTCTTGCGGCCCCACTCACCGTGGGTCCGCCTGTCTGGGCCCCAAACAGGGACTGTAAGACTGAGGTCCCTCCGAGTGGAAACTGAGACGCAAGGTACTGTCCCACAGAGGACCCTGTGGTTGAGGAAACTGCTACAGGACTTTCTCCCACTTTCCCGCTCATAATACCTCCCCCGCTGCTGGCAGCAGCAGAGATGAAGAGGTTCTGACTGGCACTCGTCTTCAGATCCCAGTCACGAGGGGCTTTCTGCTTTTGGAGGGCCTGTCGCTGGTCCGAACCACTGCCTCCCTGTGAACCACCCCCACCACTGCTGCCTCCACCCCGTGTCCCTACCTCCTGACTGAAGAAGGGGTTGGGGTTCATGTAGCTGGACAGTTCTCCATCGCTCCCTCTCCTCAACTGCTGATGCTGTTGTTTGTGGTCAGAATCTGAGTCTGTGCCCCGGCCCGACCCCCCCATGCCGAATGGAGAGCCCCCCTGTCTCAGTTCTGAGTTGGGTTGCTTGGGGTCAGAAATGGGTGAAAAGGTGGATTTCCACTTGCTGGTGGAGGACATAGAGGAAGATGATGAGGAGGAGGCCTCACTGCCCGTGCTGTTACCACTACTGCTGCCAGATTTTCTGCCTGGTGGAGGAAAAACAAAAAGCAGTTTTCACAAAATAGTCACAGTGTAAAGCTATGGTTTATATTAACAAGGGATATTTCCTTTTTTTATACCTCTTTCACCATCCCCTAGTCTGCCAGGTCCATCTCTGCCATCCAAGGATATAGTGGCAATTTTTCTTTCGATTCTAGTGAAAAAGATCAATCAGCAATCAAACAAACCAAAGAAACAGGTGTTAACATAATGTGTGATTATATCCACATAGAGCAACAGCAATCAAAACAGTTGTTTTTTCATACAAAGCGTGGAAAATATTGTAAACGATATCTTTCAAAAGTTATTCTTATCTACATGATAGTGAATGTAATACCGTGAACTGGAGCTGTCGGCAGGGTATCCTGAGTCATCGTCATCAGAGCTTGGGGCTGAAGAGTAACGACATGTGCCATTGAGCTCCAGGGGGCGCTCTCTCTTTAAGATGGGAGGCTGGTCTAAGTCAAGCCTGCTGGGGCTACGACTTGATTGTTCAGGGGAGGAGATGGCGGAGATCTCCAGAGGCTGGTTGATGTTGTTCACCTGTTAGGATAAAAACCAGGCCGGTTATATACGATGACAACTGGTAATGAGAACGACATTTTGACAATGTGATTGCAATCTCATCCGATTGAGTTTATGCCCAGAAGAATCAAAGATGCATGGATTAAAGACTAAGCTCATCAGAACCGTAAATTGCCTCTAAGGTCTGATGTAAGAATTTCTGCCTTCTTCAAATAACAATATAGCACAAATTACATAACATTTTAAAACTTAATGTAACCTATTTCAGGTTCCTAAACCTATTTTCTTGTTATGCTGGTGACTCACCATGGAGTTAATGTTGAGTGGCGATCCTGAGGAGTGGTTGTTTGAGCAGAGCCCAGGAAATGACCTCCTCTTTGGGGATCCGCTGGCTGTGAGGGACACAGCTGAGTTACGCTTCCTCCTTCCTCGCTTCCGTCCCTCCTGATGGCCGAGGCTGTGAGAGGATTGCGATGACGACGTGTGTGTGGGTTGGTGAGTGTGCTGCGTGCCGGGGGACTGGTGATGGTGGTGGTTTCCATGGTTACTGTGGTATCCCTGCTTGGCTGAGTTGCAGTTGTGATGGTGGAGGCGTGATCCTCCACCTGCGCTGCCTCCGCTGCCGGACGAAGAGGAAGACGAGGATGAAGACGAGGAGGAAGAGAAGAAGATCCTCCTCCGCATTTCACTGTCCTGAGGCTCCATGTCCGATTCGCCTCCCTGGTGATCCTGACCGTCTTCTGAAAGGATCCTCGGGGGTCCGTCAGCATACTGGAGCACCCCTCCAGTGCTGAGTGGTGGGCTCTGGATGTGACCTCCTCGGCCCATTGGTCCTGTCAGAAGAGTGTGGTTGTGTGGAGGTGATGATGAAGAAGCACCATTATGGTCCTCAGGATGGGACCCTCCATTCATCAGCCCTGAGCCGGATGAATATCCTACAGAGACCAAATGGTTTCACAGTTAACAGTTTAGGATTTATAGAAATTAAAAATATAGTATAATAAAGTACATATAGATACAGAGTTCATTTCAATGTAATAACACTGAATACAACATTTGAGCAACTAATATAAATCAATGAAAAGTAATCCTTACCATTGGTCTGACCTGTCTGAGACACAGGACTTGGAGTACTTCTCTGAAATGATTAATGCAGAAAATATATCAAAACTTAACAACAGTAAAAAAAAAAAAAAGCTACAGTTACAAATCTAAAAAAATATAATTATGCAAGGAGCAGAGCAGGAAACTAATGTAGAGGTACTTCACTGTAGCATTGTAATGTAGGTATCGTAATGATACAGTATGCACTCACCAGTCTCTCAGCACGATTGGGCAGCACCACACTGGCTAGGGGGATGCTTACTGGGAGTTTACTTGGGTGGACAGTGCTCAGGGGGATACTTATAGGAAGGCTTGTGATGCTGTTGTCACCCTGAGAAGATGGGCTCCTCTCCTTACTCTGTATGCAGAGAGCAATGGAAAATCATTTGTAAACAGTGAGCGACAATAACACTGCAAGGAAAGTAGGAAACGGCGGTGCAGACAGGAAAAAGGGTTAAAAACGTACCCTCTCTGAACTTTTAGGAGTGCCCACAGCATCTGACACACAGGGAGAGGAACAGTTCTGTTTTGCTCCATGTAGAGAATTAACACCACCCATTTCCCTAAAATAACAAAAAGGAACAGAAAAAATAGTTTCAATTACTGTAAGTGTCTGTCACCACATGTAGAGACATGAAAAATACAAAAGTGCAATCTTAATAACTGGAATCACTGAGTGCAAACAGACCTGTGTGTGGTCAGCCCTGGAGCTCTCAGGTGAGCAGAGGCAGTAGAGTCCTGGTTCAGGTGCCTCCGCAAGGCAATCTTGGCGGGGGAGAAGCGTGTGTAATCAGGAAGAGCGTGGGAGAAACTTTGCTGCCTCTGCCGGGCATCAGTGGAGACAGGTACAATCTCATGGTCCGGAGAAATTGGTAGGTAACGAGAGAGAAGCTCCCCTTTGGAGTTTGCTCTGTCGAAACAGGGTGAGCTGGTGCCGTTGATAGACAGCTCTGGGCTGACGCCATTGAAAGCTTGGGCTGAAGACAAGCCAATCTTAGAGGAGTCCATGTCTGTGGAAGAGCGTGACTCTAAGCTCTTTCTGTATGGGGAGCCGTCACAGGGGCTGTAGGATGATTTTAGCTGTAGCAGCTCCTGCTGCCTTTGACTTTTCTCCAGCTCCACAATGCTGATCTACAAACAAACACCAGAGGGAGCCATTACACAAGTGAACAGGCATTCTGCAACAATGCTGACCTATCTAGAAAAATGCTTGGTAGAGCACTTCTATAACTCTTCCCAATAGCTACATTGTAGTCATAGTTTAGAAAAAGTACTGATATATTAAAGGGGTGGACTAGAGAGATTAAACATTTGGAACTGAATCCAATACATTGATGAGGTGGACTGTACATACCTGCAGCTCCAGGCAGTGTCTCTGTTTCTCAGAGATTTGTCTGCGTAGTGCCTGCTTCTCTTTCAACAAACTCTCAAGACATAAAGAGCCCCAATCCAGCTTCAACTCCTCACATCGAGACTTCAGCTGCAAAACAACATTGTGTATTCGTATTTGCTTTCCAGCGCAGCAAAATATTGATAAACATTTCTAAGAAGTACGAGGCTGTGCAGAGCAAACTTCAACTACCATCATAGAAGAGTCAAGATTTTTACTCATACAGACTCACACAGATGTGCAGTGAAATGTAAAGCAGCATGAATGGTAACAGATGTGAATCTCTGGGGATGATGCTGTTCAATTGTAACAGGGTGCAGATTACAACAACATAGACATCAAGCCCTGAGCACTTACCAGTAGAAGGCTATGGTCCCTCAGCAAGGCCATGTCTCTCTCAAGCTGCTTTGTCTGTTCTTTGAGCTGACGATTGTGTGCCGATATCTCCTTCTGAGCCTGCAGCAGGTCCTCCACAGTCAAGGCTTTCACCCCCAACTGGTAACAACACACACAAGCCATTTTCACATTTGCTCTCCTGAAAAGGTCAAGAGAATTTCAGGAGGACAGCCTTTTCAGGGGGGTCTCTTGAGGCAAGACGTGACGTAAAAAGAATGACCTGGAAGAGCCGGAAACAGAGACGGCTATACAATGCTATAATGATAATAATTTGCCATTATATAAATTAGTAGAGGAACAAACCCCCCAAAAAGGCTTTAGTTTTCGAGATAACCCTACCCGAGGTAGAACAAAGCACAACCATATTTTTTCATAACTTGAACATGTCTAGTTTATGAAACGGATGGTTGTATAAAAATATTTTACTGCAAAATAACTTTTTTTGGATGTTTTATACATCTAATCAAAAATAAGCAAAATTAGGGCTTCTCCACAAGGCACAGTTAGATTTGGTTCTGTTGTCTTGATTTGGTTGTGGTGTCTTGACATGGTTGTGTTATCTTTGTTTGGTTGGTTGACTTTGTTGATGGTTATTTTCTGCAGCAATTGTTTTCCTAAAGCTCCTGGGAGGATTGTTTTAGTTGGTTATGAAGCTCACTCAAAGTTAGACTGATATCTTTAAATGGTTTACAAAAGCAAACAAGACCTTAAGATAGAATATATTTTCTTCTGTGAAGTTATTCTTATTCGTTACTGCTTTCAGCGGGTTGGTGTCATTTCGTACAGCCAAGATTCAGAGTTAGGGATACATTTGACGGTTCAAACTTGGCAGAAGGAGATTTTTCATCAGTAAACACAAATTACACAAGCACAGGACAAGATCAGCGAAGAGATAAGAGGTCAAACTTTGTCCCCAGTTGATGCTTAGTGTGGCAAAAAGGTTTTTAGTTGTACGGTGTTAAGCTCTCAGGTTCACAGTCATTTTGTCTAAAAGTGGAAATCATCCTTTGTAATTAGCATTTAAAATCAAATGTCATCTTATATAATGAGGTAAAATAAGTGTATAAAGAAGTTTCTTATAAACATGTTTGCATGATTATTTTCCTAATTCACCTCACACACATTTACGCCATAAGACTTGTTTTGTATCCCAGCTCCATTGGTTGCCTGATAAATCATTCAACAAAAATAGCTATTGTAGCTTTTTTTTAACACTTTATCATACTTATTATTATTATAAAAACTATCCCTTCATCCAGTGTATCCTCTGGAGTAACTAGGGTTCTTCTTAAAAGCAGGAGATATGGTGACTACACGCCATCTTTATATGACTGAAATACATAAAAAAAACTACAACAGGCCGTATGGGCGATATACAAATAGACTATATGAAGTATATTTAATTTCTAAGCACTCAAGGTTATATATATCAATACTGTTTTTAAGTTCATTAATATTTCACAACTGATGTCAAGACAATGCTTTAATTTTTTAGAAAGAAATAGAAACAATGTCATAGGTGACAATATTGTTGAAAGCAGCGGGTTAACTCTGAGTGTCATCATATAAATCATATGTAAGATAGAAAATATGAGACAAAACATATTAGGAATAACTATAAAATGTTAAATGTTATATATATAACCCTATATATATATATATTACAGAATAAAATTATATTGTGTCTTGTTGTTAAGTCTTAATCTATTGTTTGTGGCCACCTCCTCCCACATACACATCCATAGGGCCGCATTGTACCAGGTCGCCCTGAAATCCTGGCTGCACTAGTTTCCTGTTAGGGGCTGGTGACAGCATACGGTTGAGTGAAACGTCAAATAACTTGCTTTTATGTTGAGATAAGAGTCTAAAGAAGATAAAAATGACATATTTTAATGTTTGGTGTCCTTACTTAAAAAATTACAGACTTTGATATACATACCTTTTGAATTTTTGTTTCAATTTCCACCTAAACTACGTGTGTGTTCAAGTGTGAAAAATAAAAAAAATGAAAATGGTATTGATAAAAAAAAAATTGCTTAATTGTAATTAATAACTATCTGTGAACATCCTGTCCAAATTTGGTGAAATTCTGATTCCCAGAGATACATGTGATAAGGCTAGAGCTGTCCCTTTTAGAGAAGCCCTAATTTTTACCTATTTTCGTTTTTTGGTAAGATGCAGAAAACATCCAAAAAAAGTTGTTTTGCAGTAAAATATTTTATATAACCATCCGTTTCATAAACTAGACATGTTCAAGTTATGAAAAAATATGGTCGTGCTTTGTTCTACCTCGGGTAGGGGTATCTCAACTTTTAGGGGCCTAAGTTCCTCTACTAAATGTGTAGTTCTACAGAATCACTTTATCAACAAAACAGCGGAGAAGAACATAATGGTCAACAGAAAACATAATGCAGCATTTTAGTTACGTGCACATCAGAGGTTGGGCTAGACTTTCTTGGTGTCTAACATTTTGACGGACTCGTAAACTTTCTGTCATAATCTATAATAATAATTTTCACTTCTTATATCTTTATGATAATGAGACATTGTCTATGTATGAACTATTTATTATAGCATTTGATTATAGAAACAAGTCGATCACACGTTACGTTTAGTTTTCAGAACAATTTGAGGGCGTACTCAGACTATCAGTCTTAAGCACGTTTGTCCCCCCTCCACATTCATTCCGCCGTCGGCCTGAGCTCACACACCGCTCCAGGACTAACCGGGCCTGAGCACATTCATTTCTTGTACTTGTGCTCGTGCATGAACTGTAACGTGCTGAAGCACACCAGCTATAGGCTATAGCTTAACCATGCTATGAAAACAACCAGCAGCTGGAAAACGATGTCATGCACGATATCCTACAGGACAAAACCATAACTAATTAATTATGGACACTCACCACCAACTGGACTGGGAGGTGTACTGCAGGTGCTTTACATGTGGTTAATGACAGTGCCGTGAGAATTAGAAAGGAGCGGTGGACACCCGGTGATTCTAATCCGTCAAAATGACAGACAGCTTTCAGATTTTTCTGTCATTGTTAAAATAATTCCGTAAAAGACGGAAGAAAGCCCAAGTGCAAAATTTAGCTGTTCACATGTACAACTCACCACAAAAAACTTCAGGAGTTTTGTTCAAGTGTGAAAGCACTAACAGATATCCTCAGTGTCTTTCAGACATTCAGCTTAAGAGTGAATACAAATATGTGTGTCCATGTTGAGCAGTCATTGTAGCGGATGTCATTCCAAAGCAGTAATGTAAAAAGTGTACAAGGGGCTTGATTTGTTTGCTTGTATGCTCTCTGTCAGAAATGTTGAACTTGTGTTTTACTGTCTGTTTTAACACTGTCATTTACAAATGGGATATAAATGGAAATTAAGCCAATTAGGCTGTCCTTCATTTAAATCTATTTAAGCGATAATCATAGAATAGAATCATAGAACTACTGAATTTCTTCAAAGTGAACAAATGTTAATGGCACTTTTATAAGAGGTAATTGTGTTGACTGTGTTTACAGCTTGACACAGAGAGAGAGAAAATAGCAGATGTTCACACCTCGTCTAGTTTGGTCTGAAAGAGGCCTTTGATCTTGTCCTTGTGAGTCTGACAGACCGAGTGGAGCTGCTCTGCCTGTCCTGAGAGGTCCCTGTGTTTTTGCTAGATACAGAAAGGAATACAAGAATGCAGATAAGAATATGATTTTCATCATGACTTTCTTTTAGATCATCTTTTAGGTAGATATGTGCTTGAGTACATGCCAACTAAAATGTGTTGGAATTATAAGGTAGTGAAAAGTTTAAGAAAGCTGCTGCAGTAGAAAACCAGGAAAGAGTGTAATGGCAGTTTGAATTACCTTCTCCTGATCTAAAAGCTGCTGCAGGTTGGAGTGGTACTGGGGAGTCTTCATGTAGGCCATAAACTGCAGGTATTGAAGTTTGATGTTATCTGTAAAAAAAAAAAAAAAAATGTAGGTGTGAGGCACAAAGGGAGCAAGAGAGCAATAAAAAGAGGAGAGATTACTTCATGTTAGGGTAATAACAGTCATAAGCCGTTTTCACATATGCACTCCGGATAATATCTAGATATTTACAGGAGGACTTCTCCGGAGATTCTCCCGACCTAGCCGTTCACATGTGCTCCTCACAGCGGGGGACTTTCCCTGTCAGAGGGGAGGGCGCGCGGGGGATTTCCCGACGTAAGACGTGACGTAAATAAACAACGCGGAAGTAGCGGCCGTAGCAACAGAGTCCGCTACACGACGTTATAATGAGAATATTTGCCTTTATATCAATGCTGTGTAATCCAATGGAATGACAACATCCACAAGAGAGGAGAACAACATACTGACGAACAGAAAACATAATGCAGCCGTTTAATTACGTGCACGGAGATCGTAGTGGTCGAGTGCAGACACTTTAGACAGTCACTATATAAACGTCATTCTCTTCCTATTGGCTGAAATTTTTAATCTCCGGAGTATATTCGGCCGCGTTCAGACATCAGCTCCTCCGGATTATCTGCAGAAAAAATACTAGGGGTCTGGCTGGAGAAACTCCGGGTAATATCGGAGTAAAAAATTTGGCTGTTGCGTTCACACATACAGCTCCTCCTGGAAATCTCCGGAGTTTTTCAGGAGATTTCCGTATGTGTGAAAAGGGTTATAGTGTTGCTGTATCTGAACAGGCTTTGTGCCTTCTGACTTGACATTTATAAAATAGGCTCCTATCAATACATTACTTACATTATGATGATTTCAAAGCGAAGGCATGGGCTGTGGCGGACTAAAATTGGTCAGATTTGGCAGTTTTTAAAAAAAAGCTTAAACTATTCCTTCCATTATAACATTTTCTGTACACTACATTTTTGGTGTTAGTTAGGTGATGTCAGTTATCTCTAAGAACATTACTTAACCAGAGGAGGGATTCTAGCTAGCCAATCATGGGGCTTGCAGTGCCGAAGATTATGCATATTTTTTTTGTGAACTGGCTGAAATTCGGCCCCCGGTAAAAATCTTGTTAAGTGTCATAAAGTCTGCCATGCTTATTGCTCCCAATAGATTATGGTCAATATTGTTTTGCATAAAGACTTGAACAGGATCTGGTATAATATCCACAACTTTCCAAAAATGTTGTAAAGCTGATTAGCAATGTTACTGAGACTTCATTATCTCACCGAGCAGTTGTTGCAGAGCAGGAGGAGTCGGGCTCAGCAGCAGTTGACTAGAAGGATAGTGCTGGACCTTGGGAGGTAGCTGGTAGAAGGGACTCGGAGGTGGCCGGTATGCATCTGTACACATAAGACCCATATTCAGACAAACTATTCAGTGTATATTTAAAGAAAACATCAGTCCCATTATAAGGTAACATCTACAGAGTTGTGCATGTGTTTTTGTGTGCCATCTGACCCTGAGGGGGTGCTGCAGAAAGGGTCTTGGCATGCAGCAAATCCAAAGCGCTCTGGTTCTTCTTATTTTTCTTCTCAGCAGCTGGGGCAGCTTTCTTGGGTCGACCTCGTTTCTTGTTGTTCAACTTGCGACCTTTGGTCAGGAGTCGAGCTCTCCTGGGTTTTGGGGGGGGCTTGACCACTGTCACCAAAGAAGGACGCTCGTCCTCACCACAGGAGTCCTGCTGTTAAAGACAGGGACAAACACACAGGTGTATGAAGTATATCAGTGAGAAGAAAAACTGTGACAAAATGGCACACAATTGTAGGACAATGTAGGAGATGCGTCCCACATGAAGTCTTGTAAACATGAGCATATTCTACCTTGTTTTGTTCCTTGGGTTTTGTGGGCGTGGTGCTGTTGCTTTTACTGTCCTTTGTATCCTTCTGCAGACGTCGCCTAGCTGCCTCTTGCTCCTCCTGTTATAAGATGATGAGCCAAATGAATTGATTTATACAGAAAGATATATAAAGCACAAACTATATATCTAATACAGGAAGATGACATGACTTACCCTGAGTTTAGGATTTTTGAGACTTGCAAAATAGTTTTCAAGCTGAAAGACAAGACAGGGAAAACAGGCGCTAGTTTAATATTTACATTAGATAACATCAAGGGCCACTTTAAAAAACAAGTTCATACACAATACATTTTATTTCAACTTTAACAATCAGATTGACTTTTTTCCATTTATTCCATTGTTTTAGAAATGCCATTATAAACAAATATACTAGGGTTCACTTGATACCATATGACCTGTTTTTTTGGAAAAGTAATCAGTATCTTTCATAAGCAGTGTTTACTTTTTCCTAAAAGTAAACGTCAACTGACTTACAACACCAAAGCACGTGTTCCGTTTTACTGTGGTACCCACAGGCAGATCTACTTGAGGTGGTTACACAGAAGAAAGCTGTCACTGGCATATTAAAGGCAGACTGGCCGCTCTCTTACAGGAATTTCCGAATGATAACTAGTGATTACTTTATCCAGTAACCAAATACAAAAACATATCAGTGTTATCTAGGGTTGACCTCTGTGTCCTCTGCTGAGATTGTCTACTCATGGGACTGACTACTCATTACAATCATACCAGCTGTTAGAACAGCAGCCTCTCTCTTGAGTTTAGGTAACTCTTGGTCTTTAATTACATCAAGACTGAAATACATGATTTGCTTCTGCTGCTTCAGCAACCATTTAGCATTTTTATTTTGTCAAGCTGTCAAGATAAATTCTAATCTCTGCACTCAAGTGATCCTCCTTACTATGGTGCGGTCTATGGTATGCAGGTAGTAGGAAACTGGCTTCCCAGTCCAGGACACCGAGCCCCTGAGCGGAGAGAGCTCCACCACACGCATTATTGTGCCAATATCTGCAGGACAGAGAGAAATAACAGACCCCTTTGTCAAACACAAGTATGCACAAGCATTACAAAATACAAATCAGATTTTTAACTGATTCTGGTACTTACCACTCAAGTTTCGACTATTAATTCTAAAATTTAAAGGTGCAAAAGGTTTGGAGGATACAATTTTCCCGCCTGGAAAAAAAAGACAAATGAATTAATTATTTTTGTAAACATTGAAAGAAATCATCAAAAGAAACAATCAGTATTTAAATTAAAGACAGTAATCCTACAGAGTCAGTCATGTTGTTCTATTAATAATTTAAAACTGAAAATAAAAGAACATAGTGAGGCTGTAAGATCAAAGGTCAAAAGCCAAGACGTAGTGGTTACTGGATACCGTCACCCATTGTTCATTTAATCTCCAATTAAAACAGCTGAATAAATATCTTTCCCAGGGAGTCAGGCTGTTACTCTCAGTGCTACAAACAGAAGGCCCAAATGTTTCCTATAAAGAACTAACAGGACTGTGAAAAACTAACAACAAACTAACAGGACTGTGCTCTGAATCAAAGGCTGTTAGCACCCGCTATACAAAAGCTTTCTTTACACCCTTTGATCTTGTATCTCCCGCGATAATATAAAAAGGCTCCTTTTGTTGCAGCTCATTAACAGTAGAAAATTAACATTTGAGGTTTAAGGGAACCATGGCATGAGAATCCCATCAGTACTCCATCTGATTATTATAGACGAATTTGATATGTCTGTCCTTGTAAGCAGCACACCTCTATCAGGTAACTTATATTGGATGCAAGACTTCTTTGTTCCTTAAATAGCCTCAAGTCAGCCTAGATTTTATTGACTGCGCATCTGTACGTGGGGCTCACCGCTCTGGCTCAGTTGGTAGAGTCGTCGTCTAAGTAATATTTAAGTAAATATAGAGCAGCTCTTTTTAGCTAAACTTGAGCTACCTATGGTCATATTGGACAACTTGTGATATGAAAACTATTTCATAATCGAGAGGTGATGGATAGCCTAGCGTTTATGTGCAGAGGGTATAGTCCTCATCACAGCGGCTGTGGATTACAATCTGTCCTCGGCCCTTTGGTGCATGTTATCCCCTGCTCTCTTCTCTCAACGTCTCAGCTGTCCTATCCAATA
This sequence comes from Labrus mixtus, assembly GCF_963584025.1. Classification (NCBI taxonomy): domain Eukaryota; kingdom Metazoa; phylum Chordata; class Actinopteri; order Labriformes; family Labridae; genus Labrus; species Labrus mixtus. The sequence continues at coordinate 16,429,937 of NC_083614.1, read as the reverse complement.
AAAGGCCCAAAAAATCTAAATGTGTCATGATAAGCTGAACAATACCAACCTTCCTTCATGTTAGCAAAGCGCTCCTTCAGCTGGTGATCAACCTCTGGACCAAAGGCAAAGTTATTCACAAAAATAATACTGCAAAACAAACAGAGAGACATATTTTAGACCCAGGGGTTTGCTGTAAAACAATTTGACCATTGTTTACATGAAAATCATTAGTGAGAGAAACACTTGAGTTTAAGGAAAGTTCTGATGATATGGATGCATCTGAATGATGAACAATGTTCTCTATACTGATGACCACTCCAACTAACAAATGGACACTAATTCATCTTTAATAGGAAAAGTGGAAATAGTGTCCTCCGGAGGATCAACATGTTCTTTTTAATATCACCTTGTGGTGGCGATCCTTTCCCTCCACTCTTCAGACAGAAAGTCCCCTTTCTCCAGCTGAAAGACACGGAGCAGAGTAAGTACTAGTAAAAGTCCTGAAGACCCTTTGGATCTGCAGAACACACAATAATAATCGTTGAGCAGTATAAAGAAATGTTCTTCACTTAGAGTCAACTTACTGTGTACTCCCCATGTTTCTTCCCATACCATTTCATCCACTTTTTAAACTCTTTATCCATAGACTGAAAGAAAAAGAAAAGTATTCAAAAAAAGTTTGGCTTTTCTTCCTGAGGCTGCAATAAAGTGAAGGATGGGCCAGTCAATGCATCCTGCTGCCAATTGTTGGTGCACGAGGTAGCATGTTTATGCATCCAGCATGATTGAAAGCTTCCTCTTTTTCTTGAGTAATTAACGCAAAGCATTTCTAATGACTGGCAGGCAGTTAGCTAGTTGTCAGATATCTCAATCACCACATAACATACTCATAAAGCGTTACTTACAATTCCATTGTTAACGATATTTAGTTCTCTGTGTATATTGTTGCTTGTGTGGGCGTGTTTCTACAAGGTAATAATGAAAGGATGAACTGATATTTCTATAGTTACCTCTGCATAGGTAGATGGAGTGTCTGCTTTCTCTACACCGAAGTAGTGTTTACAGTTGGTTGCTGCTGCAACCTGTAGCACCACCTGTCCCACTCCTGCAAAACAGACACAAAGGGTTAATTTCTTACTCAAAATAAATTAAATTAAACTGCTAAGCTTCCTTGTTCCTGCGTTCAATTTTTTATTTTATTTTTCACTACACAGTGGCATTTGCGGTACTATATTAAGGCAGAGTTGGATCAATTCTTGGTTCAACATCCTAAAATAACACAGACTTACCACTGCCGAGGTCAACAAAGGTGTCGTCTTCCATCATTTCCATCTCGTCGATGATCTGAGACACCAGGTCGAAAGAGGTTTCTCCGTAAACCTCAGGGGAGAAGGGCTCGTAGTTGTTGAGCTTCTCTGGGTCGGTCACTGAGTGGTTGTACACCTGCTGCAGGATGTGTCTCAGCAGCCCGTTTGAAGGACGCTTGTTCAGCTTCATTGGCTGAGTTGTCCCCTTCCACTGGAATGTGGGAAGATATATTTATTTACAAAACAATAATCAAATCAAGGCATGTTTTATTTACTATCCATCAATGGCTGATATAATCAGTGGTATTGGACAGAAGGACAAACAAAAATATTGCATATTTAAGATTCAAATGTAGATTTCATACTTAAATAGTACTTGCACTTATTTCATCATCTTGGAAAAAATAATTAATTCTAAATGGATATATAAAATATATACGTATATAAGATATATTACATTAGTCGTGTAAAAAAGTGTTTAGTCATGTATGGCAGGAGTACTCATACACTCAGTAAGAAAATGTATTGTTAACATAAAGTGAAATGTGTTGTCACATTCACAAAACAGAAACGTAACCCATGTGGACTCACCAGCTGGTGAATGCTGTCAATGGCTCTGTTGTACTTGTCACACAGTCTCTGCATACTCTCAAAGCTGTGAGATTTAGAAGACATCAAATCAATTAATTGTTTTGTAATAAATGAAATCAAAGACTGAACCTACACAGTATGTGACTATTCTTGACTTCACAAAACATTTTCAGCAATAAACAAACCTCATCTAAATTCAGACAAGCAGGCTGTTCGATTCAGGAGTAAAGTATGACACATTACTGGATGAAATTGTTCAAGTCATAATAATACACCTATGGTCTGTGTTGTGTATCTGTTTGTTTGCTTTTCAGTATCATTAACACAAACAGAGGGTTAGCTCACCTCTTGGTATCATAGTCAATGAGAACGTAGTTTTCCATCGCCAGTTTGAGGTCTGGAATCTCCTCACACACCCACCTAGAGAAAGCACATGTATAAAACCATCACCATATCATACAACTGACAGAGTCACTTAGAGTCTGTGTGAATGTGGGAGGGTACATGTGGGAAAGTTCACTTACCGGATGGTCTCGATGATTTCATGAGCTGCATCATGGTGTTTATCCTGAAAACAGACACAAATATAAAACAACTCTCAGTATGACTCATTTACTTTAAGAGCAAAACAGCTTTCAAAATGACCCCTCAAGTTGAACCATCACTTTTAAAAATAGACACAACATAAGTCTTTAAGCCTTTATGATGTTTGGCTTCATTGCAGAAGTGTTTATTACACTGCACGGCTACAGTACAGACAACTCATTAACTGGTCACTGAGTGTAGGAAGCCCAAATCAATATCAGATTGATACCAACCAGGTAGCACAAAACAGAACATGAAGAAGATTTGAAAGATTTCTGAGGTATCTGACAATCAAGCTACTTAAACCTAAGCACTTAAAAAATAAACGTTAGTGTCAAAGCCGTATACAAATCTCAACTGTCTGTCACGCTAATGCCCTAAACAAGATTCAATTAATTCGATAACACATCATATGAGAAGCCAGAATGTGTAATTAACTATGTCTGCACTATGAGTATAATGGTGAACAGTGTTGAAAGTAAATGATACATTAATTTAAAACTAAGGCCAAGAGAAAAAAAAACTGAATTTTACACTAATGCGACCGCAGTGTGAGGACCAACTATTAGGACTGATTTATCCAGTTAATATAATAACATCTTACAGATCTAACAACATTGGGAGAAGACATGGAGGAGGTGAATTAAGTTAAAATTTAAAGCAGGAGAAGTAATTTCACCTGAGAACATTTGAAGCTGAAATAGTATTTTCTCAGAACATAATTGTGGAATTTTATAGAGTTGTATTTATTTATGAGTCTAAAGAAACGAGAGCTGATCATTCAAGCCGCATTCACAGGGGGGCTAGGACACACACCGTCATAGTCTTTCAGAAGTGTGTACACTAATGTGTCCTGGGCCACATAAATGGACCACCTTCCTGTCACTCTTGCCACAATACATCTCAGCTTGACTCTGGTTTTACTATTTCTCTTATCATTCGATGTGAAATGAAAATAAAGCACAGAAATAAAGTATAATACTGGATATTGATCCAGAAAGACGGACAGACTGATGGATGATAAGCAGGTGATTTTGTGTAAGGCAACAATGTAAGAATAAATATATGGAAACAGAAGCCTGAACTTCAAGAGTTTAAGTTTGGGGATTTTAGTTGGATTCATTTTTCAATCACTAAAAGGCAGTCTCATTTGAGGCAGCTCTATTTTTGTACGTTATTTCATATTGAAAAGCAAATAGGAAATTAAATATGATGAAGTACAGTTTATATTTTTTATAGTCACCATCACAGTGATAAAAAATACAACAACCTTGATGGAAGATTTTGGCTATAGTGCCCACCCTGACTACCATGTGGATTTATTAACACACAAAAGTATACGATGGTGGATTTCCGAGGAAACTAAAAATTTGGGATCTCCATCTTTGTGGCAAAAATCCAATCTTAGGTTCCAGCAGTGAACTACTCTTAATTGTGAAATAATAATAATGCCTTTATGAATAAAGCCTTTGCCAAGTACTCAAAGACACTGTACAAAGATAAAAGTTAAAACAACAATGTTGGAACAAACTAACAAAAAAGCTTGTTTAGAAAGATGAGTCTTGAGTAATGGTTTGAATGTGGATGGGTCAGTGTAGTCTTAAATATATTTGTGGAGTACGTTCCAGGGGGAAGAGTAAGCTATGGAGAATGCTCTGTCCCGCCAGGTTTGGTTCTAAATGGTGGAGACAAAAGTTTGGCATTAGAAAAATAGAGGCTACAGGAAGCAATGTGACAGTGGAGGAGGTCAGTACAGTAGCAGTGGGCCTGGTGATGAAGGCTTTGTGAGTGAGCGGAAGGATTTTTAATTGGATACGGTAAGGGACATGGAGCCATCGAAGAGGGGTGAAATGGTCACAGGAGCGGGTGAGCAGACGTGCAGTTTTGGATGTATGGGACTTCATAAAGGACTTTGGATGATGTGCTGTAAAGGATGTTGTTGCAGTAGTTCAGTCTGGATGTGATAAGCAGCAGAGAATTGAAGTAATGGTGGAGGCGGGCTATTTAATGAAGGTGGAAGAAGGCAGTTCTAGTGAGCCTGGTGACGTGTTGATCAAAGGAAAAGTGGCTGTCAAAAATGATTGCAAGATTGCCAATTTGAGTGTTTGGGGGACTGAACTGGAGCTGAGGGAGGCGTTGATGATTGTTGTTACGAGTGGTGGGGTTAAGAATGCTGGTGGAGCTTTTCCTGCCTGTGGTGGAGGTGGACAGTACAATTAAGGACACAGGGGAGAAGTTATATCATAAAAATGTATTTTTTCTTTTTGGTTGATCTGAAAAACCGATCTGATCCATAATCAAAATCCGTGATCCGATTCCGAACCGTGGGATTTGTGATCCGTTACTCCACTCTTTGTTGTAGAAAAGAGAGCCTTGTGGTTGGAGAAAATATTCAATTGAGTTCAGGAGTGTGAATGAGACAGCTTTGCCTTTGATGGGAGTCAGTTGATCAAGACAGAAGGAAGGCAGGGATTTTGCTGGTGATAGAGGTCCTAAGAGCAGAGAGAGAGTCTGATTTGAGGTTTCTGATGGAGCATTTGTGTTTTTGTTTTGGAGTGGGAATAGGGATATCAGTGTCCATAGTTAAAGCCAGATGGTGGGAGATGTTGAGGTTTGGACTGGATCGTTGATGGATTGTAAAAATAGCGGTGCAGACCCAGTCCAGAATGTGACCACAGCTGTCGGTGGGGAAATGTTGTATGAAGTTGAAGCAATGAAGTAGATTCAGGAATTGGCAGATTTGCTGTGTGTGTCATTAATATGGAAATCAAAACAATTGAGGAGGATAACAGAAGGGGATACATAGCTGGGTTAGAGAAATCAGTAAAAAAAACTGCAGAAAGCCTGTGGATGTCCACTTTAAGGCTGGTAAGGTTTCTTTAAGTGTGTGTGTGAGAATCAGACAGCCTTCACAGCAAACGGTCTTCATGTTGTCTGTATGATAGTAGCAGAAATTGTGTTAGCAGTCTTGGCAAGCGAGATCCAATGCTAAAAACAAGTAGCTGGTGCTGGGAGCCGTTATCACGTCACCATAGTTGGTTCAAAGTGTAACGTGAGTTAAAACGTCTAAAGACAATTGAGATTTTTCCACGGTGGTCTCCTTTGATACAGAACGACCAACCTCAGTGATCAGGACTAAACGCTGGGCGAAACAATAGTTCACTACAAAGTCATTATGGTTTTGATGTTTGGGAGCAGCAGCTGCCGCGGACATTTGTTCAGTTTGTTTCAGTGTGTGCTGAACATCCAGAGATTTGATGAATTAAATCGTTCAATCAGCAAAAAGGTACAGGTGAAAGCAGTCAAGCTCCAATGAATAAATCATGAAAATGTGACTCAAAAACAGGGTAAAATCAGTTTATGAAAGCGGGCAACAAACAGGAAATGCACACTGGAAGTCTAGGTAAAGATATTTAAATAAAACAAATTTTAAATATCTTGTGTTCTAACTTGAATGAAAAGGCAAAACATTTTTTCTGTCATGTATCTGCAAAGTAATTAATTTGCTCATTTATTGTGAAGGAGAGTTAATAAAGTCCTACATGTCTATTGTTGGCTTTGAGTTCATTTTCATCAGGAGTAACTTTTTTTAAATCAATAAAGTTATTTCAAGATTTTGCTCAATCGGACTACTCCAAAACATGTTTAAAAAAATGTATTCTGATCATTCACTGTATAATGATCTCATGCGTCTATAGTTAGCAATCCAGCTGGCGTGTGCTGAGCAGCTCTTGGAGTCAAGTTACACCCAGAGCGCAGCCAGCCCGAGCCCGTTGCCTGAGCTGACCCACTGACCCACTTTCTGTTTCCTGCTCCAGCACACTGCCAAGGAGAGCCTCTGGTGGAGGGAAAGAAAAGACCGAAAATAAGTAAGGAGGAGAAATCAGAGTGTAAAGGAAAGAAAGTGAAAGCGAGAGGGGACAGAAAGTGGGAGCCAGAGAGGGGTAGCCTGGTATTAGTCAGCTGTTTAATGCCTGGCACAGCAGCTAACTGCTCCCAGCTTGGAGCTCCAGCTTCCCGCTCAATACTGCCCGCCACTTTCTACACAAACTTCCGGCAACGCTCAAACATGCATGCGCACACATTCAAATATGCACTGTCAAACAAAACAGGAAAGGTCCTATTTCTGGCAGCACAGAGATTGACTTACAGCTGTTTTGCCAGGCTAACTGCTGGATCTGTTGCTACTGTATTATGCCGCATTCGTTTCAAGTCTTCTTCAACAAACATGAGAACAATAGTATTTGACACATTCAAAAGGGAAGCAATATAAGGCGTGCAAGTGTATGAAAGAGACTGTGAGCAAGGGAATGAGAAGCTGAAGTGGGGGGAGGTCACCTGCTCACACAAAGACTGCACACAGCAACACCAGCAAAGCGTGAGTGCTAAAAATAAACACTGTCTGCAGCTAGAGTCAAACAAAAAGAAAAGGAGACCCTCCTCTCTCCCCACCGTGGGCATACTGACGCATATAGGACTGCTCCTCTTCAGTCAATCTCTCCTAACATGTTCTGCATTGTGGGTATACACATCACTCTGCTCCAAGTGACAAAGTCAAACTTGCATGTAACACCTGTGTACTTACTTACTAGAAAAATATGACTAACTAACAGGGCATCCATCCTTTCTCTATAATGCTTATACTGTTGGGGGTCATGAGGTCTGGGGCTGATCCTTGCTGTCACTGAACTAGAAGGTTGCTTTCTGAACAGATCCCCACCAGTCATTCACAGGACTGACACAGAGAGCATGTTTACTGCTTGTACCTATAATGCAAGCGACTGCACACTTAGCACAAGCTAACCACCAGGCAAACTCCGCATCTGCAGGTGAAAGCCAGCCTAATGTTCACTCTCGTTTTGGAACAAGCTTTATCCACATGGTGTTCCGCTGAGAGCAGTGTGCATTGAAAAGGCCCTTCACTGTGATTATATTTTCTCTTCCTTGCCGCTATGTCCACGTCCATCATGTTCGCCAGTCTGAATCGCATCCACTCCTAAAATCACCTGCGTGCTATCATTAGCTGGGACAAACAAACCAGCTCCCCCCCCCCGCAGAAACATCCTGTTTCAACCAAAATAAATCAAAACATTAAAATACAGGCAGGGGAAAAGGTCTCTGCAGACACAGTTACCACCACACATATACGCCCATTGGTGAAGATTGAGTAGCATTACTTTTGTATAATAAATACATTTTATTTTTTTAGGAAAAAGCTACTGGCTCTGTCTTAAAGTAATTCTGTAATCATGACTGCAGAAAAGCAAATAAAACAGTAGCCTTTTGTTTTCTCTGGTCTACTGCTGCAATCAATTCTCAATTCAAAGAAGTAGAGAGACCAATAACTCGACAACATAACAGCAGCCGTGTCGTAATAGATTAACTACAAAGGAGAGCATCTAGCCCTTCAGCTGCAGTTTCAAATGCTGTGGGCCTGCTTAGTGCCCACACCCAGAACCAGATGGACTAAGAGCTGCACCACAGCAGAGGTGCTCTTCATATGGAAGCATTTACAGATGCACATATGTGGGGATCTGGTGCGGGATGGAGAGAGAGAGAGAGAGAAAAAAAAAGAAAGAGCATTTTATTGGATTCACTCTGGGTGCTACATTACAGAAACAGCACGCCTTATATTTAACAGCCAGTACAACAGCCATGTTGTGTGTATCAAAACACAGACAGCACTGTGTTCATGCTCTGTGGGTGAGATAAGAAATCTTAATGCTCTGTGGGAGTGAAGAATGAATCTTCATTTCACAGGATACATTGCTAGCAGAAAGTATTTCAACAAGGGTGAAATCTGACAATAAAACATGACTGAGAAAAAATAAACTTGTGCAGATACTGGCATACGTTTTTGAATTCTATTAATACAGCACTGCTGAAAGGAAGCAGTCTTTTCTGCCCTCCTCCCTGTAGAGTTGACCATATGGACAGAAGAGGAGGGGAGAAAAGAGAGGAAGTGTTTCCCTTTGAAAACAGGAGGAGAGCGCTTCATGAATAGCAGAACTCCACATGCAGGACCATCAGCTGTTTCTAATTCAGTGTGTGACAGCTAGTCCCAGTATAAATAGCCATCAGGTAGGTCGACAGTTTATTCAACAGTATAAAATCCTGGCATGCCTGCTCTTGTGTTTATCCTCACAGACCATAACATAAGGAAGCGGTTGAGATAATAATGCAGCACCAGGGGGAACTGTGAGTGTTATCAGGCTCTGGCCTGGTGTAAAGGGAGGGTCAAACTCAGCCAAAGCATAGAGGAACGCCTCTTTACATCAAGAAGCTGCAATGACTCAGTGACTAGAAACGAACACAGCTCATAATGCAGTGATGAGATAAACAAACTAATAGATAGAACTGAAATCACACAGACTGCCAGTCTACGTTAAGTGTGGGTGGAGATGAGTTTTTTGAGAAATACCCCTTCAGACATTCTGAGAAACTGAAACTTTTTCTGTCAGCACTTACTATCTCACCAATAAAGCGAAAGAAAGTTTCAGACAACTTAATGCACCTTTAAAATGACCACAAAACTTGCCACCGCTTCCCTTTCCGTTCCTATTCTCAGAGTCAAGTGTGATGAGCCAGTGACGTGTTGACACTATGCGACATGGAAATACAACTGAAAGAAGGCATGCATGGCTTTGCACTGAGGGAAACTGACAGACTGGGGATCCACTGCACGTATCGACCTACAGAGCAAAAAATTAGATTTCCATCATCCTTATGACAGCACTCGAGGAATGTAATTTAGTCCTTCATATGCATGTTACATGGAGCAACCTGGACACAGACATACAAATACATTGTTCCTAATCAACATACATACACATTTAACAGAATAGATAAGATACATAAAAATAAAAACAGGGGCTATATACAGTACAAAATGAATGATGAAGTTAACTGGGGGGAATTGAGAATTGAGACAGCATTTGCAGAGAATGACAAGTGATGATTAAAGTGACTTGGTGTGATAAACATGAGGATATGTGTCCTGCGATTTCTCACAGAAATAACTAAGATAGACCGGTCATGTGTGAACGTAAATTATTATTTCCAAGACAGTGCTCAACTCCAACACTGACGTGATCTTGGATGAGAAGCATGGTCTGCTGAAGTAGCTCCAATTTTAAAAATGTGTGTTCCTGAGTGTCACTGTCTGGGTCACTATTTAGTACTGTTAGCTTTTTTACTCAGCTCAAGTGTATCGTAGTGTGTCAGATTCTGATTTCTAAGACTCATTTATAGAAACACTGGAGGCAAAACAAGCGAAATGTCCGATCAGTATAGTAGCTGGCTGATAGCCCCGTGTCTGTCACCAGTACGACCAGTATGACCTGATTCACCGGACGAGCGTGCTATGTGGCTCCTTCTACTAGCCAATGTTAGCAGACAAGTAGCTAACAAAGACAAAAACAAGAGACATAATCTACATGTCAAACCGGTGAGTTTATAAATTCAACACTTACATATACTGGTAAAGGCCACGGATAACCAGCGGGTTCTGCTCCAACCGGCGATTTGAGCTTGAGCTCCAGCTTTTCTCCCATCCTACTCTCCGCGGCGGCTCGGGCTGTGATAAGATAGCTTGTTAGCTCGTCACAGCTCTCCGTTAGCCAGCTGGTCGGTTAGCGAAGCGAGCTACAACCTGAACATTGTGTGGGGGGAAAAAAAACCGGTTGAAATAAAAAAAAGACGTCGACCCCGGTTGCGCGTTGAACACACACACGAAACCAAAACAGTCACGTGTATTTATGTGTATGTCTCGGTTTTCTTTTTTTGGAATATAATGCCTGTTTATGTCCACTGGCGATAACACCTCGTCCGTAACGCCGCCATCTTGCCCGGCATGAATATATATGGAAGGGGAGGGGGGGTGGTGGTGGTGGGGGGGGCCGCAGAGGGGACACTGACGTCACCGACGGGATCGTGAGCTCAGCGCGTGGGCCAGCGCTCACGAGTGTGTGTGCACACCCGTCCCACGGCTACACAGCGGAGTCAGACATGACGATGATGATTTTTTTTTTTTTTTTTTTTTTTTTTTTTTTGCAGCTGAAGAGACAGATTATGTTGGCAGAACACCTAAGAGTTTGACACGAACACTGCATATTACGCTGCAAATAAATTGACAAATTATGTTTTCGCACCTAAACAAGGACTTGCCAGGTAAAAAAAAAGATAAATACTTTCCATCGTTAAACTTCATTAGAAATGGTGAAGGAGTGCACTCTGTAATAAACCTAGCCATGTTTAGGTCGCATTCAGGACGTGACACGGGCATACACGTCTTTAGACAGTGCCAGTGCCAATTTAATTTACCTTGGCAATTCAATAAGTCTTCATGTTATATATTGGTAATTGTTAAAATCACCAGTCGCTGCATGTGTATTGCTAAGTTGCAGATGAAGCGACCAACATCCATAAACTGTTTGTAAACTTCATTTCCTGTTTCGTAATTATCTGCAGAAAGAATTTAATTACTAAATAGCCTACATGAGTAGACGTAGAGCCACATCTCTTTTGGGTTATTCTATACCAATTAGACGTTCAGCTTCAGTCGTGTAGCAGAGATCAGTTTGTGCCAGTAAGAACAACACATGGGTCCTAAAACTGGCATGCTTATGTGAAATGCTCATTCTGATTAATGCTGATTACACTTGAATGTGGTGAGAAGAGATAACTGCATTTAGGCTGTACAGTGGCTCAATGCTAAATGGAGTTTCTCCTTGTAATTGGGGTTGTGCTGTTTCAGATATGAACGTGTGTTGTAAAGAAAATATATTTATATAGATAAAGGCAAATAAATGAACTCTGAGCTCATATTGCAGAACTGATATTTAAACCAGAGAAGAGACTAAATGCTGACAGCTAGAACAAATAAAATACAGATAAATACAGAGTACTGATTACTAACATGTTCATATAATATTCTAATAAGCAAACCTTCACACCAGTCACCTTGTGACAAAGACATAAAGCTGACCTTTGACATTAACTTGCTGCACCTATGTTCACACACACACACACACACACACACACACACACACACACACACACACACACACACACACACACACACACACACAAACTACAATATGATTATGCATTGGAAGAATAGTAACACTATTTGTAGCTTACCTTTAAGATTGACCTTTGCAAAACTAGAAACCCAAAACAAAGTGAGACTTTCTGATGTTCTACCATTTTTTATTTAATATTAAGGGTGGCTGTGGTCAAATGTTGAATTGCATCAGTTTTAGATTACACTTCTTTTGACAGAATTTCTATTTATATGTAGGGGTTAAGAATGACGTGGTTGCGTAAAGAGAACTGTCCTCAGTTCATTCATAAAAGTAGGCTGATGGAGTGAGTCAGTCAACAACAGAGCCAGGAGAAGGTTTAGTCATGTGAAGCCTGAAGTTATATAAAACATTTATAGCACACACAACACCTGACTTGTTACAGTAAGTGAACTTTGTTATTTCTAAATGATTTCATTGTTTTATTGATTTCATTTCTGGAACAAGGCATTGCTGGCCTTGTGTGAATCAAATATTCTCACGTATCAAACGATGCTTTATATTTTACAAGGTCATAAACATTTAGTCTATAAATCTTTCTTCTTTGTTATGACATGTGCTTTCTATTAGTGATTAATAATCAAACAAATAATCATGCTAAAACGTATACTTTGTCTGATCTATATTTCGAGGGAATATTTGCCATTTTCAGTAACCAGAGTACATTTTTTACTCCATTCTCCATCTGAGATTTCTCATCATTCCCTCAGGTCTCAAAGGGCTCTCTTGCTTTTGAGGTACTATCTCTCCCTAAGGAGTCTGGTATGATTTCATCAACTTAAGAGCTAATATGATCACTGGGATGTCTCATGGACAAATTGAGTCATTTATCTCGAATCATTTCACCTCAGTGTGTGACTGTTTTTTATAAACACAAATTTTGTATGTTCTTAATTTTTGCAAATGTTGTTAATGGTTTGTTTTGTATCGCGACATTGTAAAATGATTTTCGAGGCTTAAATAAAGGTTGATGATGATGATGATTTGGAACACCCTCTTCTGGAGCTTGGGCTTGATTAAACGGATGTATGGTTCGAGGAAACTCTTTTCATGGTTATCACGACATCTTCACGTGCACATTTAACTCATTCAGCTGAAGGTTCTACATGGGATTCACCTAACAAAGGTTCGGCTTGCCTTCTATGATAGATGTGGTTTGTCACCGACAGATCACACTCGTATGTCTTTTTTTTTAATATTTATTTTCCAGTTAAAAGTATTAAAAAAGTTAAACTTAAGTTCACAGGAATCAATATAAACCCTAAACCCTTTTTTTGTCTTTTAAGAATAATCCAACATCCCACATAAAGGTACAAGCAGCAGAGATCTCTAACATAGACACAAGCACTCACAACTGCTGTACTCTTCATTTCTGCTCCATGAAAAAAAGAGATTTATTCTCTTTTTAATAAAAATATCCTGTTAACCTTTGGGGATAATAAACATGCAAAATAAGTCATTTGGCTCTTATATACTCCAGTTCTGAGGTCTTTACACTGGCTCCCAGTCTGTCAGATAATATATGAAAATATTACTACTGGTTTATAAAGCTCGTAATGGTTTAGGGCCAAAATACATTAGTGACCTTGTGATTAACTACGAACCATCCAGACCGCTCAGGTCTTCTGGTACAGGTCTGTTCTCTGTCCAGAGTCAGAACCAAACAATGAGAAGCAGCGTTCAGTTTCTACACTCCAAACTCCCAGCTGAAACTCTCAGTTCTTGTTAATGGAGGTTGACGACTCACCTGTTTAAATCTGTCTTTCATTAAAAATGTTTAACACATTTATTTTAATACTATTTTAAACTATAACTTTTTAAACTATCAGCATTTTTTCTTATTTTATTTCAATTCATTTCATTTGAATGAATAATAACTAACTAATAGGCATTTATCTATTTATTTATTTATTTTAACATATTTTCAGATTTGATCTTCTCTGGGATTGTTATTGGTTTGTTTTAGTGACTTTTGTTTTCTATTCTAATGTTTCTGTTTCCTTTAGTCATGATGCTTTGTGGATAAAACACTTTGAGTTGCCTTGTTGCTGAAATGTGCTTTATAAATAAATGTGCCTTGTCTTATTTTATGTACTGATTTTTTTGTATTCTAGCTATAAATGCTTTTTTTTTTTGCACTTGCACTTTGGTCCGTGCTCTTCACAGGTTTCATAGCTGCCCACAGTTCAGGTGCTGGGAATCAGAAAAGGTTCTTCTCAACCTACATGAATGATTCATGAATCCTGGATCACTTGTTTTTCCATGGATGAAAACAGAGATGTGTAGGTTACGTTATTAGTTGAGGCTATTATGAAATGCCCTCATTTCAAATACAAATCAATTACCTCAAATAATTGAATGACCCTTGTTTCAACCATTGGCCTACATTGTCACATTGAATCACTAACCCGCAGTGTTAACAGAATCTAAAAAGAAGACACCACTCTATATATGAAGAAGTCTATTTAAAACCTTTAACGCACACAAGTGGTTGGTCTCTCTGCTGTGTGTGCAACAATGTCAGTGTGTACGCCGCTGTATGTTGAAGGGAAGGGGAGATGGCAGTCTGCCACAGTGAACTCACTGACCGGGCCCCCCTCCAGCTCCCTGAGCAACACTGAGGCCAGCTTTGGGATGGGAGCCAGTAGCAGCATAGCGAGGCTAAGGCACGGTTCAGCCAGCCAACTGGAACACAGTCGCTATGTAGATTTCTGGGGTCTTTCACAGTGTGTCAGATTACAGCGAGTCCTGTCCTCTCTGGTGCCTCACAGGAGCATCCTCTGTCCATGCTGCCATGCCTGGATGCATGTTTCTGTGCAAAGCATGGACTGCCAGTTACACACTTAAATGAGGATACCTAGACACAAGAAACACAAACAGAATACTCATGCAGAAACCCTCTTAAACTAAATGTAAGGGTTGACCTGGGCTTTTCCATCATTACTGCGGATGTCAGTGAGTGTACAATATAATTTACTCCCAGGAGAGACAATGCAAACTGAGGAGATCAGAAGCCTTTCTATTAAGTTCCTTGGTTTTTATACATACATAAGGAGCACCAACTTCTGAGTGGAGGCTTTGCAAACAAATGGAAAGAAACTGGTGCCATCTAGAGGACATCCTCTTTACTACAAGCATTCAATAAATAGAAACAATTCTCAAATACATTCCTTGTCTATAGTTTTTATAGAATGGCTTATCCAGAGTTCATGAGTCAGTTCTTCCAAAATCCTGCTTATGAAAGAAGTGGTTAAAGTATTTTGCAAAAGAAAAAAAAATCTTGATTTTTTTATCCTCTAAAAATATTTTCTATAGCAAAGTTGAATTTTAAACCATTACATTTAGTATGAGAACATAGCATTAATACAAAACATGGAATTTATTTATTTTAAAGATTTATTTTTGGGCTTTTTGTGCCTTTAATGGAGAGATAGGACAGTGGATAGAGTTCGAAATCAGGGAGAGAGAGTGGAAGGACATGCGGGAAAGGAGCCACAGGCTGGATTCGAACCTGGGCCGCCGGCGTTGAGGACTATAGCCTCCATAGATGGGGCTGTGTACACTAACCACTGCGCCACCAGCGCCCCCAAAACATGGAATTTAAACCAGAAGTGTTATTGTCTTTGATGTAGTAGCAGACTCTTGAATTCAGCGTTTAGTTATGGAAAATAATGGACAGCAACAAGGTGTTCAGAATTTCACAAATAAGGATTTTAAGAATTTTATTGAAACAAAGATCAATTTCAGTCCCAGTCCCTTATGGTTTTCAAAAAGCGTGCTTTGGGTTTTTAGCGCCAACATTTCACGACACTTGTCCAAAGCCCTCTTTGCTTTTACAGCAGCTGTATATAGTCAGAAAAGGAAAAAAAAACCTTTACAACAGGTCATTTTGGCACTTTCAACTCAAAACAACAAAACTCCTGTGCTGGCATGTCGTTACTTTCGAACACTACCTGATGAACTCATTCACAATGGATTT
Organism: Labrus mixtus; assembly: GCF_963584025.1. Taxonomy (NCBI): domain Eukaryota; kingdom Metazoa; phylum Chordata; class Actinopteri; order Labriformes; family Labridae; genus Labrus; species Labrus mixtus. Next base: position 16,414,410 of record NC_083614.1, on the reverse strand, counting down.
TGACTGTAATAGAGATGTAATACAGTAACCATGTCAAGAATATGTGTAGAAAACAAGAAACATTAAGAGCAGTGAAAACTGTTTTTTCTTGTTTTTGTTAAACAGGACCAGGCCATGGCTAGTGTTGATTCTGTATGAAGACTTTCCCCTTAACGCTACTCGCCCAGACTTCTTCAAATCCCAGGTCCAGCATCAGTCTAGACCCAGCTGCATCACTGTGACGGGTCTTGGACTACAAGCTCAGATGTAGTGTTTTTATTGGGAGAGTGATATAATCTGAAACCTGGCAAACACATTGTGCAAAGTTCTATAAATCCAATCTTGGGAAAATGACCGGCCTGATCCTTTATACAAGAAAACACAGAGTTTGAACTGGATGATAAATAATGAGAAAACATATAACAGAAAGTAGAGAATACTGTGACAGGTTCCTTTGCCATCATTTGGTAGAGCGTTTGGATTCATCCCACCCGGTAAGCACTTTGGTATACATGCTGGTCAGTCCCATGGCGGACTGATTACATACTGATTCAGGTGAACTAGGCGCTTCCTTGAATTTTGAGATCCTTGGGAAGTTTCTTTTCTCAAGTAAAGATACAAAGACTGTTCATTGTAACACATTCATAAAGCATGCACTCTGATGGACAAAGAGAAAGGTCACTGGACAAAATCCCCAGGTAACAGCAAGATCAGGAGAAAAAGTGCTGATTTTTCATAGTCACATAAAAAGGTCGATATAAGAAATGCATTCGCTGACGAAAACTCGACTCACTCGTTCGTCAGGTACAAGCTCTGAAACAGCATTTCTAATTTGTAGTCTTGACGCCTCTAAGAGAGGAGAGCTGACCGAGGAAATAGATTGAATGAATATCTGACATCACATTTGAAAAGGCAAAAACTGGTCTCAGGCGAGCCCTCCTTCTCTGAGAGGCTCGTCCTGGAAGATGATCAAGGATGGCTTCATCTTAACAGTCGTCTCGATAGACCAGCATGTGGGCCGATGAGCAGACAAAACATTTGGTCTTTTTAAAGACACTGTAAACACAATTTTAACACGACTCTTAAAGTTTACAATGATGGTAGCTTAAGAGATAACAGACCATTAGCTCAACCTCATTTTTGAACATTTTTAAGAAGAAAAAATGCCTGCAGATTGGCGTTCCCTGTCTGCATCATCTTACAATTCAAGGATCTTCTGAAGCATGAAGATAATTTTGAACAATTCTATTGCTACAAAAGCCATCATGACCTAGACTTCAAAGACAACCAATTAAGAGCAAAATCTAGCTCTTCGCTCATACAATTTAATGAACCATAACAGAGGACCACTGCGGTAACCATTGAAGAGCACTGCAGCAGGCCACGACTAAGTGAGGGGACAGTGTTCAAAGTAAATCAACAGCTCAAGGGCGACTGGAGACTTTCTCACATGTCCGCTCAGTTAAGACATCTCAACATGACTTTAGAAAAGAAAAGCCAGGCACAAAAACCTGCGTCTGGCTGTGTGCATTTAGAGGCATCGTTTTTGATTTGATCAATAGTAATAACTGCATCTCTTTAAAAGAGAAAAATAATCAACGCCAACAGATGGACAGTTAGATGGGCAAGGCAGCTTCTGAATAAAATACTGACTGACATTCAAGAGGCGAGGACAGAAAATAAGAGTTTTTAAGTACTGATATTGAGGAGTGTAAAACAGATCCAGTACCCCACTGTTAAGTGTCAAAAATAAATAAAGAGAAATTCAACGTCCAAATCACTGGATTCAGTAGTGGGGAACTTCACTTATTTTTTCTTTACTCAAAACAAATTGGTTGAATTTTGAACTAATAACTAAAAGCTCATCTCCCAAGAAAGTGGGAAAACTTCTATGTGTGAAACTAACCGACCTCTAACCAACATTAGCAGGTTGGGCTGTCAGGAAAAACAAAGCCAAACAACTTATTTTTTTCATCAATGCATTTGTAACTACACTGATGGACCTGGCCCACCTTTCAAAAGGAAAAAAAAAAAAAAAGGAAAAAAAAAAAAAAAAAAAGGAAAGAAGAAACACATTTTGTCCTGCTCAGTCCTCACTAGAGCCTTTGGCCCCAATGAAGGAAACTCCCTTCATGGCATCTTTCTTGAGAACAATTTCATTTTAGCACAAGTGGAATCCACAGTTTTCCGTTATCTGTCTGGTTTCCAGAGATAACAGGGAAACAATGTCTAATAACTACCTCTAAAGTTACTGTAGATCATACGCGGCAATAAGTCTCTTTATATGTGCCAGTTTGTTGTGTAAATATTCACAGCGGTTCTTCTCTTGACTATAGTTTGGATTAGTCTGCAAGAGAAAAAGTACAGTCACATTCTGATCGTATACTTCAGATTGTTCCATAAAATGTGTTTTAGTGGGATTTAAACTTACCTTTTTGATTTTACGATACTCTTCAAGTATCTGATTGTGGATTGTCTGTAAAGGAAATAAACAAAAAAAAGGAACACAGTATATGGTTAAACTTGGTATATATTATAATAAACCAGTAAAATAAAGTTACTCAAAATATGAAGCGCATTAATGTGTGCATGCTTGCCTACCTGGTACTTGTCTGTGCCCTGCTGAAGCTGTTTGAGCTCATTGTCGAGAACAGTAAACTGCCGGGTGATGCCTTCTATCCGAGCATGCAGGTCCCTGTACTCGCTGTACTCGGTGTTGAAATCGTTTTTATACTTCTGACGCTGCTCCGGAGAGCCGATCACTGTGTACTTCCTAGGAGGGATATGAGAGCAAAAGTCAGTGAAAGGGAATTGAAAATAAAACAAAAATTCCAGAGTCGACATGAATGACCTAATGAAAGCTAGGATTGTTTGGTAAATGAAGGTTGGATATATCATTTCTGATGCTTTCCAGGAAGTCGGGCAATCTAAGCGCTGACTGGCTTTTGAGATGCATCGTGAAGCAGATAGTTCGCTCGAGTTGAATTCTTCAATCTAGAATGGATTGCTGGATGCACTTGCGTCAAGATATCAGTATACAGAGATAAATAAACTGTCTTCAGACTAGTCGATGGGAGCCTGGATGTCTTTATCGCTGATTGTGTCATTCTGCTTTCACTCTACATTAGGACTTTTCTCTGGCATACAACAAAGGTGATAAGATTAGATTACACTACTCATACTACAAACAGAAAACACTTCTCTTACCACAGTGGGCTCCTTTGTGTATGGATTCTACATTTGTATGTAGAATCTGTAAATAGAAGTCACTTAGGCATTACTATTACTGTTTAATCTATTAAGACTTAAAAACGGTAAATACTCACGATAAATAGTCTGCCACCTCGGGTGTTGACAGAGAAATACTGGTATTGTTGCACATTCCATTCAGATCTGAAACAAGGTCACAAGATAGAAAATGAATCTTATCTCTACCATGTTGGAAGTCTGTAGTGGTGCAAGTAGAAAGGCAGCACACCAAACAAAATAAAAAAAAATCCTTATTTGGAATAAGTTCTTGTTAACATCTTTCATTTCTGATAAGTGTAATCCTCTAAAGATGCCATCTGCTGGCTTATTGAATACATGAAGCTGAACAGCAGGGGTCTCCATTCATTCAGTGAGTCACTTAATGGTCACATGATGCATAACCTACTCTAAGTGATGACTAACTGCATCAGATAAAGACATTTGTGAATAAAAGTAGCACTTGGACACCAAACACTGGGGACACTGAGTATAGTAAATTAAACATTATGTTAGTGTAAGTGTGTGTGATGTGTTCACCTGTGCTTTTGTGTGGAATACTGCTGCTGTTGAGGTTTCCTTGGCTCAGCTCACAGGCTCTGTTCGGCTCAGGCACACGCTCCTCACGACTCTTCTTCTCCTTCTCTTGCCCCCTCTCTTTCACCCGCTCCCTGTCTTTACTCTTCTCCTTGTCTTTATGTTTTTTCGACTTCTTTCTTGATTTGTTGTTGATGGATGAAGAAGTCTTGTCTGTAGGGGCATCCAGGCCTGTGTGTCTGGGAGATGGCGTGCTAATGCTGGGTGCTGTTAGTGTCGTTGGGCCCAACAACAGAGAAGGAGGTTGGCTGAGCCTCTCTGACACGGCTGTTTCCTGAGAGTCACAGTCTCTCCCGTTGTGGCTGGAGTCATTACTGACATCTGACAATGCCTCGAAAGGACGAGGGATGTCCAGCAAAGGCAGTTGCTGGGAGCTGGACATCATGCCCCCGTCGGACATAGAAACCACCACTCCAGCTTGAGCTCCAACTGACTCTCCTCTGCCGTTGGAGGTGCTGAGCTTGCCATTAACTGGGGCTGTTGCAGCCTTGCTGGCGAGGTGTGATATCCTGGGCTTTTTGTTTGCAAGAGGGTCAATGAAGTCTGCAGCAGGCCGTTTCTGGCAGAAAAATAGCAGTGTTAGACGCAGAACCCAACAAAAGGTTTGATATGATTTCAATCCACCTTTGAGTGAGCGAGAGAAAAACTCTAGGTCAGGTCAGAGCAGACAGTCTGAGCTGTGGAGGACAAAGGAGGGAGCAGAGGTGAGGATGGAGTAAAAGTAGACAGACAGAAAAAGCAACACCACGAAGGAAGAAAGAGTATCAGAGGAACAATGTCCTCCATAACACTGGGACTATGATGACTGCTGTCTTTTCACAACAACAGGAGTTATATTACAGATGAGTCCTGTTTGACCCAGACCACACTAACGTCTTTAGTCACGGTGAGCCAATGACTGTGTGTTGTCCAGAATTCTTTTGGGTTGATTTCTGTTAAGGCCTTTCAAGGCTCTTCAGATTATATATTAAAAAACATCCGTTGATGATCTGTACGCTGCTGCTCTACCAAGATAATGCATACTTTAAAGCACATTTAGTGTTCTGTCTTTTCCGTTTTTCTCTATTGTTTATTGACATTAATTCATTTATTTTCAGTTAACAGGTCATGCCTTATTGAGAGGACATTGTTGAGAGAGTGGGAGATGACATGTGGCAACTGGTGGTGGGTGAGAGTTGAACCCTGGGCCGCCTCTTTGTGATATAGCCCATGTACCTGGGACACACCATCTAACTGCTGAGCTAAACCTGCGCCAGAGTTCTAATCCTCTAACCCAGAAAATAAAACTGTATGAAAATCTGCAGCCCTTGATGAGTTCACAGCACGGAAATGCAGTTGCAATGAAGACATGAAGAAACAAGATACTGATCTAACCTTCTTGTATTTTACCCCCTAGCATCACAACAGTGACCTAAGCTGGCTGCTAATGGCTGCTTTTATTTATTAGAATTTACATTATGCCTGATTATCAGGACACTAAATCCTGAATAAAGTTTGAAAGAATATCATCCCTGAGTTGTTCATGGTATATTTCTTCGATCATGCAGCGTGTGAGAGAGAGATATAACTTTTTTTCTGCATTCCAGTGTAAAGGGAGATTTTCTTAAATCACTACAAAAACTTGCAGAAATGGAAATTGTTTCAGATTTATCCATCCAGATTTATCTTTTTTTGTGTCTGAACCTGTTTGCCTTGCAGCTCTCCCTGATCCTTCGGTCACCTATCTGAAGTTTACACACAGCTTCACCTTTTATACCTATGAATCTCAAAAAGAGCCCTTGGTACTGTTTGCTTGTGTGTTTGTGTGATGTGTTTACTGAGGGAAGGAGTGGAAAGTTATGGGCAAATAGTAGGTGTCTGATGTGAGGAGAACCTGAGAGGAAAGAGCTATTAATAAAACAGAGCAGCTTCTTCTCCATCTACCTCATGGACGTTTTAACAGAGTTCAGACTGACCTAAAACTAAGCTGTAGGACAAGAGATATGAATGAATAAATAATGAAATAAGAAGGGATCAGAGTTTCACTTTAAAATGTTGAAAAACCCCAAGAAATGTACACAGTTATTAAAATGTTGAAAGTCATAAACTTTCTTCAAACATCAGTTTACTTTAAAGCATATGGTTAGGTTTTACAATTCTGAAATATCAGCCACAGATGAAGCAAAGTCACTGTTAACTGGAAGAGCAAAAGCAGAGTAAAGGTATGCAGTTAGGGACAGGTAGAGAAGGAAATAGAAGCTCACCTGAGTTGGAGAGCTGCCGGCCAGCTCTTTGGGCGGGCTCTCCAACGGAGATGCAGAGCTTTTCTGGGCCTGGCTCTGTTTCCTAGGAGCACACACAAAACACGATGAAGGTTGAATACATTTCTTCAAAATATTTTCTAAATTTAAACCAGCAGTACAGGAGCACTACCGTTTCTATTTAACTTACTCTGAAGGTCAAAGAGTAGGGGAACATTTATTTTCGACTGGATATACCTTCCATTGTAAGCATTGCTAAATTGTTTCATAGATATGTCAAAGACGAATGCCATTGTGGAATTCATTTGAAGTGATTTACACTCTGTGGTATGGACATGGCACTAAAGCAAAAACATTTCTGCCAATTCTTCATGAGGACATTGAAAATAAAGTACAGCAGCAGATTTTTGGAGCTAAGAGAGTAGCTATGAGAACCGAGCAAACGAGGGCCTCTTTGACGAAGCAGCATTTCATTAAAGTCTTGTAACTTGTTTTTAGAAGACACATTTTCACAAGCAACTAATCCCATTCAAAAATCTGAATTTTTTAACGCTATCTCGCTTAAAAGTTTACCAATAAAACAAAGAAGCCACTGCAGCAGACATGACATTATTATCATAGATTTAGAAGAACACTTTGCCCATGCTGTGATCCTGCTTCCACAGCTGACAACATTATCAAAAGAGGGCATATGGGTACAGCAAGTCTTGTCAACACTCCACCCTAGTTCAGTCAGGGTGTGTGTGTGTGTGTCTGTGGGGACAGTCAGATCGACAGGAAGGAGCTAAGAGTGAGACCGCAGTCCGACAGATATGGCTGAACCTTGGACTCATGCCATCTCACACACGGATCAGCATGTGCTGGAACACTGTTACATCATGTGCGTTCCAGTCGTGTTGCTGTGCTGCTCCTGCGTGACTGACTGCATTAGCTCAAAACTGTGGAGGAGCTTGGGAGGGGAAGTGGTGCTAGGTGGGAGGCTGTGGTTGTTAGTCAGCTGATAAACGCAAAAATGAAGCTTTATTAAGGACGGGAGTACAGACACAAGATGATAAGAGTGCAAGCATGTGTTCATTTATACGACTTGACATCAAAAATAAAAAACAAGTCCACCCTTTACAGTGTACACACAAACACAAACCCAGAACTGAACAGAAAAAACAACAACTGCAATGTAAAGCAATACAAATGTTGTCACTCATCTGAAGTGAAAAACTTAGACCTTTCAAAAGTCCCAAACAGGGTAATTAGATTGTGTTTTGAATCTTTTGGTCACACATTAGTTGTCTTCAAAATTGTTAGTCTTTTTTTCTTAGTTAGTAGAACCAAGCTTATCATGAATAAGAGCTATTCTCGAGTCCACTACATAAACACAAACTGAGACTGAGTGTTGCAGCCTGGTCTATATTTAGCCGAGAGGGAGCTTGCTTTCCTTAGTGTCCCAGATCCTGAGAAACCAGATTTTTCCACAGGGGAGAAGGCCAGCAGCTCATGTTCTCAACAAATACAACACTTAGTAATTTATGTGTATTCCTCTGAATGTTGTCTATTACATATTCACATGATTATAGGAGCAACAGAATGGCTCCAAGCTGGCCTTATATATACAAATCATATGTCATGTACCATAATCATATGCATACATGTCTTTCCTTCGAAGATGTACATGTCTCTACAATGATTAGAAGTTCTATTATTCTTACACAGCAGAGCCCTCATCCTGTGGCCTCACTCGTGTCAGAGAGTCAACACAAACACAAAACAATGACTTTTGCAGTGTCAAAATTCCAGCTTACACAACACCTTGATTGTAAGTCAGGAAAATCTATAATACTTCAAGAGAATGTAATGGAAGTATACTGGACATACCAAGTATCAAAAAGATCTGTTATTTAGGAATTCCAATCCTATGTTACAGAATCAGCCACAGCTGCGTCAGCTGATAAACCAACAAACAATCACTGCAACCAACACCAACTCACAACAACATCTGCTTTAAAGCATGATTAAAACAAACAGCATACTGCAAATCTAAAAAAAACAACAGTCACATGTATGCAGGTTAGCCAACATTAGAAGACAAAAGTCATCATCAGATTACGGTGACGTGTGTTTGCATTGTGCAAATCTCTAACGTACCGAAATAGGATTCTCTTGAGCAGCTGCTGGTCTCCTTCTGTGTAGCCTGGCCAGTCCTTCTGAATCTCCTTGTACAAAAAGTCCTTCAATGTGAAAGTGTTGTCTTTCCCATTCAGATTCGCCACCTAGAAAATGAAAGAGGCATAGAATATCAGAAAAGATAACTTCACTGTGAGGTCAAGGGGAGTTAATATGTGTGAAAATAGTGAGGTAATAAATATGTGTGTGTTTCTTTGTGACCTGTTGCAGGTGGCTATCCAGGGAGTCCTTGTCTAATGGTAAAAGGCCGTCTTTCTGCAGCCTCAGGATCAGCTCAGCTTTCTTATAAGGCTTGAGGGCCAACAGGTGTAGCAGGCGCTCTCTGAGTGGCCTGTGCTGAGCTGTGCCTTTCTTCAACGTGCTGCTGGAGATGATGACGGGCCGAGATGTCCTCCTTGACGGGGCGATGTCTGACAGGCCAGGTGCAGGTTTACGGATCTGAACCTTCTTACCTGTTGTGAAGGAGTTGCAGAAATTATGAATAAGAAATCGTTAAATGGACCAGGGGGGAAAACTATGAAGGGTTTGCAGTCACAGAGGTAACTTCAGTGTTTATTCTGGGTTTTTCAAGACTACGGAGGTGTTTCACTTCTTAACAGAATAGATCACAATGGTAACTTATCCTGAACATAACCTGCTCCGAAGCAGGTTAGGTGTTCAGCATAGGGAACAACCTGTATTAAATTCCCCCTACTGACCAATTACACCCCTTTATCAAAGAAGTCTGTCAGCCAATTGTGAGAGCGGAAGAGGGCAGAGACCCCCGAAAACACCCCTTTGATTTTACATGAATTATACCAATGAAAGATATTCATAATGCTTTACTGATATCATTACAGAAACTGATCAAAGCACCAGGCCTTGTTCTCGTTGTACTTATAAGATATAAAATCAAGCGTAACCTACTTACTGCTTTGATTAACAATCATTGGTTCAGCAGCTTAAACTGTCACACATGCCACAAGAACACACCTGCGCAACACATTTAAAAGAATTAACAGAAGTTATTTAAGTCTATAGATCTTTTTCATGCACTCATGATAGGAAAACATTATTAGAAGCCTTAATTTGTGCATTCACACTTCTTTATCCTTCCTGAATTTGTTGCTGCAGCTCTGCTGATTTTAGTCTGTGTTTAATTTCTTCTTACTTTACAAATTTCACAGTTTTTAAAAATACAACAATCTACTTATGATGACAGGCGTGATAGGTAATACGACGCTTGCACTGCCCCTTTTATGTGAAAGTGCTCATAGAAGCTCTGGGATAATTTATCAGGCTGATAACAACCTTGGCAATCTCTTTCGTGGGGGTTAGTGAAGAAAGATAATCATAAAACACCCAAGGTATGTTAAAAGCTGTTGACTTTGAGTAATAATGGCTGCACAGCATCATTCCTTTAAATCAATCAAGTCTGTTTCTTTCATAAAAGGATTTGATAGATGTTAACAATGATTTATTTGTGTTTTATTTCCGCAATTTAAAGGAAGAAGTGGGAGGGGGTATGTTATCATGATTAGAAAATGTATAATTAGGTTGGTTAGGTCGCTTAATTAGGTAATTCACTGGTCAGGTCGTGCTCCATATACGGAAGCTACAGTCCTCAAAGCGGGCGACCCAGGTTCAAGTCCAACCTGCGGCTCCTTTTCCGCATGTTACCACTCCCACTCCACCATCTCCTACTCTATCCACTGTCCAACCTAAATATCTAAACAAAGGCAAATACATATAAACTTATGACCAATTTGAAGAGATTAACATAAACCATAGGAGGAATTACATACAACAATCTGACACTAAAAAAGAAGTGCTTGTAAAGTAGAAAAAAAAGAGACTAATCAGAACTTATTGGCTGACAGCCAGTGCTTGAAAACAGAAAATATCTGTAATCCAAGAAATAAATATATTTATTTCTGTCAACATCTTTCAACCCAGTGAGTGATAAAGGCTGAGAGAGCTTGCAGATGAGTCACAGATGATGTATCGTGCACTGATCTTTACCACAGCCACATTCACCCGAGCTCACCTTCCATTACAAACAACAGCTATTATCACCTCCTCCAACTCAGCCTTTTTTTTTTTTTTAAAGGCGATTCAGATTCATATGATTCTTGTTTTGCCTCCTACTATGACCAAAACACTGTTCAGCTCCACAGCACTCATGGAATAAACATTTTAGACTCATCATTAAAAAATGAATAGGCTTTCACTGGATTTATTCCATTGCAGGCAGTGAGGCAGGGCTATTGTGTTTCATAGAACAGGTCAGACACCAAAACAAGACGTCTCAGAGTTGATGAGTTGTGCAAGGGGACAATTACACCTCTCTTTGTTTAAATTTGGTAAATGGAAAGTCAGTGTGCATGGGGTGCTTTATATGTTTGACCACATGGAAAGAGACCACCATCAAATTCAATAATGTCCTGGCCTCATACGTGGAGGGTGAGCAGCGTGCTGGCCCTCTGCCAGCCCCAGACTGAAAACAACCTGTGAACCCATTCACATGTGGAAAGGCTACACAAACTCGTGCTGGGTGCAGAAACTCCCCCAGTCCCCTCATGCCATATTTCTAACAATTTTATGGTGTTAAACAGGACATATCTGTTTCCCGTCACCCAAAGCTATGTTTTCATACTTGTCTTTACAAGTTCTACAGTAGCATGATCGGTGGTCTGCATATTCCTGTACCATGTGTCCTCACCTACGTATCTTCCCCCAGGCTTGATGACGATGGCACTCCTACTGCGAGTCTCCTCTTCAACTTGGGCCATGCTTTCCCTGGCCTTCTGGTAGGAGTCATCTGTGGCACAAACTGTAATCTTGTCCTGGATCCCACCCAGACAATCCAGCTGAATGCTCCCTTCACTGCCAAACCAAAGAGGAGAGGGTGCAAGAGGGAGACAGTGAGTTAGAGACAGACACAAAATAAACACATCTCATTCTCCTCAGTTAAGGTTGAAAGGATGCTACCTGAAAATGCTTAGAAAAATATGAAAAATCTTATTCTCAGGATTAACCTTTAATCTCTCAATATTTACCCATAACCCATCCCTTAACTGCATTCCTTCCCCAGATGAGATCCATTAAACACCCTAAGGGCACAGCTATTATTTTTTCAATTTCCATCCAACTGTGGGTTCCCACAGTAGAACTTACTTCCGCATCAAATCCCATGCTTTCCTGATTCTCCGGCTCTCTTTGATTTGCCTCCACTTTGATGAGGATTTGGCAGAAAAGGAGATGGCGCTGGTGTAGCCAGTGGAAGCTCAGTGCTGTCATATGGGTTTTATATTGGATTTCAAGGATGATTAGGATTCAATCAGAAATGAGGATGAACTCCAATTGAACCATTGGTTCAAAATATTTTCAAAGAATGGGGTCTAAAACTTAACAGTCAAGAAGCACAAGAGTCCCGTTTCCCATTTTGTTTTTTTGATTTCCTCCTCTTTTAGCACAGACATCTGGTCCTGGTCATTTGTTTAGTCAGCATATTCAGACACATTGGGCCAGAAAAAGTGTGCAGAATGAGTTTAAAGGGCTTGATGCATAGGATATAGACTCGCATCATAAACAAGTCATCGCAACTGTTGCTTCAGAAAAAGACAACTTTACAAATGCAATATAACACATAAGCCAGATCCTATGTAAAACCAACAGTCACGCACTCATTGTCTGTATAACGTCTGTATAACGTTTGTAAGAACTAAGCACAACAATATCTTAAATAAAGAGACAAATGTGTTGTAGTTTAGTTTGGGATTTTTCTTCTAAGATTATTTTTGGGCCTTTTGTCTTTAATTGATAGGACAGCTGAAGATAGTCAGGATATGTGGGGAGAGAGAGGAGGGGATGGGGGATGACGTGCACCTGCAACCTTTGTGACAAAATGGGGTGACTGATCTACTAACTGTGCTAACCCAAGGCCTGGGTCTTAGATTGTAATGGACTGTATCACCATTTCACACGTTCTTTCATATTTGTTTAATCGAGAATATACAGGGCAAGTACATTATCTACTATTGTAATGCCACTAAAGCTGAAGCTTGGAGAGAAGTCCCAATGTGTTCATCAGTTGTGACTTTTAAGCATCCAACAGATTCACCTTAGATTCTGAAGTTAAACAAACTGATAGTTTGCTTGGAAACAGTTATTGGGTAACATACGTGTAAGTGAGTGAGATTCTGTTTTTTTCTTTCACCTTGTGATGTACTGCTGGATGCAGTCGAAGCTGCCCTGGGGGTTATCTCTGCCCACATTTGATAGGTAGAAAGTAAACGTTTGCAGTTCACTGGAAGCTTCTGACCGCGGTATTGAAATTTTCTGTAAAAGAGAAGGAACAAAAAAATTCATTTGAACAACAAAATTTCTCACAACATTTTTTTGTTTTGTTACAGTTTTGCTGTTGTTTGGGGGTGGGGTGGGGGGGCATTTTTGCCTTTACTAGATAGACGGCTGAAAAGAGAGCTGGGAGGAGAGAGTGGGAGATGACATGCAGCAACAGGCTGAGGTTGGATTCGAACCCACAGCCACTGAGAAGAAGATTATGGCCTCTGTACATGAGGAGCGCAACCTAACCTGTAGGCTATCCAGCGCCCCTAAAAAAAGGTACAGTTTTGACCTTTTTACATTCTGTGATAAATGTGTTTTCTCTATTCCTTTATGTAACAGTTTACCGTTCACATCATTTTGATACCTTTCTGACATGTTGTAAAGTACGACTCTGCAGCCTATTTTCAGACTACATTTATTTTGGACTTCTTTCACTGCTGTATAGCTCGACTCAAACACCTGGCCATGACTTAGCAGAGCTGTGAATACGCCACAGGCATTTTCCTGCTGACTTCAAAACAGAATGGAAACCTCAAAAATGCAGCTTTAAAACTGCCAAATATCTTATCTTCTAGCATATTTAAACTTAAGTAGTCAATGCAGTGCAAAGTGTCCCTCACTATTTCCAAAATTGTGACAGGAGAAACCACAGGTAAATGACTATAACAGAAGAACTATGCTAGGTAATTCGGCAGCGTCTGGGCTTCAGCACAGTTATGCACATTCTTTTCCAACCCCAGAATAAACTTTGTCCCACACACTACAGGTGTTCATTTTAAAGAAGTATAGAGGAAGTGGAGTTAACCACTGTCAAATGTGCTCCTAGTCTCTGCATGCTGCTGGACACTCTTTAAATGGATGAAATTAATTCACAAGTGGGTATTTGGATTTCCCCTTAAAATACAAGCAAACACTACTGAGATAAGGCATTGGAGGAAAATAGGGATTATTTTTGATTCAGTGCATAGAAGTTTAGAGAGAAATGTGAACAAGAACAGTGGAAGCACAGGGTGACAGTACCACATTGTCTTGCCGCTCCACCTGATACCACCTTTATGTGTCATAACATTCTAGCAGCAGCGAGCGCCGTCAACAGTAAATATCTTTGACATATTCTGAAGAGAGAAACTACACTTGAAGCTCCTGTGAGGACTTTTTAACGGGTTATAAAACAGACTTTAATTAAAGCATCACTATGTAGGATTTCGGTTTGGTGCACTTAGGCAGAGTTACACAGTGCTAATAGCAGGCGACCAGGCTGTGCTGTGGACATGAGACCCTATTCTGTCGCATGGAAGTCATTGTACTATTAGATCAACTTTGAAACTATTATTTTAAGGTGGTAAAGTTACATACTTTCTATAACATTATTTTTCATGTCCGAATCTGCTGCTAGGGGGGAAGGTGTCAGATGAAGTGATTAACATTTTGACTACACTTTCCACAGCAAAGGTTCTTGTTGACTGACTCATTTGACTGTTAAAAGAAAGTAAGATGAGTTTTTTGTTTTGATTGTTTGTTACCAATACCTACACTTGTACAGGAGGACTAAAACAGCAAATAGATTAGAGGTAACGGTATCACATTTTTACAGGGGGTGTCAAATTCACAAACCATAAGTTCCTCACAGGAGCTGTAAAGTACTACGGATGGTAAATCCAGGTACTGGTAATGGTTTTTTGAGGGCCTGGCAGGCTTACCCCTGTTCAGCTCTGGGTTTTTTTGAGCATTCATTTAAGTTCTAACACATGTGATGTGCGTCACACTGAGCCAGGGTAACAAAAAATAGCTTCAGTTAGCAATTAGATTAGTACCCTGTACAGGTCCTTCTGACCAGTGCCTTAACTAGACCAGAGCCTCAGCCTGTGACTCACTGGCTCCTTCGTCAGAACTCGGACTGAAAGTGGTCAGACTGTGTGCAGCTAAGCTGTGTTTACCAAAGGTCCTGACACATGTGAAGGCTGCGTGTGGCTAACTATAAATAAATACACTGTTCTTTATTTGCCCTACTTGAAGACCTGTGCTCTCATTTATTCATAATACCCCATTCAGGTATAACACAAACTTTAACTTCAACCCAGTGACAAAGGACTTCTGAAAACCTTGTTATGAGCTGACGACCTGCTTCCCAGTAACAACATACATGAAGAATGTATTTTCTGAATATGATACTATTCATTTCTAGTGCAGCTCCATACAGACAAAAAACAACAGCATTCTTCACCAGGTTCTTGATTATGTTTGAAGCAAAGTTGAAGCTTCTGAGGTCAACCAAGCAGCAATGTCCACATGTAAAAAGTGAAGCCAACATGTGAGCAAAAAAATCAAAGATTATCAAATGGCCACTTGCGGATGAGTCCTAAAGTGTCAAAAACACTGAAATTGTTGTTAGCTTTTTCCTGCAGAGGAGGTGATAGACCGAGTGATGAGAAATAATAACGGTTATTTTAAGTAACCTGGTTGTAACATAAATACCACTTACTCTCCAACATGACATATTGCAGCCAAATAGCATTCCCCTACAGTTCTTGCCTGTCCTGTCTAAAAAAAAAAAAAAACGGTTTACTAAGACCTCAAACAGCATTGGAGTGGAGACCCCTTTTTTCCTGAACAGAGCTCCACTGTTGTGTGGCTGTGTTGCTGTCCCAGTATGCTTTGCTTTGCACAGGTAAAAAACAGTACTGCATGTAAACAAACAGCATCACATACAAATTCACAGTATATTGTCCTGCCAACTCCCCAATTTACGTAGATATAATTACGCCTCTGTTCTCTGTTACTTAGCGTGACAGGGAAACAAATTCACCCACCATTCCTCCTTAGCACATTTTACATGGACAGGTAGGTGTTACAGAGGAGTAATAGTCCTGTCTTGCAGAGAGGCTTATAAATTGCTGCAACCAGTAGCAACAGGAAACTTGTTTTAAGTAGCCGAGTCATAACAACATTAGATATTTACTTTTTATATCTGCTGTAAAATGTTCAGAGAAGGAAACAAAGCAAAGCAGAGAACAACTTGTGTCTCAGTCACACAAGATTGAGATTGATATAAAAGAAGAGTCTCATTGCAGCGTCATTGCAGCATATCGCTTGATGCAACACTGAGTCTGAATGAAAAAAGCCACATTGTGGAAGCATAAAACAAAACGTGGCTAGTTAATATATGTAATGTTTGCATTTGGGATGAGGATCAACAATGACACAAGCTGCACCATTCCATGGTGTTGTTAATCATCCCATCAAATTCACAGGCGGAATGAACTCATTACTGTAGAAACAAGAGGAGAAAGGTCAGTGTGTGAATCCAGAGCTGATTAAGAGGCAGAGAAACTGGCTGAGAGGCAAAGCACAGGGGAGTGACTCAGTTGACTCACATTGTAGAGGATGAAAGAGTGAAGAAAAAAAAAAAGGCTCCTCCACACCAAATGGCTCACACTCCAGTTCAACAAACTTATGTATTGAAACCCTGACGTTCATCCATAAAAGAACCCAGTTTCAAAAGAAAATGTCTCATCTGTTTATTCTGTGCGTACAGACTACACTAGAGTCTCATCTGCACTTTGAGACATGGCTGACAGGCTTAGCTGTCAACACTAATGACTTGAAAAGAACAAGTAACTGGATCATGGCCATGATATAAATGCATTTATATATCGTAATGCTTTCTCATCACAACAAAATCTAAAATTTGTTGAAAGCTAAAAATGTTACATTTGCTTGCAGCAGCCTCTGTTAAAGTCTTTATTTAGCTTCAAGAGCACTAGCCAGCTGTTGTCACAAAATCGAGACAAAGCAAAGGAAAAAAAGCTGAAGAGCACAGTTACTTAAAACATGGGATAAAGGGCAGGGACAAACAAACACAATATCTCTACTAGTTATCATAATGTCCTTTTCTAAAGGGTGGAAGCGGACTTTTAACAGGTAACCACCCCTCCTCGTTTTGCATGCAGCTTGCCCTAACTTCTCATTCTGCATGGCATCTAGCAAACAATGCCTCTTTTCAGGTTGGGGTTTGTTGGAGAGGACCGACCCCCACACACACTTTGTGTAGCTCTCTATAGAAGGCCAGAGGAGAGATAAGGAGCAAAAAGAGAGGAGAAACTAGGCAAGCGAATGCAAGCTTCATAGCCCATACATAGATTTGTCTGTATCTGCATTTGCTTAGACAGGTTAAAAACAGAGACCAAACCAACATCTCACACTTTACTTATTCAATTCTTCCTCTTCTGTCAAAACTTGGTATGTGTGCTCATACTTCATACAAGATGAATGAATATGATGAATGGAAAAGAGGATCTCATTGCGACAGCCAGGCCATCTGCTCTGCAATTTAGCCACTTTCACACTTCTGACTAGCATTCAGATCTACACACTAACAGCTTTTCCTCCTCCATGGTAAGCTGGCTGCATCAGTGAAAAACAAGCATTACTTTACAACTTCAACAGTCTAAAATATTTCACATAAAAACATAGGTCTGGTACATGATCTGCAAAAACTAATTTGTATGATCCCACAACTAATATGTGTACATGTAATAACATACAACGGTAACCAGTTAATTGCTACTCTTTCTACATCATATCACAATAAATTGAGCCACAATGAATTATCTATGAAGAAAAGTCAATTTACAAGAGAAGAGCTGTTGATCATTGATAGTGTGGATTGTTGATGAACAATTAAGCGGAAGAGTAGGAAAACTTGTGTCTTTATCCATGCAGGATTGCAGTGCTCTCTACTGTAGTCTAGACATTTTAAATTAAAAAATACTGACAGCAGGAGAGAATTATCAAATGTATTCAGAGATATAGAAGAGGTTGTTAGGGATGAAGTTTGGGAATGAAAACCACTAATGGCATTTTGTACTGAAAATACTAGCTCTTGGAAGTGGAAGTATAGGTTAAAAAGACATAAAAAAACTACACAACAATTACATATAATATCCAAAAGTAAATTATTCAAAATAACACGAATGTGGAAGCAATGTATGAGGCTACTACTGCTGCTGCAGTGGAAATAGATCTCAGAGCTTGGAAAGCATTCAGTGGATTCCCTGAGCAACACAACAAGCCTTAAAAATAAATTTTAACAACAAGCTGTGCGTGTATTACACTGCAGCATGGTATTGTACTATGATGTGATAGTGCAGCTGTCTCTACTGTTTGCCTGTTATCCTTTTGCCTTAGACACAAGAGTGCCAACTTTAGGAGTAAATTGAAACAAGCCACTGATTCATTTATTTTCTATTTTATTTATTCTTATTTTATTATTTTTATCAGTGGCAATTTACAATTTTGGTATTGAATTACATAATAGGAACAGCTGCATGTGTGATCTAATCTTTTCAGCGGTTTTTAGACCTTACAACAAAACTTCTCATTTGCCTTTTAAGAGTTAAGATTTCCACAAGGATGCACTAAAGGGTAAACAACAAATTGAACCTCCTCAGCAAAGACGGAAATTTGCAAAAGTTGTAATGCTGTCATTTGGTGTAAGACTAGCGTAGCAGGCAGCACTTCTTTAAAATGTAGAGGCCCTCTACATTTAATGGTCACATCCCAGCCTTATTTCTAGATCTGTTGCAAACCTAGGCTGCAGCATTATGACATTTGATAACTATGACAACCAAGCGGCAAACTCTTCACAAGACAAGGGCATGGTTGTAGAGTAGTCAGTAGACCTGAGCTGAAGGGTGCAGTTGCTCCATACCATGCCGGAGCATGATAGCAAAATAATGTTTGACGGAACAAAGTGTGTCCACTAAAGTTGTTGTTGGAATTGAGCTTAAAACACGACTGACTGTATCAGAGTTCTCTCTAAGTGAGCCTGTTCAGGCTCTGTTTATCTGTTTGTACCCACTGATGTTACTCTATCACAATTGCTGTGAAATTTAAGTTATTAGAGGAGAGTGGGCTTTACAGAGGACGAACAAAATCTTATCCACGATCCATGACTATACTTTCTTTGGACTCGTATGCCTGGATGGCTGGTAATACGCTTTTTCTGGACTCAAAACAAACAAAACTGGAAGGACATTTGTTTTTATTTTTACTAATGTTGCTATGCTGGTGTATTTACCTGTCCGCTCCAAATAAAGATACAATAAAAAATTTTAAAAAACCTGACTGACTGACAGTAAGTTAACAATTCAACAGCAACAGAGAGCGCCCTTTTGTGTGATCCAATTCCAGAGAGAAAATCATCAGTGCAGCATCTGCTTTTCAATTCACACAGTTAACACCCCCTTTTAAAAAAGGTTGAAAATCTATTTTCCTGCAAGGCAAGTTTTGTTAAGGGACCCAGTTGACATCTGGCGTGTTTGGAAGCCTGGGCTAAATAAATAAAATCTCTAGGCCTGTAGCAGGAGTATCTGGCAAACATTCCCCTAATCAGGTCACAGTGACAGGAGTGCATTATGATCTGCATTCTGATCAAGCAATGCTGACAGAGGACCCGACACGTAGGATAAAAAGGTAAAAGAAAAGTATGCCAGCACCTTTCTTGCTTCTTCCTACAGCAGTCCCTATAAGACATCGCACACAGGCATGATTTTCAGGGGGGACAAACTGCTAGCTTGCAGCTGGCACCATTGTTGGCATAATCACATGTCTTGTGAGAAAGCTAGTGTGTGCATGCGTGTTTGTGTGTGTGTGTGTGTGTGTGTGTGTGTGTGTGTTTCTCAGTTGGTGTTTAAGCTTAGAAATGAAAACTGAAAATGTGAGTTTTTGTGTATAAGGTTAGAAGAAAATAAGTAACTTCTGATTTTGACCAAATGTAATAGCAATATATTTTAAAATAACTCATATCTTTCTATTATTTTATTTTTTTCTGAAAACTTAAAGAAGAATTGTATGCAGTAGACAGGAGAAGAGTGAGGAGAAAATGGTGAGAAATATGTTCTTACCCCTTGGTTGCCATTAAACCTGATCAATGGACACGATGACAGCACCTATAAAAAGACAAATAAGAGTGTTGTTAAATTACTGTCAAGGTAAACACATTATATTTTTATTTCAGATCAATCTCCAGACAAGATTCTTTAGGTTCCAATAATAAATGGATTGTTTAAGTGTTTATCATAAGCCTTCTTTGGGATCTTTGCATGCACTTTCATTTAGGAATTGATCAAGGTAGTTTCTCCCTTTATTTTTTAACAATGGGAGAGCACACCAGGCATTATTACTATTCATCAAGCTCATGCATAACCAGTTTTACACAGGCTGGAAAAGGACACACAAAACCCTTTGTTTGAAAGGAGATATTAACCACAAAGAAACCACACATATTTTATTTTATTTTCTGCTCAAAGCTGTGAGACAGATTTCAGCTTCAAATTTGCATTTACTCAATTCAAGAACTGTGTATACTCTGTTTCTGCAGTTCAGGTATATTTTCTTTTTATTTGCTCTACCAAATCAGGTGTCTGAAAATCGGACTTCTTTAATGTGACGTGAACATATTGTACTTCCACCATATGTTAGATCAGTTGGCATGTCTGCTATCATATTTATTGACAAAAACGCACAGGCTAAAAACGAAAAACAGAAATCACAGTTCATAAGTGAGTGTTGTTGTCCAGCCAGCACAGGCAGCCAATCGCCCAGTAGCTGGAGCTCAACTCTGACATTTTTCAAATATTTTCACAAACAATAGCCCCAAATAAGGCTCAGATAAATTGGTCATCGTATGAGGGAGAAATGCAGACATTCAATTTGATTAAATTGTTGTTGTTTTTAAACATCTTGATTGCCATGTCTTATATTAGAGTTGAAATTATCATTTAATTAATCGGTAGATTTTCTTCTTTTAGAAAAATCAAGCAATAGTCCAAGGATATACGACTAAACTTTCCTGATTGTAAGGATATGCTGCTTTTTCCTTATGTGACACCAAATCTGAGGTTTTTGGTTTATGGACAGTTGATTGGCCAAACATGAATTTTGTCATGCTTTAATAGGTTAATCCAGTGTTTGTCTTTATTTAAACTCGAAAATCATTGAGAGCATTACAATGACGTCAAGCAGGATAAAAAATGAGAAAGAAAATAAACATAGGCTACATATACATATACTGTATATACACACACATACATATACACATCATAGAGAAAGAAGATCAGTTAAAACCGAAATGCAATTAATGAGCAGTATTAAAATCAAAAAATAAATTCAAACAAGTGCAATCAATAGTTAATAATTAAGGATCTAAAATGTCCATAAGAAACCAGTGTCTTGATCTTTAAAGTGCTTTGCAGAAAATTCCAAGCTGATGGTGCATAGAAGCTAAAAGCAGATCTTCCAAGCTCAGAATGAGCTCTAGGATCCTGGAGTGTAAGCCAGTCATTAGACCTCCAGTGTGACAACACTCCTAACATGTGTGACACGTTTTTATAATGTGCATAGAGAATATGCAAGACAAGACCACCTATTTAATCTAATGAAAGATAAAAGCAGAGTAATAGCCTCCAGCATGTAACGGCAGTTTTGGAGATGCATGAAAAGAGGAAGACCTGGGACAGGTTTCAACTTTGCTTTCAGTTGTTTTCAGCTGTTTCAGTATCAGATCCTTGAGTCCTGGGGTTACTCTCTGTTAGTTTTAGTGAACCACTTACAAAAGGGGTACAATAAAAAGACATAACCCTTCTTAGCAATGATTCAATAGAGAGACAATCATTACTGAAGTGTTTGTGTTAAACACAGATGATGAGTTGTAGGAGGTCAACTGAACCTGAGGGGTCCCATTATGAAGCATTCAGACAACAATTAGTTTGGAGTCCCGTGCTCTAATATAACTACCAGCTCTATCTCTTATAGAGTAAACCCGATGCTGGGTAGCTGCAAAGCAACAACAGTAAGCAACATACAGAAAGCACCACCCAAAACGAACTGTCCTCAAAAAGTCTACCTAAACTTTCTTCAAGATTTCGTTCAGCAACAAAGGGGCACATTGTGATTTATGAGATAGATAATTTGGGAATTCACTAACTATTGAAATGAGGAAGTGCTCAATGAACCAGCTTATTATTGATCAAAGAAATGAGGGGGTTAAGGAAGTAGATGTTTTGTTGAAATGGGAATGCTGCTTAGTTGGACGACAAAGAGTAACGGTAAAATAACTGCAACTATATAGGAGATTTAAAGGGAGTCCGGCCTGGACTTTGGGTGAGACAGCTGAGCAGATCTTCTGTCAAGGCAGCCCTGGGATGTATGGAGCTAGCGCTATATGCAGGGCTAACTGGGCTCTGTAGCTAACCCACCCCTCTTTACTCTACAACAGTCATTTTGGCTGACCCCTGAGACCAGATAAATCAAGTTTGACTGTAGAGAGAAAAATAGCGCAGTGGTTTTTCTGGGTTTGGCTCCAAGCATTCCAGGGCTGCTCTCACCAAACCCACGCTCAGGTCTCTGGACACTATCATATGCAGGAGAAAGACAGGGATGTAAATTAACTGTTAGAAACACAACAATAAAAGCTGCAGGAGCAGTGTGCCTCCAGGGACCATGCTCCAGTGTTTACTATGCAACAAAACAACCTTAAAATAAGGGGGGAAAAAAACTCACTTGAGAAATGGCGTCTGATGGACTGATACAGCAGATCTACTAAATGAGTGCAGCAGCTAACAGTACTGTAAGCTCTATGCCGACGAGGGCATGAGACATCAGACCGCTGGGTATATAATGGTTATTTTATTTTGAATATTTTATCCATCCAAAAGTTCAACACCATCCAGGGATTGATTAATAAAACAGTCAACTATTTAACTTCAAGCAACACCTGTCCTAGTATGGACTCAAAGAACTGCTTGTTTTGTTGTAGACTGGTTGCCTCAATTAGTCCCTGCATGCTGCATTCATTCAGTGCCACAGTTTTGCTCTGTCTGGCAGAAGACATCCTGCCCCACCGGGTTGATTCTGAAGCGTGAGCGCAGACCCCTAGCAGCTGTACAAATGGTTTCACAAGATCATAGGAGAACTACAAGATCACGCGGGAATAAAGAGAAAAACACGCAAACAAATGTTGCTTTGTCTTTCTGTGGATGGTTTTCTTATCATTCTTTGCATGTGTCGAAAAAAAAATAAAAAATAAAAAACGATCCAGAGGCTGTATTTTGTTTTATTTTGAAAGTGTCTGGATGCTCTCTGTTTCCCTGTTTGATTTCCTGTCTTTGTCAACCTATTCTGTTCAGCTTGACGCATGCTTGCAGCATCTCCGTCAAAAATAGACGGTGCGTATTTGAGATGGAGCAGAGCAGATTGGCGCTGTTGGCACGCTGTGTAGACGGACTGCTGGTTTGTGATGTGGAAAAAGGAGGATTGACTATGTAGCAGAAGGACCATATGAAAATTGCATTTGGTTAGTCTTGCTATAAAACATTATGTAGAACCATGTAGAATTTCAACAGACTGGAGACTTTGTAAACTCTGGAATAGCATTCACCTCATCTTAATCCTTTTGACCGAAACAATATTAAATCCGAATCAAAGGTAGAAAGCCACCACATGTGTGTCAATTTGTCCATAGCTTCAAACTCCCAGGGCCTATCCAGGAACAGCAGACCTTTCATGGAGCCATACGCCCTGTTCTACCCCTGCAGTGTTAAACACAGCACCAGTTTTAGCACTCCCACCCTTTACCCTCTCCCTCCCCCAGCCCGGCACTGCTAACATAGTGCTACCCTCAGCCTGTTCATTTGAATGGGCTGCTGACATGTCACTATTCTCTGGGACCTGAGCCCAGAATGTTCCACAGAGCTAACCTTAGGGACAGAGTGCGGGTCCCAACCGTGGATCAATGACAAGGCTGTAGATGTTCTCACACTCAGCCACCCAGCAACAGACTGAGCCTCAGTTGGACGTAACATGGAAACAGCCCATGTTAAAACTGAATTCATGAAACTGACTTTAACATTGACTGTACATTTTGATCAAGTATTATCAAAACAAATGTTGATTAAAAAAAGCTTCAGAGCCCTCAATAGCTTTTCAGAAACCATTTGTCAGCAAATGTTGTCTTTTTATATGGCAATTCCAAACTGCTCTAACACACAATCTTACAGTTAGCCAAAGTCTTTTACATAATTACATGAAGTTACTTTAACCCCTGCATTAGCCAAGCAAATAACCACTACTAGGAGTTCATTACAGTACACCAATACCTGGACTCTACAGCTGTTATAAAAAACAACAACTGTTGTCTAAACTTTAGATTGAGATATCCGTAGTATTCACCTTACAGCTTTTACACTCACCAGTCTTAAACATGTTTTCTTGATGCGCCATTTTCAGTTTTGTAGATTTCTGTCATAGCCTGCAGCTTAGTTGTTAGAACTCTGCTTTCTTCTTTTCTCCACAGTAAAAGACAAACGTCACACAGTGGACTTTTTTTTTCTATATTTATGTGATTATAGTTAACCCCAGAGTCTGTGACTAGGACCTTGCCCCTCGCAAACGTCTGCTTTTCTTAGTAGCGGTTTGTTCTTCTTCAGTCTGCTGTTGAGGTAGAACAGACTGTTTCTATGCATAAAAGGCCAATCATAATCAATTATTTAACTCAGTCTGTAATAAAATTATTGATGATGGCTGTAAAATTTACCAGCTAGGACACATTCTACATCAACCTTTCAGAAAACAACCCCAAAGCATTCAAAAAGCCAGTTAATTTGAACCTAAAAGAAGCTATTTTGCAATAAAATTCTTGCTACAACTTGTCAGGACACTGAATATCCTTTCCAGTTTGAATAAAAAAAATGTAATTGCTGTAAAAAACTTGAGTAATCTTTATCTTGTCTCTCAGGTGTCACTGCCAGAGGATTTCTTTGTTTTAGACGCACACAGGAATAGCACAGTCTAAATCCCTGGGATCATGGCTGTGGAACCCCACTTGTTAGGTGTTTAGTTGCATCACTGCCATGCCGATGTTCCACAGTGTCTAGGATTTCAGAGGTGGAAGGCCACTTTATGCCATGTACTCTGCAAGGGTGAAGTTGTATTGGGTGTCCCTACTCTCTGTACATGCATCATTGTGGAGCATGTAAAACCATGGTTAAAAATATCTGTGGCAGCTGAGTGTGAAAGGTGGTTTGAGATAACTCACAAGCACAAAGGTTTAATTGGATCTACTTGTTGGTGTATTGACTGTAAATTGCTCCTCACTGCTAGCAAGAAACCCTTTGAAGCTTTCTCAGTTGTACACCCCCTTAATGCTGAGCTACCTTTGATCTTGTTCTTTAAATGAAAATGACTTGTGTTTGCACACTTGCTTTGTTGTTGGGGAAAGATACATGAATAATGTCACCCATAAACAAATCTCACACTGTACCCTTAACTAATCTTTTTAAATAATTACCAGCATATAAGAAGTCATTAAACCTTGTGTGAATCGATGCATCACTGCTGGGAAGCTTTACTATTTCTTTCTACTGAAAAAAGCCAAGCATTGGTTGTTGTGAAAATGGGGTTTCAATGTATATTTGACTCATCAGAAAAAAAGATAGAGCAGAAAATTGAAGTACATTACTCCTGTACAGCTTTCAGACTTGACCGAAAAGATCGAAACATTTAAAGTTGAAATATTCATACAATCTGAGACAGAACATTTTAGCTCTTGATGCTAGCATTTACCCTCATTCAACTGTTGATAGATATTTTTAAAAAGACAGTAAAAGTTGTCCTATTATTACTGAAGACCACATTGCACAAACTTTTGTGTCATCCAGACGAGTGTAGCCTTCTGCTTTTGTTTGTTGACATGGGGGAAAAAAATTACTCAAAAAGGTTGTTGCCAATAAACTTCAGGCGGTGCATGGCTTTATCTACAGTGTGTGCATGTTTAAAATTAGAGGAAGGTATATCTTTGAAATGTTCTCGTTTTGTGTGTGCAGTGCTGTCTACAGCTCCTCTAGTAATCTTGGGCCTTGACAAGACTGATGAATATTGACAATAGCCATACAAAGCAAGTAATGTAGTAGTAATAGTAGTGCTGGATACATGATGTTTCAAATTTCTAGTACTTGCTAAGGTAACCTGCAAGACATTTGGAAATCTGTATACCTAAGGGATGATTTTAATCAGTAAAATTAAAAATTAATTGTGATTTTTAATCCACAGAAGTTTGCTATTCACTGTTTTAACTGTTTAAAGTATTTCTGCACGCTTTCATTCCCTCCCGTAATTTTGCAGTCAAGCAGAAGAACCTTTTATGTCCTTTCAAAATAAAACAGGAAATAAATTAATGTAGGTGTAAGGCATTTAAAAGGCTGAATAAAAGCAGCATATATAACAAATTAAAAATCCTATGTTAAACCAAGCATTCACACAATGAGTTCAGTATATCATTACATCCCTGTTTTAAATAAATTGAGGTTTGACAAGTCAAATATGACTTTCTGTTTGGGAATCCTGGGCAACCAATTGTCTAAGCTAAAGAGAAGAGGTTACATGATGATATATAAAAGGTTTTAGAGCAACATGTGGTGAACATGGTGAAGAGCTGAAACAGACCACAAATATTATCAAATTAAAGAAACTATACAAACAATATATTTTAGACGGGTATATGGAAGAGGGAAAGTTATTTTAGGGGTATTCCTTTATATATTGTAACACTGGGTGGATATTAGGATTGTAAATACACTGGGAATGTTATTTATTTTATGGGGCAAATGAACTGGGGACAAGTTTGTTTATTTGTTGTAAATCATTTATAAACTAACAGAAGAAATGTAACATAGGGGTAGGGATATATAAGTTTTACTTCTTCCTACTCCTTTACGGACACTGTTACTTTTGTATTTTTTTTTTTCCTTTTGTTTATCTTATTTTAAATTTTGGTTAGAAATAAAGTCATTCATTCATTATGCAATTTTTCTCTGGTGGCTCACACAGGGTGGGATACAAAAACCCTGTCCACAAAATAAACGTTGCCGTGTTCCAGTCACCAATTTTGATAAATCAGAGTAATTTCACAGCTTCCCAATTCATCAGCTACTGAAAAGGCAATGGACTGTGACAATCCTGAGGGACATCAGAATTTATCTCGATGTAAGAAAACAACAAAATACTTTTTAACCAAATACCTTTGATAATTGAACAGCTGAGGATGGCATTCAGCCATTGCATAGCTAATATAACCATTGAATAGGAATTAGTAGTGTGTAATACCATCAAATATAAAGGAATGGAAGTTGTGAAGTGGCTGTCTGTAAAGCTCAAGTCCACAAATGCTGATTTACCTTGAATTGTGGTTTCCAATGGTTATACAACTCACGACCTGGAACACAGTTGTACAAATGTATATCAGACTTTGATCTTTCCACCCTTAGCTTGACATCATTAAAAAAAGGCGGTTTGTAAATATGTTGAATGTTCTTTTACGGGACGTGTATGATAGGCTGCACTGTAAAAATGATAACTAGCAATTGTTGGCCTCAATAGCGTTTTAAAACTGACCTGACTTAAAATTATAGATCAGCCATATTCAACTAATAAAACCTTTGTTTCCCAACAAACTTGCCCCTATTGTTGAGCAAACACGTATTTTCATGTCAGTATAACAAAAGTATGTGAGTTTCAATCAAAGCGCCCTTGTCTTGTTAAGCTATCTCCATCTGCGCATGCTCAGTACACTCCTACGGGGTTTCCTGGACAACGCTGAGTGGGCTGCACATGAATGAGTCAGATAAACGAGCAGGATCAACAGGTGGTCAGACATATTATCGGGAACTTCACGACGGAAAATTGCGGATTTTGTGGATAATGCATTTCAGTCTTGAAAATTAAGGCTTCCCTGTGTCTCCACCTTTTTGTGTTTACTTGGAGGACATACAACCGCTGTAGCTGGGTGCGATGGAAGCCGCAGACTCAGTCTTCCTAAGCTAGTAAGTATATTTTTTTAAGAAAATGTTTCCTGTAAAGTGCAATTCATTGTTTTAACCTCAATGGGGATTAATGTTGTTAATTTTTTGGCGTTGTTTATTGAATATGGGGGAGGGGCGGATAGTCGTGGGCTTGTTGGCTTGTATGATTAGCATTAGCAAACACAAAGTGTGTATGTGAGACCAGCCCCTTATCATGGATAGCAGTATAGCTGTGGACGTAGCCGTCCAGTATGTGCACAGGCTAGGCCATTTTTAAATGCTTCAGCTCTTAAAGTAAGGACTACGCTTGTTAGAGTGTCTGCATCATGCATGTGTGAGCTTGTGTCTGTGTGTGACAACAGTCCGTAGCTTCACGTTAGCAACATTACAGCCGAAAAACAGATAGTTCCTAATATAAACAGCACTGCGCCGCAGCGCGCACGGATGTAAGGTAAACAGAGACACACGAATACGCTTAAGTGTGTGCATGCGTGCGACACGCATACGTGCGTGAGTGCAAGCGTGTTCATGTCAAAGCTCATACTAGTAAATAAAAGGTTAAAAAAGATTAAAACGATCTCTGTAGATAACAGAAGATTTTTTATTCACCAAAAGATTATTATATAGTGTTTGTAAAGTTGAAGTCCTTGAGGGGGGGGGGGTCACAAATATGTCTGTGCTCAAGCAGTTTTGAGAGTTACAAAAAAGAGTTAACACATGAATAAATAATTAATGTGGTGTAAATGGCTAAAATAATTTGTAATTTTCAATGTGATTAAATTCAGGTTTTATGAGGAAAGTTATAAGATGATTCAGCACTATTGGTTGGAAAACTGTCAGTATTAATTTAAAAATAAGTTTAATGACCAGATGTATGTTGTGTATAACTTCAGGTAGTATGAACTGATGGAAATGCACCTTTGGTTTGACTGATTTATTGATATCGTTCATCATTAATGAGTTTTGCTTTTTTATTTTAAGATGTATTGTTTTGTACAGGGTAGTCTATTCAAAGAACAGGTTGGCTATTTTTATTCACATTCATCAATGTGCTTTAAACTTTGTGCAAATAAAACACATTTTAGATTAGGATTATTGAAATCCATAGCCGTATTTGTTTAGGCTACTTAGAACACTAAAGACATTTGTAACTATTTAACTAATACAGCCCTGCTACAGGCAACAGACAAATATTTAAATTCCCACTCACAATTTATTGTCATATTATGCATATAGATGTTAGCTGCTCTAAGCTAATACATCATTTTCTACATCTACTTTTCCTCTTGTTTTTGTTTTGTTAGTATTCTTGTCCAATGTCATGGCTGTCCATTGACCCTGAAAGAGCCAAATCGTGGAGAGGTGAATCATGTTCCAGATCATCCACAACACCATGACGATTCTTCTCTTAAAGAAGAAAGAATTCTGGTAGAAGGAATGTATAAAAAGAAGAACACAACATTGATACAGAACAAGACGGCACTGACCTTTTCCCGAAGAACACTTTTCTAGTGTTCAGTAAGTATTGGAAACTGTCATGGTCTCTGATGTTAATCATGAGTCACAATTTTAACTTCATTTTTTCAACAACAAAAAAAATCACCAACAGCTGAATGACAAGAATGTTAGTAAAGTTAAAGTTTGAATCAGTAGAATGTATTTTGCCATTTAGTTTTCCATAGCCCTTCAGTAAGTATATTTCCACAGGCCACTGGACCTGAAGACAGGGCTCTCAGCGGGGTGTTTGTTGCCATCCTCTCCATCACTGAAGATGATGAAGATGAAGATGCTCTAAATGCTGTGAATATGGCTGTTTTATTGGAATAGGCCGTCGTGCTGCATCACACCCCTGCACAGACTTTGCATATCTCTTTGGCCTTCCGTATGCCATGAACATTGACTATCCAAAGCAATTCAGTCCATCTTTTTCGGGCTTGGATCTGTGTGCTCGCAGTGCACACTGTCTCTGAAAACAAAGCTATCGCTGTAAATGTTGATCAGGAACCCACCCTGAGACTGACAACTAAGGTAAACGAATAACACTCTATTGGACAATTTCTCTTACTTGCAAATGTCATGTGACGGGACATGTTTGATTGTACTTGAGGCCAGGCCAAGTGTGTACATTGACAATCGAGAGTTCACATGAGGAATAAAACAAGGTTTCCGCTTTTCTTGAATTACATACTTTTTCGTTAATTGAACAAGAATATCCATGTTTGTTGAAGGTGGAAATTCATGACATTAAAGCTAGATTTTTATTGTTGGCCTAACATAAAATATTGAGTAGTACAAATACAAAGTTTATTCCCACTTCATTTAAGTTTTATGAATTGATGCAGCAACCATTCAGACATGAAGTCTGAGCATTGATTCATAATGATTCCTTTACGACTTCTGCTGAGGGATGAAAAAAACTGAATAAATGTATAAATTCCCCCTTCAGGCTCCAATACATATACATCACAATACAATTTTTTCAGACCTCATTATCAGGTTAGGGTCAGAGAGTCTGCTCTGAGACACCAGGTTGACACGGTTGCACATAGAACACCATGACATTTAGAGTGATATTTGGCATCAGTGGTTATGGTCATCTCTTGCAGTGTCCCGTGATCTGCTTAAACTGGGGAGTCAGCATTCTTTAAATAACCAAAGCACTGGCGCAGGCTGACCAGCTTCATGCAACTAAGTCTCCACCCAGTCTCCATTACTTCCCATACCATTCCCATAGGGGTCCAGGCAGGAGGTAAACTGCCATCAGGAACAAGAGCAGTACTGACTGAGTGTAAACTGACCTCCTTCGTGAAGCCTGTAGCCTGTCACCACAGCCACTTAACTGAGGATGGCTCAGCACAGATACTGCTTTAGATGTTTTGTTTTTTTAAGTCTTTAACTTTCTAATAATACACAGTATAAGGGAGTAAATGTTTCATTGATGAAAACAGAAAAAATCTATTTGTCTACCTGGTGAAGAAACCAAAGTGAAAAGTGAGTGCATCAGAGGACCAAATTATCAAAGCACAATCATTCCTACTTTAGTGTGGTGATGGTTTGAAATCGTATTTAATAGTCCTGAGGATATCCTCCACACTCAATGCCAAGCCACCTAGTCAGTGTACTTTACATCTTTTAAAAAATGCTTTAGTTTCCTGTAGTAATTATTCTTTTTTGCATTGTCAACATAATTTTTTGTGTTGTTTATCTGGTTCCATTAACCATAAAGTTTAGTTTTAAAATGCCTGTTATTAAAAACAATATCATACTAAAGAGCAAGCTTAAAGGCTGCGTCATTCCAATCATTCCAGGGCTTCAAATATAATTGCAACACAATGGATCACAAAACACAAGATGGGTGCCACTACTGTGATGCATTACCTGCAACATGTAAGATTCATACTTGAGGCTTATAATCACTGATCCATGACCTCACCACAAGACAAAAGTTGTGACCTGGGCTAGCAGAAGGTTTTTACATTCATATGTGGCTACTCATCAAGAGGCGCATTTGCAGTGTACAGACACTTCATATGTAATCTCCACTTTAATCCAGTAAACAAGCTTTATCATTTGTAACAACATTCATAGTTTCTTTTCCACAGGCTTCTGTTTTTAGAATTTTTGAAGCAGCCTCATCTTTCACGATGACAAAAACAAGTCAACTCTTTGAACTAACAAATACAACCTCAAAATTTGTCTTCCAAGTCTTTGCTGAAACCAAAACAGTCACCCGGAGACACAATTGACAACTTTTAGCAGTACTCTTCATAACCTTCAGCTTGATGACGATAAAGTAGCCATACTCATTTCCTTGCTAATGTCAGTTTAAGAAAAAAAAGGTCCTGTATAGCAGGACTTCCAGTTCACTCTTGTCCTTAGATGCACCAAAAGAGGAACCAGCTGACAGTCACATCGCATCCAGGAAGCAGTCAATACACTCAACTATTGCTTCTGGTCAACTGGTAATGCATTATGCAGGTACAGATAGTAATAAAAAGAAATACTCACACAGTTTT
Organism: Labrus mixtus; assembly: GCF_963584025.1. Classification (NCBI taxonomy): domain Eukaryota; kingdom Metazoa; phylum Chordata; class Actinopteri; order Labriformes; family Labridae; genus Labrus; species Labrus mixtus. The sequence goes on along the minus strand of NC_083614.1, from coordinate 16,382,970 downwards.
CTGAGACACATGTCTAGGACAAAGTTAAGTGTTTGGCTTACATTTGAGTAATATCAACAAGCAGTAAAAGTTTCTAGCTTTCCTTCGGCAAAGAAGAATGCAATGACTTTACAAAGACTATTCCAGTAGGTCTGGTGAAATATATCCAGTTTTTAAGATCAACTGATTTTCAAATGAGATATAGGATAAGACAATATCGTTTACATCAATACAGTTTATTTTGCTTTAAAATAACATATTTGACCTTTTCCAGTTTGCTTGTTTTTCCTCTCTGTCTGTCCCTCTTAACCCTGCTCTGCCTCTCTCCCTCTCTGAGAATGTCTTTACCCATTCACAAATGGGTCGTTTATTTTTGTCATTTTTCATGTACATGTTGACATTGTGCAGCTGGCTGTTAATAAAAAAAGTGTCTGTGCGACATGAGGCCTGTGTTCATTTGACTAAGAAACTAATGTGTTTTTGTATGTCTTTACAGAAAAAACATATTGCGAAATATTGTGTATTGTCATTCAGCTAAAAAATATCGAGAGAGGATTTTTGGTCCATATTGGCCAGCCCTACTTAAGCTGTGAATATTGTTGGGACTAGCTCGGGTCTACACTTTCTAAAAATACTTAAGCCATACAGTGGCCTAAAACAGCCTGAATTTAGCTTCCTTATGAAAGTAGGGGTCTGCCAAGTTGTATACACTTTACAATAACAATAACAAAGCTGAGGTCATGAACATGTATTACATCCCAGATCACACCACATCTTCTAAGTTGAAATATGTGTCACTCTGTTGTTCTTCCTTTTCCTTTGCCGAGTCCCACCTCACCCTTGATCTTGGGAGCTTGCCAGTGTTTGAATTATGAGGAAGCTGGAAAGGCTCAGCCTTTCTACAAGATACCCGAGCCACACTAGGAGCAATCGGAGCTCAAGTTTGGGGTGGTGGCATGCCTGATAATGATTCGCCTTTAATTTTTTATTAAAGTATAACACCAACTTGATATGGTAATAAAATGCTGAAAGAAAGATAATGGGCTGACTCTGGGTGAAGCTTTAAACAGCAGTTACCCTTTCAGCTCATTTTAAACAATGGTCATTTTTTATGTTTATGGTAAGTAGAATAAAATTTTTCAACGGCTTTGAAATTTTCAATCAAGTAATATAATTTAGTTTTTGGGTTGAAAAACCATGTTGAAGTGTTGCAGTACCTCTTTAATGAAAGATTAACACTTTCAATGAAAACAGATGAGATTTTAACCCTCTCCACCAAAGCAGCAGATGAGTTGTTCTACTGTATTAATGGTGTAAGGCAGTGAAGCAATACAAGATTGCATACAGTTGAGATACTCTGCATTATTCTCATATAAGGTTGTGAAATACAGTTCAAATCTACCCAGGCTAAATGAAGAACAAACGGAAACTCTTACACAGCAGAAAATAAGTGGCACAGAGTTCATGTTAAATGTATCACGTAACAAACTGATAGAAATCTGAACACATTTTTTCTATAAAAAACATGGAAATATATTTTGTGTAAATCTTTGTTTGTGCACATGTTTTAAGTGTAAGTTGCCGGCGAAATGTATATTTGCACTACTGCTTGGTTAAGTTGTAAGGCTTTCATTGTTGCCTTTGAATTTCAGTGTGCTACTTTTAAATAAGCATGGCTCTGAACTCTTGTGAGTGAAGCTCACTGAGAAGACGTTTGTTTGCATGAAATGTTAAGTTCATAGATACAGCTAATATGATTCAGACAAGCGGCACCCCTATGCATGATCTCTTTCTGCCAGAAGAGTGGTTTGATGTAAGCTCCTCGTTTGACTGTGAAGACAGTGAGACTAGGCCACAATAAGAGCTCTTAAAGTCATGCTAACAGTGCCTGTTCAGTTGTGCCGTATATCACTGATGTCTGTTTGATGCAGACGGTAATTAATAGAATGTTAAAATGAAAAGTCAAAAAAGATGGTACAGCATATTTTTGTATCCCCCATGCTGCTCTGAAACTTTACCACAAACCAAGCTAACACTGCTACAACATACAGACACCTTTTACACAATGGCCTAGAACTGGTCAAACCATGAGTAAGGGTTTTTAACTCAAATAACAGAGAAAAGGTGATACAGTAAGCATACATTGAGCAATGCAGCTTCAATTGGCAAGTAAGCTGTAGCATAAAAATCCAGTAGACAGGGACTCTGTTTAGATGTTCTTGTCAACTTTTGAATAGTTCAATAAAGCACAAGCCATAAATTACATTAGAAAAAACATGTCTTTGAAGAAATAGAAGAATGGTGCTTAAGATGGGGAAAAATGATTCTCCTTAAGGTGAGCACTGCCCAATATAACTCTGTAGAGACCATGATGCTTAGACAGCTAACCCTGTTTTAACCTGACTCCACATGAAAAAACAAATCAAAATTGACATGAGCTAGCAGGAGTTAAGCGTACACAAGATAATCGGGTCGATTTTGGGCCCTATTTACTCATTCCGACCAAAGACAGCACATGCCCGATTTTCTGATGGTTCCAAAGGTTATCTTGCCAGATTCTGCTGTGGTGTGAGGTGTGTTAAATGTGATTTTAACCTCCCCGATCTGCTCAGAAGACGGTCGAGGCCGCACTGATTTGAAATCGTAAATATTAAATGTGTTTGATATTTACGATCAGATATCCTGTTTTGTGGGGACAACACCGAGGATGGCCGAGTACGGATCTCTACGAATTGTCACGTGGAACGAAAAAAAGAGCCAATCAGTAAGCAAGCTGACTGAAGCAGGAAGCATAACAAAAATTGAACATGGTGACAACAGCAAACGCGAAGCATAGAGTTAGATGGACGATATAAATTAAGGACCAACTTGTTGTTTTCTGTCAACAGCACAATGTTTATACAACATGTCCTGTAAAACTAACCACAATCCAAGGAGTTTGACCAAAATGTTTACCGTAATGGATGTAGCAGCTAGCCACATTTAGCTTGACCATCATCATGGTTGTTTTGTCTTAAGTCACGTTTAGATAGTAGAGACTCTGGTTGATGGTGAATGAATCCTTAGTGTGTGTTCTGCTGAGTTGGGCATCTCGTTGCACACGACACTATAAGAACCGAACTGTTTTAATGTGTCATGATTGTCGTCATCTGAGGGCTCTCTCACATTTTAAAACTCTTTTAGTGTGTACCAGACCTACGATGATAAAACTTACTGTAAGGTCATATAAGATTGTTAGCTATGCAAGTTAGATGAGCACAGATTATATATAATCCGACAACCAGACTCACTCAGATGACAGTCACCAGTTAACATGGTCACTCTTTTAAACGTAACACCGGCATGGACTTTGCCGTTTTTAGCAATATAAATAGTGTCCCGTCACCGTGTGCTGTTAAAGTATCACAAGTGCCCCAAACTCACGATGGCCATTACTTTCCTGAGCGCTGGTCACGTGACTGAAAGCTATGAATATGGATTACAAAAAGCATTATCACTCTCCAGAGTGTCAAGCAGTTACTTTCAAGTTAAGTGACCATCTTGTCCATGATGTACTGTAGATTTTTTCCACAAGTGTTTGATAACTGCAAATTAAGGATCAACGCAAGAAATGTGTATAGATATCTATCTCTACAGATTGAACATTGATCTAAGAAAGATATCTATATCTTATATATATATATATATATATATATAGGCCGATATCTTTCTTAAATCAATGTTCAATCTGTAGATATATATATATATATATATATATATATATATAGGATTTTTATACTCCCCGACATTGATATCGGCCACAAAATCCCATATCGGTCTAGCCCTGCCATTATTTTCCCACGAATACAAAAGCACAAACAAGACAATGTTGAAATGCTCAACAACAAACAGAAAATTATTTCTCAAAACATATTGCATAATCTGACAACAGACTACTTCCATCAAAAGCAAGGGCCCTTTAAAAACTTAAAGAGATGAATTCACTGCTCTCCTGTAGCAATATTTTTTGAGTCAAAAGGGGTGTGCTCTATATATTTAAAACATATCCTGTGTGTCATACATTGGGTCTACACCTAGTAGTCCCTGAATTACCTGTGAAAAGTGTATTGTTCAGGCTTATTAGCTAAAAGGCCCGCTGCAGTGCACACAGCAACAGAAGCTTGAGATATGGCCCTGTCCTGCTGGCCTCCAAGGTTTTCCCTGTCAAATATTTATAGAAGCTGAAACGTTAGATGGCCATCAACAGACTTGGGCTATTTATCTAGACCAGAAGCTACAAGAAGTACCAGGAGCAGGAGTAAGATTTGAATGATTACATGTAGGATTTCACCTCCCCCCCCCAACAAGAACAGACACTAAAACCTGTTATACTGTTAAATAACTTCGACGCACCTCTAAAGCTATCAAATGAACATGATCCTTTTGGTGACAGTGTGGGGGTTGGGGGGAAAGGAGATGGACATCTTGAACACGAATACAGGGTACTTTTCCACACTATTCACGGTGTTGTCATGCGATTCTCGTCTAAAAAAGAAAGGAAAAAAAAAAAAGAAGGTCTTTCCCAGAGTTAACAACCGAAAAAGATAAAAAATCAGGGCTTATATTCACACTATCATGACCCTTTAACATGAAATGATCGCAGCTGCTGTTAGCTGCTAGTTTTTTTTTTTGACAGCTTAACAAACTTTCTGGAAACATATGTACACACAACAAAAGTTACTTCATATTTTCGGTTAACATTTGTTAAGACAGTGTACCAACAGAGTTTAAACTGTTGCGCAAACTAAAAAAAAGCAAACACCCCCCCCCCCCCCCAAAAAAAATGAAATAACTACCAAAAGGCTCGGTTTCCAGTAGCACCGAGCAGTAAGCTCGCTAAATGACTGAGGACGATTTTAACACTCGGTGGTGAGTCTGGGTGTAGCTACTAAACAGCTACATCCACCAGCAGACAGCCTGGCCAGCTGAGAGCAGCTAAAGTAGACACTTTGAAACCAAACTAAGCAGTGTGTCAGGGTGCTGTGTGTGTGTGTGTGTGTGTGTGTGTGTGTGTGTGTGTGTATCACAGCATGAAGGCAGCAGCAGACTGAGAGAGGGGGAACTGACCTCACTCTGCCTGTCACTGACACACACACACACACACACACACACACACACACACACACACACACACACACACACACACACACACATCAAAAAATCATGTCTAAAATGTCGCGGTACTGTAAAAAGGCCATTTACCTTGCTGCTCTGATAGCCTTCGAACGCTTTCAGTGCGCTGTCAGTGAGTTTCACGTGAAACACGGAGACATTGCTACCGTTGCTGACTCTTCCACAGGACAGTCCGTAGCACTGCTCCTCCTTCAGCGCCGCCATCTTGCTACCGTTCCCACCACGCGCACGGACGCACTCTGTCGTAAAGCGAGATCTCCCGTTGCTTTTCAATGAATATTCAATGACCGGTCACTGATGATGAAGTCACTCAGCTAGAGTCACATCTATACGACAGAAAACTACCCTACACGACAGTAAACAACGTCACAATTTAATATAAAATCCATTAAATTACTGTTAAGCTGTTAAAAGTAGAAACTGATTTTTTAAAAACTAAATCTTTTAACTTCGCCTCCTCTGACACATCACGTGATTCTCACAGTCAATGTGTGTATTCGTGGTTTTCATGTTCTTCTTTTTTTTTTTTTTTTAAATAGAGAATAATGGGTGAAAGTATTGTGTATTAATTCCCCAGAGCATTTCAGAATGAGCACTGCACGTCGGTAATGCGTAGGAAGAGGGGAAACGATAGGTCATCCGAGTACGTCAGTGAAACGTCAATGTCTAAAAACAAAAAAACTAGTTGGGGGAATATCCAAAACATCTTTTGGGAATGTCCTGATCTGAACAAATAAAACACGATAAATGTAAACACCGAGTATATTCAAGGCATAGCTATGTTGTTTCCTTGAAAAGATTATTGTTTTATAAAGTTACAACACATTTATGATTTAAAAAAATTCCAATGAAAGATGTCTCATATTGAAGCACACTGATATTTTTAACTCAGTCCATTTTTAACAGACATAAAAGCAGCAGAGCCGTTTTTATTAGAAGTTGTACCAAGACCACTGCAAGATATTCAAACTTCAGAGAAGGAAGAAGGTTTGAAAAAATAATTAATGGAAACCTTGTCAATGAGGCACAAAAGGTACATTATGAGAAATGATGACACAATCCAGAAAATAAAACTTAAGTGTGATACATTTTATTGTTTTATAAAACCATCAAATGCTGGGAATGCCAGGATATGCAATGAACACTTCATTTTTCATTCAGTTAAGAGTAAAAGTGACATTTTGGTCCGTGGAACTTTCATGTACTCTGAAGGAGCCAGATATTTGTTGGCGACACATTAATTGTTATTTAGAAAGCAATAATCAAAAACTGTGAAATAAATAAACACATAAGGGATAATAATCAAAGGAAAACTACACCGGTGAAAAAGAAGGGTAAAGAAAAAAATATACAAACCCAAAGTTGGACCTGAAGGGACTGCCTTCAACATTTGGTCTCAATCATCAATAATTGAGGTAATAATGACTAAGATTTAATAATTAAAATAAAGCATACTTCAGCATATTTAACAGCCACATTACTGGAAAAATACTCTATGAACCATTATCTGTGAGTGCATAGGTAACTGCATCTCTGTCAGCAAGAAACTAGTTATAGAACAAATGTTGAAAATAAAGTCAATCTAGCTGATTCTGCTTTGTATATATTCACGATTAACCAGGATTATATGACTGCTAGTTCCGACCGAGTATTTTGATTGGACAAGAGGACTTCAATGAGTCAATAGAGAACAACATCACTGTGACTTTTGTGTATTACCAGATGTTATGAATACCACAAGTAGACATTAGAGCAGACAGAGTTTGTCCTGATTTATGAAGCCGGTACTTCTGAATCACAAAACAGACCCTTATTTCTCTTGCAGCATGATCGATAAAAGCATACAGATAAATGTACACAAAATATATTGCTGGCCTGAGGTAACCATGGACACAAACAAAGTAGCATGAGTGCAGTAGATTGGTTGGGTTGATTGGCAACAAGTCGGATTTCAGTTGAGATGTGGAACTAGTTGAGTTAATGGAGCTAAAAAAAATGATTTAGTTATTTTCTAATGTTTTCTATGTGCTGGTAGTATAACTGTTGTATAAAAGCAATATCGAGCTTTAAGTCGAGATGTTGTTCTGCATATTAGCCCTGCTGTGACTATCTTTGGCTTGAGGCCATGACCAAATCACAGCAGTTGTGCGATATTGCTTCAATAGCACATCCTCCAGCTTTGAATTGAAATCAAATACACACCGTCATGTTTATGTATGAAACAGTTTTGTTGTTTAGGCTGTGTCTGATTGTCATTACCCTTTGAGGCAGTGCATTTGCTTAACTGTATTGTTGTGAGGTTGTTCTTTTAATTTATTTTCCTTTGTGTACGTTTAGAAAGTGGATACAATTTTAGTTACAGGTTCAAAATATCTGTCTGCTGTACTGTATAACATTGTTTGGGTGTTTTTTGTCTGGTCTAGCAGGTTATATGTGATGGTTATAGAGAGGTTGTTAAAGCGAGAACAACAGGCAAAGTAAAAAAAGCATCTTCATTAAGCCAGTAAACATAAAACATTGTACTGTAAAGAGAAAAAGTGAAATTACATTTTCTTTCTTATGGGAAATTATAAATTAACTGTACAATATTTTGCTTTTAAACTATAGCATAATATAAAACAGAAAAACATAGCTATTTTGAATCGGAAAATTAACATTTAAACTCCCTCTATCTGAATCTATGGCAAACTATTTTTCATTTAATGCAAACAATCATTATCTACCAAAGACAAATACAATGGCAGCAAAAGAAAACAGTGTCTGGCATCCTTATATATATATATATATATATATGCATGAACCTTAATGTTCTTTAAGTGAGAACAGTGTCCATATGCAAATATTGATGTTTTATTATTAGTCACACAGTTCTCAAACATAGCAGAGAAAAGAGAGTGACAGTGAGGAAGCAACTGACCAACTGACATTTTTACCCCCTTTGGCCCACATTCAGATGATGTGCTTCTGTGTTTCTTCTCTCACATTGTCGCAGCTTGGTCAGGAAAAGTTTGGTTAATTTCTAGCAGCTATGACAACGGACAACGCTACACCACCAATGGCTACAGCAGTGGCACCAAACAGCCACTTCCAGCTGAGACCCTGGGGAAAGAGAAAGTAACACAAGTAGAGAGTAAATGTTTAGTAGGTTGGATTTTATCATTACACATTAAAAAAGGTCAAGCAATATTAGATTTAAGCTTTTGATATATGACTGAGACTGCTTATTCATGACACAAAGGTTCCTTTGACTCTAACAAACATATCAGCTCTAGTCATGTGATCATGGACAGACATTTCACTGAAACGCATGTGGTTGTTTTTTTGTTTTTTTTAATGGGATGACTTTCTCACCCATGAAGACTTGGCTCTGTGTTTCTGTGTGCTGCTGCCACTGGTGGGGTTACCCAGCATCTTTTTATACATGGCCTGCTCTGCTCCTCTCTGCTCTGAGTTTTTCTTCACCAGCTTGGAGAGCTCTGCGTGGATGGTCTATAAAGAAGAAACAAGACAAATAGGCTCCAGTTCAATACTTAATCTATACTACCAGATATTACAACATGAAGAAAACAACATTTGGACACTTTACAGTCTGATATTCTTCATTTTAGGATTGTCAAGATGACAATATACCCACATAACACAAGCAGCCACCAAGTGGCGTGAAAAACATAAGGCATTGATCCAACACAAGAAAAGTTTTCCGGGATAAATGGTACGTCAATCCTTGTTTCCTTCAAAGAAATTGCATCACAGAATGATTGTTTGATGGAGCCAACATGTCCACATGCTTCCAGGATATTGGTTCAGCTATTGTTTCATCACGGTCTAAGATATGAGTCATTTATGTACGCTTATATGTACAACACAAGCAAGGACCTAGAATGAAGGAAGTACCAACAAACAGCTTCTGCCAGTGAGGAGTTACAGTAGCCAATGTGTGATATTATAAGAGCCTGTACCAGGAGCTGTGTGTTGCATTCTCTGACAGGTAGGGTCTGATCTTATTGAAGACGTGCAGATCATATAGACACATCCAGGCAATCGTGGCCACGTGAACCTTTAAGTTTGGCTGGTCATCAATCATGACGTTGAGCTTTGGGGCAGACTCTGTGAGCATGAGTTTGGTTGGATATTTATCTGTGATTGTAAAGAGGGACTGGCTGGAGGATGACAAGGAGCATATTTTTGGATAGGCTGGTTCTTTAATCCATGTAGAGATATCAGCAAGGCTTGACCAAACTCGGGCAGACAGAAATGTCATTATGGGTGAATGACAGACAGAAAGAGCTGGGTATTGTCAGCATTGCAATGGTATGAGACACTGTGGGAGCAGATGACTACACCAAGTTAGTTGATGAATTGAGAAGAGAAGGGGATCGAGCACTGATCCTTGAGGCATCCCTGAGGATAAATTTTTGTGTTTGGAGGATTCTCTGTTCTAAGATACTCTAAAGGATCCCCCTGAGGTAGGACATGAACCAGAGAATGAGGCTCTATTAATTGGTGCTTATAAGCTATGTTGGTCAGCGCTAAGGAAACTGGTTAATGATTGTAAAAAAATGTATGATTAAACATGTACGGGCAGAATCAGTTAGTGTCTGTTCAAGTTGTTTTCCTCAAAGACATGAGGGTTCTGTTACATTCACAGCCCTGTGTTTGAACAGAGAACCCAGGGCAAGTTGGCACCAATATTCTGCAATCAACTACACATTGAAATGACAAAAATACACAACACTGACTTGTCCCCAGGGTGAGGATTAAGTAGGCTAAACAAATATGTTACATATACCCTGTCCTAACATAAACCATGTGCCCAAACACAGCGATGAGACAGTTTGAGGCTGTCTGAACTGGAACTGTCAAGTCTGCGTTACCAAGTCATAAGTAAACAAAACCCCAGACAAATAAATCTCCTCTCATCCAGTTGAGGAAACGATAGTGGGCGTAAACAGCTGACATCAGTGTAAAAAAATGTAGACAGCATGTCTGTCAGTGCCTAGAGAAGAGAGCGATGGCTTTTTCATCCTGTCAGTCTATGAAGCCTGTGCCTGTATGAGACCGCCTTATTGATTATAAGGGCAGCATTCTGGTATTGTCACTGACACGCAGGCTCAGTTTTTGCTGTTAGAATGAAAGGTTCTCCCTTATAGTAAGAACCTATAAGACACCGCTTGGAAGTACCCGTTGGCACATAGGTGCACAAGGTTGATAATTATGGATCGTCCCAATACTACCAATAATCTATAGCATGCATTGTTGTACTTCACAGGAATGTCAGAAAATTGGACATCACAGTCGTGGTTTAATTCCATTATGATTTACACTTTCATAAAGCAATAAAAGCAGCTATAGAACAAGGATATTCTGTTGGGATAACTCAAATAATGCCTTAGAAAATATACATAATTTCCCTGTTAGACATGTGGAAACACAAGGCTTCTCAAACTCATGCAGTTTGCAAGGTTGGGTTACAGCAGTATGCAGGGCTGCTCCTAAACACGGTAACAATAGTAGAACAATCATTTTCATTTGCCATGCAAATAGATATACTGATAACTTTAACATAAATTTGACTGACTTTCGAGTTTCACCAGGTAGGCATATGTTGTCACACTAATGACTTTTAGGAAGCAGGAGGATTCTCCAGTACTAATGTAGTTGTTTCTTTTCTTACTCTGTCATCTCAGGCTTAAGCAATGACATGGTATCTCCTTAAGTGGTTCTAAGGCCTATAGGTTTAACTTCTTCATTGTGCTTTTGTCTTTGAATATTTGATCAATTGAAAACTTATTTCCATCACTTTTCAGTGTAGAATCGAAAATGTGACACACCAAGTGCTTACAGATAGAACAGATTACTTGGACAAAACAGGCCCATTAAAACTGCATAGCTCATTTTGCTAATTCTCGCCCTTGTTGTACTTATAGCTTTATTTATTTTTTAGACTGGTCATTTGATTCATATTCTATTTATAATATACCTATATTCCTACTCCTATATTGTGTATATGAGCAACTGTAACGACCAAATTCCACCCATGGATAATTCAAGTATTTCTGATCCTGATATCATATCTTTTCTTGGTACATGAATTAGTCTATTGTCTCTTCACAGTAAGTGTTGGATGTGAAGATAAAGTGGTGGCCAGGCCATGTGCTGTTTGACAGATTGGTGTGGGGGTTCTAGGCATGAGCACCATCCGTCTGCAGCACACAGCTGATCCAAGAATCCCACACACTATGACCAATTCTGTCAGATGGCCTTCTATAGCAAAAGAACCTCACACTCCTGCCCCTCTGAACAGTAGAACAGTAACAGTGGCTAGGTATAAGATATTGCTGGGGTTCAGGCCGACCTATTTACAGCAACAACATGGAACCAGATCCTCTATAATGATGAATCAGCAGCCCACCTGACCTTGCATTACAAACTTATTGGAATTCTTATCCTATAGCACCATCTACTGGCCATAAGGAAGAACATTTCCCCATACATCATGCTACGTTTTACAATTCTACAATTCACTTAGCAGACACTTTTAGTACACAAATGTAGTACAAAAATGTACTATAAGTAAAACAAAGGTACCTTATTGCTGGGTTCCAACTTCAGTGCTTTCCTCAAAGTTTGAATGGCTTCTGTGTATTCCCCTTGCAAAGCTAGTACCTTGAGGGAAAACACACAATTTTAGATTAAGACATTCCACTGAAAAAACAGGCAAAGTAAAAAAGATGTAAGAAAAGTTTACCTTGCCCATGCGGAAAAGGGCTTTTATGTTGTCTGGCTGGTGTGCCAGTGCTGAGACACAAGATTTGAGTGCTGCATCATAGTGGTCCAGTTTCAGCTGAGAGGCTGCCATGTTGTTTAAACATTTCACTTTTACATCAATCAGCTCATTTTCCTCCTCAGGATTGATGTCAACTGTAAAAGAAAAAAAACAACAAAAATGTAATCTTTTGAATATATAAATCATCCGCTTGCCACACTGTAAGGCAAGATCAATGTAAGTGAGATCAATTACATTGATGTCAGATAGATTTGATAAAAAGTAGTCTTGTTTTTGTGGTGAATCTCAAATGTTCAAAAATGCATTATCACAATAAAAGCATTAACTCTGTGATTGCAGTGCTTCCCAACCTGGACAATAACTATGAACCAACGTTTTCAGGGGTTTTCTTCCGCTCTGACCCCCTGACCTGCCTCTCACCTTTAGAGCTAGACTCTGCTACCTGCAGGGCAATGCTATAAGAGTTGACTGCAAAGGCATAATCTCCACGCTGATAATGAACGTTGCCCTTCTCCCGCTTATGGCTAGCAAGTGCAATCTTTTCTGCTGGGGGCAGCATTTCCAGGTCTGGGGCATCAGTAGCTTCCTTCAGTTCCACTTCTAGGCACAGCGGAGCATTTGGGGGAATCTCAGGTTCATAGCTGGAAAGAGGAAGAAACTGAGCTAAGTTTGACAGTTAAAGAAATCAAGAAACTTCAATCACTAGATTTCACATGAGGGAAATATTTTTTTGTGAAACAAGCTGAAAATAAAAGATACATTTGACATTGGAGCTTCCTTGGGGATTTAGATTCCTTCGTTTCCATGAAATCTTAAATGTATGAATCCTTTATCAGTTAAATTAAAACATGTATCTACCTGCCCCGAGCACCGTATGCATATTTTGCATCAGTCTGAATCAGGGCCTTCTCCCCCTTTTCCATGAGCTGCACCGAGAGATCCAGAGCCTGAAAGGACAACAAAGCCTTGTGAAATATACGATATAAACCCAAATACTGAAAACAGGGTGACCTCTTGATAAGTCTCAATTCAGGAAGTATCTCAAACTGTCCATTTTTACCTGAATAACATCTCCATCTCCAAGAGTGAAAGAGAGGTCATGTTGCTCCTCTACAAGTTTCCCATCTGTCAGGGATGTTTTAAGATTAATCCTAACATTTTGTCCTTTCTGTGGTCGACTGTCTCTTCCTTCTCCATCTTCCAGGACTTTTTTCTTCAGCTGATCATTACCTGGACACAAAACAATCTTATTATTATCAGTTGAGTGCTGATCAGTGTTTAATGGCTGCAAAGCAAACTCTTTTGGCTTATTGTTTAACAAGGGGATAGTGTGTGGATTTTAATAGAGTGCCACCCAGTCAGCGATATGACCAAGTAGAGATTGTTTTCTGCAACTATCTTAACAATTCGTTCCCCACCTAATACATCCAGCCATTCCTCCACAGGGGCAGAGGGATCTGTCTCCTCTTTTTCCTTTTCAGATTCATCTGCGTGTTTGCCCTTCCCACCACCGGCATCTTCCAGAGGAGGAGGGTCGTCGTCAATGTCTTCTTCATCTACAACCTCGAAGTCTTCCCCGCTGTCCAGCAACGAGGTTCGTCCATTCTTCTTCTCTGATGGCGGACTGTCATAGCTGTCAGAAACCTCCATAGTCTCCTCTTTGTCGGTCATTAGTAGAGGCTGCTAAGAAACAAGATTAACCGTTTTGTTGATATTCCAATTCACGGATTAATCGGCTGCTCGATCATATCAGTGAACTTGTAAACATCAAAACGACAGCCATGTTAAACATCTAGAACTGAGTGGCCTATTCGTTAATCTTAACAAAATGATTACATGTTTCACTCACATGACACTGTTTGCTACGATAGTTTCTTTTGGCGATCAGCTACCATGCTAGCCTGACGTTTCCAGAAGTTTTTGACAAGTTATCCCCCCCTGCTTTCTTCTCAAGCGGCTAGCAGTGGCATGCTAACGGGCGCTAGCAGAGGAAACTCCTGAAGCAAACTAGCATTAGCTGTAATCTTTGCTATGGCTTGCACATAAACCTTTTTTATTTTGTCCTTAATAAAAAAAAAACACTGCTTATATCGACTTCAGATAAAGTGACCTCGTCAGAGTGTCACATGTTAAAGGCCCATTTATAAAAATTAACAGAACATTACCTTCTACCACTTTCTATCCAGAGGCTTGTTTTGGTCCTGGACAATCTCCCCTCCAGTTCACGGTGGTGAAGTCGGTTTGCTGTTGGTGTGCGTAGACCAATAGAACCTCACCGTTCTGTTGGTGACACAATATCAAACTGACTTCGTCGCGGTCCTAGCTCACCCCAACCGACTGCTTCCTGTTAACCTTGAGCTACTGGACATCTATTGGTCCCTTTGTTGTACATTAATGTTTGACCCTATAGGCACCATGTGGAATTACACTTTGTTTCTTACGGTCGAAAGGTTATCCTTCTCTGTCCTTATTTTCTAGTTTTAAAAAAAGGTTAGAAGTCAGAATGTGCTGGGTGATACTGTATCGGATAGCTCTTTAATTCAGAAACAGTGAAATCAAATACAGCCATTTTTGCTTTTTAGTTATTTTAAAGCAACATTTAGAAGATCAATTTCCAAATGTATTCATTATTTCGCCATTGTCTCACAAGAATGACACTATTGTGTTTGTTTGTATGAGTGGACCCCGGGAACAGTAGTTGCCACTTAGGTACTGGCTAAACCAAATAAATAAATAAATTGCCAATGATTTAGTTCTGATTTTTTATTTAAAGTTATAATCGCTTAAAATAGAATAGCTTATTACTAATTCAAAATTGGAGGCAGAATCATGGATTGTTGATTAAACTAAACCAGATCTGAAGGATCAAGTTTCATTGTTGCCTAAAACAAAACTGAATCATTGTCTTTTTGTCAGCTGTGTGTAAAAGTAGGCGGGAAAGCCATAGTTTGTGCAATTCTATCCTTTTCAACCATTTAGTAAGAGGAAGTCCCTTGAGGTTCATCATACATCATGCCGATGCTTAAATTGTCATTATTTACATTTCAGGCTAATGTGATTATACCTGCTTTGTGTAGAACTTCTCTTTTTGTAAGTGGAGGTGAAAAGCAAAATGGAAGAGAGTCAAACAACAAGGAAAAATCAAATGACATTTATTATTGATGCATTGTTTCTTTTTGATAAGCAAATTATCTGTTTTTCTTTCAGTCTAAAGAAACTTTACAATATAAAGAAACATACAAAGAACATCTTTATTACCTACACAAGACACCTAAGTCCCTAAGACAAGTTTCTGAACTATCCAACCATGTAAATACAAAGCAAACCCAAGAGACAGACTGCTTCATATTGAATACTGCCGTGTCATCGGAAAGGGCCATGAACGGTACAGGACAGTCATTCATTTCCCATTCCCCTGAGTCCCCCATCCCTCCCCGACTCAACATAACCACCCCACCCGACCAGCAAATCTTTCTAATGGTACAGTATTATACATCACAATAGAAGTACAGAGATGGCCAACGATCGATATACACAGAGGACTGAGAGAGGATCAGTGAGAGAGCTTCAATCTATACAACGCTATAACAGGAGCGAATAGCAAAAGACACAATTACTTTTTGATCTATTCTTAATTTAAAATGAGGTTCTCATAAGTATTTTTACCTTTTTAAAAGTTTTTCTTAAATCGATAAAAATCCTTCATAATAAAAACTGCAATAAGAGGTCACATGTTTTTTGTGAGACGATGCCCTTTGGAAAAATGGTTCGAAATAATTATTGAAAGCCAATAGCAATATTGAACTAAGATATAAGGAGACAAGGGCAGAGCGAGGACGCCACAGTTTGTTTGCTTCTCTCTGTCCTGTCCTCTCTCTGTCCTATCCTCCCTAACATACAAATCTTTAGCATACAGTCTGCATTTATTGTGTAACTGTATTCTATACATTTTTATGGAAATTTTAGCCACATGAGCCAAATAGTCAGCGCATCCGTTCTCTATGAAAAACATGGACAGATTTATTTATAATTTACTTTCAGCTGTATTCATTGGTAGTGACTGACATATCAAAACATGTCAATGATATCAAAATGCATTATACAGTATTTACAAAAAAATAGGAAATTAAAGAGAAGAGAGGGAGAAGTTTTGGGGAATGGGATAAGGAGGAAAGAGGGGGAGGCGTGTGTCACTACACCGAAGGAAAACATGAGAGAAAAGTGTTTCCCAGGCAACCCATAGCCAAATCCTGGAGACGTCCCTGTTAGGTACAAACTGTTCACATTGATATCAGAAAATTGATAAGTATATCACCATCACCCAGAGAGGCTACAATGGTTTTTTAATTATTGTTGGTTTGAACACAGAAGTGCTGCAGTGTGATACCTCAAGCGACCATTAACCCCTTTGAAACAGTGACAGAGAGCACATAACGTACAGAGAGAGACAAATTAAATAGCGTGATATGTCACTATGCTTCTCTTTGTGTGCAGATTCTATGGGCTTTCCTTTTATTCATTTGAATAGTTTTTAATTAAAAACAATCTGCTGAAACAAGCCACAAAAAATGGACATATATCCTTTAAAAAAGTATCCCATAATAGTTCCTCTTCTTGAGACCGAGGAGGCTGCATGGTCAGTTCCCCCCTCGAGGTGCATCATCTGCACCCATCATCAGTGCTGCTACAGCCCAGCAATACCCTGATCCATTATCCCGTTTATACAGGACTCGCTGAAGGAACTGGTCGATGTGAACCCCAAGGATGCAGTTATTCAGTCAGTCTCATCTTGGTGAAGAAAGTGGATCCCACATTGACCTCGGCTCGAAGCAAGAAAATAGGCTCCAAATAGGCTCGAGTGAATCTGACGTCCCACAACATATACAGAGTCCAAAAGGAGACCAGAATGCATCCTGGGAGGTAAAGCAATGCCGCTTGGAGTCAGCAGTGATGAAAGGGAAGGAACCACGTTTTTTGGGATTCACAGACAACTTGTAAATAACAAATAATAAAATAACTACAATACAAGCTAAATATGTAATATTTACAGACGAGACAAAAATGCACGGAAGAGATGCTCTCTTGCTCTGTCTGTGACTGAAAGAGAACTGGCCCCTGAGCCACTTCTAGACAATATAAACATAGAAAGCTGTGAGAATGAGGCTTTTTTTTTTTAAGACAAGATAGCAAGACATACCATCATCAGCAGACACTTTGTACCAGAAAAGCCTGTTTGTAATGTGTGGATAGTTTAAACCGGGATTATAAACCTCTCGGAATATTCTACTCCGATTATCCCAATCACTCTTCAAAGTTTTGAACTGGTGCTACAATCATTTAAATGGCAAACACTCGAGCTACAGGTACTGAGGAAGTTTAAAGGAGAAGTATGAGAAGTGAAACCCACTGACACAAAAGCAAAAACAAACAACAATAAAACCTATAATCATGTAAACAGAAAATCATTGTGCATTTTTCGAGTGTGTGCTTATTCTGTCATTGTTGATGCTGCTGCTGAGATTAAATGTGCCCTTTAAAGGAAATCATAACTACATTAGTAGAATAATATCAATTATGAAAATTATAACAATAATATTACTATCATAAAACAAAAAATACAAACATTTAATGAAAACCATTCTTGTCCTAAAATAACTTTATCAGTTCATCTTTTTCTTTTCCTTTTTTATAAACTATTCCCGTCAAAGGAGAAGAGGTTTTGAATGAGAGTTTTTTGACCTCTGTCAGTCAACAACTGCATGCCCTCATAAGTTATGATCAGCATGATTTATAGGAGCGTTGGTTGATGCAATGGGCAGTTGGACTGGGTTTGAATGCCACCAATGGGCGCAGGTTTTGGGTTTTAGGAGAGACAGGCTGTGAGCAGTTCCGGGGCTCTTGCTGTCCTAGGACCCGTGTCGAAGCCCGGCAGGCGAGGAGAAGCCAAGAAGATAAGACCCATCCTGTTGCGTGGCGGCCTCTTCATGTTCTTACACCCATTTTACAGGCATTGGGGTGGGGGGCCTTGAGGGGAATCCTGCTGTCCAGGGGCATCCCCAGGGGCTGTGTGGCACAGCACACCGTACACAAGGAGGAGGAGGAAGAGGAGGAGGAAGGAGGGTAATGCAAGACGCACCAGGGTTGGATGGTGAAAGGAAGATTGGGATAAGGGGAGATGAAAAAGAAATAAAATAAAATAAAAAATAAAATAAAAAAATCACACACTCATCGTCATGTTGGGTGAATACTGTAAAGAGAGAAAAAAGAAAGGGAGGGGGGAAAAGATAAGCGAAAACTATGTTAAACTTCTTATACTTCTGAGTACAAGATAAGAGTAGTTCAACTGACTAAACTCCTTCTGCAGCATACATTAAACATAACCCTTAACCCTTTCCTTTTTTTTTTCTACGTCAGTAAACCAGCAGCAAGCAAAGCAGAGTCCAGCCCAAGGAGAAAATGTTAAGGAATGTCAGATCAAAGTAAAGACAACGTAGCAAAATGTCAGTCTCATATTAATCACTTTATGACAATCTCTCCATGCATCAGAGAAAGCATATGATGCGGTCTGTTTCCATGCCGGTGTTTGTGCATGCTGTGTTTTTTGTATGTTTGATAAAGCTGGGAAAACTGGACTAAAATGACTGACTATCAGCATGGTTTTAAGCCTGGTTTTGAATGATTTTTTTTGAACTCATGTGCTGCAAAGAGCGCATGCAGTTTTTACAGAGTGAGGTTTTTCACTACTGGTCAGTAGGTTAAGGCCAGCCCTGATTTTATCCTTAGTGCAAGATAAGATGCCAAAGCATCACAGCTCTGCCACAGCTCTGAGATTTTACACTATAAAAAGTGTTTTGTGTTTGTAAACTCATAGCAGAACTTGCGCTGACCTTTTAAATGATACATTTCCTAAAAGCCATACAATTTATGTAGACAAGCTTGGTCCAAGAGACAAACTTTGACATCCATACAAAGTCTGACTTTTAGTTTGAGTCAAGCCATACAGGGAAGGGCTACGTTTCTCCACACTTGCTCAAGGTCAAATGAGCACACACAAAAAAGGAATTGAATTTCTTGATCTATAATTGTATCTATTAAGATAGATGAATGACATTTTCCTCCATCCTTCCATCTTCTGTGCAGATTCAACAGTAAGCTACAGAATGAAGTGATTCAATTTCTGATTTTTCCCTTGTCCAAGCTGAATATGATTTTATATAGTCTTCAAGTAGTCCCAGCTTAAGTGTTATAGTTCATTCTATACTTACACTTTCACTTTGGAATGGGTTTAAAAAGTTGCCTGCCATCTCGCCATCGTCCCGTGGAGTGCCGGGAGGATTGTTCATGCCCGCCATGTTGTTGGGAGAATTCTACAACACACATGAAAAAATAACAAATAAGAGCACAGATCTTCTTACATAGAGACAAATACACAAACAGACTGATAGGCAAGTCTTACCTTTGGCAACCCGTCCATGTCACCAGAGCCTGTGATCACAAATAGAAAAGGTAGAAATCATTATGAGGTAAAGGTTAGCTGATCCTCAGCTGCTAATCCTACATGTTCAGTACGTACAAGCCTTCCCTCTCACATGTAATGGCTTTTAATTAAGCTATTTGTTTTGGATACAGATGAGCACCAGCCTAACTGATCCAACATCCAGGGATCAATTGGCCTTCTCACTGCTCCACTGAGCTGTTTTAGCCTTATTCAAAGGAGGAAGAACAACACTTCCCCTACAGGCCATAAGAGGGCAGAGTCTTCCCTCTAATCACCTTCATTCAAAGAAAGTAACAGGTTTCCCTCAATGTACTCAGTAGATCATATCAAATGTTACTCTGTCTTTGTCTTCTCACCTAGTGATCCATTCATATGATGCTGCTCCATTGCACCCATTCCACCCATGGGCCCATCAGGACCTGGTCCCATTGGGAACTGAAGAAAAATAGTGAAGTTAGATAGCATGACAAAGAAGTATATTTTTAGGCACAAAAACCAAACAAGGTCCCAGGCTGTAGTTATTGATTGTCATTTAAAGCTGCTTAACATGTATTACTTACATTAGGTCTATTTCCACCAGGGCCAATGGGGTTCATCATTGTGTAGATGTTTTCACTTGAGTTTGTTGAATCTGTGAACAAAGAGCAGTAGGATACTGTAAAGCAGTTTGTTTTGTTGTTCGTCCGACTCTCAAATAGAAACAGATCCGCTTTGCACAGTTATCTCTGACTTCTTATATCCAAATATTCTGAAAAATGGAAAATGTACAGTGGGTTTGGGTTATGCAAAGCTGCACAGGAGGGACAGGATTGATACTATTTTTCACGGTAGTTGACTTAGTTTCAGTTTAATTTCATACAATGCATTTTTAGTCACAGCCCAGACATGGTCTTATTTCATCTGTACAAGACAGATACTTCCTGTATGCTCTTTTAAGTGCCAGGACACGATTTCAGTGAATCTGACCCTCAATCACTCTACATATTTCTCTCTGTACTGTGCAGTAAAAGAATCCCATCATGTCCTCTTCCTACAATCAGGAGATTAGACAGAGTTCTTATGTGGACAGCCTGGCAACTTAGCAACAACCTGAACAAGCTGCATCGCTCCCCGTGCATCTGACTGTCTGTCCTGAAACGATTCAGAAGGATGACGTGACCTTGATCTGACATTGTCGACAAAAAGTTGCATGTGAAGGACCAACAATAGCAGGAGAAAAATAGGAAATAAAAGAAAGACTGAAGAGGATATGGATATAGTAACGGGGCAGTGATGTCTTGCCTGTTAGTGTCCCTGAATCCAGCTTGTGTAGTCGTGACAGGAGAAGGGGGGCAATACTGAGAACGATGTATGAATTTTTGTAGGTTTGTGTCTATGTACGTATGTGCACAGTCTTGGCGACTGCAGTGGAAATATGTTTTCCCCTCCCAGTGTACGTGTGAGCTGGAGCGTTTTGTGCAAAAGGTTACCCCGGCAACGTATCACAATGGAGGTACGTATATAAATAATAAATAGTGGACACAAAAAGAAGCTCTCCACAGGCCAGCAGAAGCAGAACATCTACAAGAGATTTGCCAGAAATGTTTTGTTCTCAGCTAATCCTCTACAGAGACGCTAGTTTGATGGGTAAAGGCGGAGATGGATCACTAGTTTGATTACAGACTGACAAAGACAACACAGAGCTCACAACACAAGAATGCTGTCCCCAGGCAGGTACTATAAAATGAGTTCAACATACTCAGGTGATGGCTACTCGGCTTCACTAATCCTAACGAAGATCACATGAAGCAGTCACTCGACGCTGGTTATCAACGTGATAGGTCCACTAAAAGTTTCTGTGAAATCAACACGGTTGCATTTGCAACATGCATGAAGGAATTTAAAAATAAAAATCTCTGACTGTGTGAACACACAAATTAAGGCTAATAATATAAATGTCCACCATTAGTGCATCATAGATCTCACTACAATATCACCAGTTTATTCCAGTACATGAAGTAATTGCTCAGAAGTCTTTGTTAAGTCGTGTCTGACAGTTTTAGATGGTATGTCTCAGCTGCAGCCTCGACATGATCAAACTGGGTGGTATGGAGCTAATAAAAATGGGAAAAAAAAGATAATACAAGTACAACAAATAGACGACAAGGCTTTGGTGCTTTGTTCGGTCTCTGTCGTAGGATTATATCAGTAATGCACAATTTATATTTTTCATGAATATCTTTCATGTAAAAAAAAATCAGACATTAAAGTCAATGTTTTTGCCGGTTCCACTCCCTCCTCCCCTCTCTCGATTAGCTCATAGGCCTCTGTGGTTAAGACAACTAACTCATAAGTAGATCATTTTTGTACAAATTAATCTGTTAACCCAAACATAACCTGCTCCAAAATCATAAACTGGAAGAGGATAGATGTTCAGCACAAGTTACCATAACATGTCGATCTTCTCCAGAAAAAAAGTGAACCACCTTCTTAGTACTGAAGTTGTCCCTGAAGTTACCTCGCTAACTGAAAATCCTGCGTCGTGGAATATGCCGCAGAATGTGGCTTAAATGGAAAACTAACAACACAAACAAGCAGGAGCAAAATCTTCATCAAGCTTGAGTCACATTAAATACTAAATTAAGCTAAGTGCAGTATTGGACCATTTTTACACCTGAAAGCTCGATTTCTTATTTGAATCCTCTTTCATATCTCTCCCCCTCCCAAAGAGACGTGTGATTCTGACAGAGATCAGGTTTGATGTTTCTACAGCCTTTCTTCACTGAATTCTAGATAAAAGTATCAACCAGAAACAGGAGTGTATAAATCACCTCCAGGGCTAGGCATGATGGGAGTTCCTGGTGGGCCGCCTCCCCCAGGAGGGCCCTGAGGGGTGAAGAGAAAAAAGAGAAATGAGCTCTGAGTGCACTTCAGATGGCAGCGTGCCGGTAAGATATCACTGCATGACATGTAATTTATGGCCTGTGGTGGAACACGAGTCCATGATGGGACACTTACCACGTAGTTGCCTGGAGATGAAGATGAATAAGCTATCTGTGGAGAGAAAAGACCCGAGGTGAAACAAAACATGAGACACAGTTATCGTAAACAGTCAGTCATGTAGGAGATATAGGTGTAGGAGAGAGTGACTCACTGAGTTGCTGTTGGGGTTCGGCCATGGACCTCTTCCACCTGGGCCCCTGGGTAAAAAAAACAGAGACAGGTAAAAGAAAATATTTGGCAAAGAAGAAACTTGAGCTGTGGGGCCAAGTTAGTGCATTTAAAGCAACAGTGAATTTTTTAGCCGGTTCTGAAACACAGACTTAAATTAAGCCTGATGCATCTTTATGACCTCCAAAAGCAATTGAGACTATCAGGACTTACAACGATTACTTTGTACTATTTTATTTTATTATATAAAATATAATATATATATATTTTATTATTTTTAATGTCTATAACCACTGTAGGTGTCAGATGAGGTTTTGTAGAGCCGTTCTTTACATTGTTTACTAACAAAGTTTTACAGTGATTGATACATTGGATGTTTAAAAGAAAGCACTATGAGATTTTTCATGATATAGTGCTACTTGTAAAAGTACAGGAAAAGATCAGCAAAGAGCTAAGAGGTTCCTATTTGTCCACAGGGGGCGCCAGAATCAACACAATAAGGTTCAACACAGGAGCTTTGAATGTATATTTTAAGAGACCAAAATCCTGATCCAAGTTCTCTTTATTTTCCCGTCTTTTCAGAAACTGAATGGTGAGTAAATACTACTAAATACTACTCAAACAAGTAGCAAAACTAAAGAAAAAGTGACAGAACTGTTTAAATAAACATTTCTGTGACATTTTGAGAAAAAAAAGTTTTTTTCTGTTACATACTGGGTTTTTTTTTTTTTTTATCTCTACATTAATGAAGCTTTTAGGACCTGGCTGTGTGTTTTCTCATCACTTATTCATTTACCAATTATTTATGTAAAAAAAAAAAAAAAAGTGAGTAATGTTTGCATATTGTAATACGGGTCAATAACATTTAAAGAAATTGCTAAAAAAAAAAAAACAAGACAGATCTTTGTTTGTTAAAAAAACAACAACAACCCTAATCACTAGTTTTTCTCTTGCAACAAAATTTAAAAAACATATATTTATTTGAATCACTTTGATCTTTTTTTTTTTTTTTTTTTTTTTCAATTAACTCACATGTTCATGCCGGGCATCCCTGGCCCCATGGAGTTTGGAGGAGGTCTCATCCCTCCGCCGTAGTTCTGCAAATGAGAGACACTGTCAGCATGCCATCTCACACCTGCTCCGTCTAAAGGTTTGAATCTTAATGAAGGCCAGCGACCATCATTTCTCCCACAAACTACTGTTTAATTGTGGGATGTTTGAGCTCTATTAATGTGTTTGTGTATGTCTATATGTTGTGTGTCTCTATGTGTGGATGCTCCCCTCTGTGTGTTTGCATGTATTCTTTCCTGGCTGCCCAGCAGGCAGGTTTGGCACACTTACATGTCTGTGGATGCGTTTGAATGTGTGTTAGTGTGTGTGTGTGTGTGTGTGTGCGTGTGTGTGTGTGTGAGTGAAATAGATACAGAGAGGGAGAGAGTAGGGGGGCAGGCCAGAGAGCAGCTTCACTCAGATGAAGAGTTTTGTTCAGCAGACGATTACACTTGTCGAGCAGATGCCACACCAGCTGCTGGTGCGCTAGCTGCCAAAGTCACCGAGCCAGGGTGGCACAGAGAGGGGCCGAGGGGCACAGGGAGAGTGTGTGAGTGTGTGAGTGTGTGTTTGTGTCTTTGTGTGAGGTGATGTTGGAGCGGTAGGTGGTTGGGTGCATGATGAAGCAGCTGGCTGGTAATAGTAATTCAAAGAGACACTGTTGTTTAAGCATCTTATGTATAACAACGACAAAAATTAAAGTGATAAAAGGAAACCAACAGTGCCAAACTTGGCAGCAGTGTTGAGTTTAAAATTCGTTGGTGGCGGCTTGCTCAGCAGCCAGAGTTTTCCGCCTCTGTTTGTCCCCAAGGTGGGAGTCGACAAGTAGGATTTAACATGTAGAACGGCTGCTGGCAGTGGCTAAGGGCTGGTCAGAGCCAAGCTAATCATCCAAGCTTTCTGATATTTAGTGGTGAAATTACAAGGCTGACAGAACCAAAATGTGTCTTCAGCAGAGCAGGATTATCTGCATGCATTTCCCCCTAGCTGGTTTGATATTATAGCTGCTTTTATGGTAGACCTTAATGAGGGCCAACCACACAATGTTTTTGTTAATAAACTGACAATCCAATAAGCAAGTTTTTCTTTCTGGCAGTGTCAGATTTTACTGAAGGACATCATCCAGCGTCCTAACTTTCTCTGATTTATTTACAGATCTGTGTGTTTTACTCTTAAGGACTGTGAGAGTAATAAAAGCGTTACCTACCTGTGGACCCATGCCTCCCATGCCTCGAGGGGGATTCATTCTCATTGGACCTCCCATGTTTGGATGTCCTGTGGTGACACACACACACACACACACACACACACACACACACACACACACACACACACACACACACACACACACACACACACACACACACACACACACACACACACACAGAGCGCAGCTTGTTATGGCAGCTCTTTTTAGATCAATAATGGTTCTTTAAATGAGGAGAGAGCGTTCTTGTTCAGAGGCCAATATAAGATTACTTTGCAGAGCGGAAAACTGCAGCCTCTCTGAAATAACACCACTTGTTTGTCCATACCTTGAGGTCTAGTGGGGTCCAAGCTGTTTGGCAGGAGGGGCTGTGACCCTGGGATGCTCCCAGGAGGCTGATTTGGCATACGGAGGGAGGGCCTGGGGCCGCCCGGGTACCGTGGAGACATAAAGGGCTGCAGGAAGGACAAGAGAAGGACAACGATTCCTTTATTTAATGACGATCAGGACAGGATTACTTGTTAGAAAATGAAATTTCTTTTTTTGAAGTACATCATATTGAATAAGCAACAACTAAAATGAATGAAATCAATTACGAAAGTGAATCATTTTCACTAACGATAGTTGTAATGAAGAATTAATTAGGTTTGTTCTATTACACGACATTTGATGAAAATGAATTATACAAACAATGTTACTGTGTAAAATGGTTTGTGAAATAAATGCAGCAAAAATCATTTAACTAACCATCAAAGGCAATCAACAGAGATGGAATTAATACACAAATGCATTACTTCTAAAGTGCAGCAAACACTACAGTGTAAATGTATCAGTGTACCATTGTCATTATTAGCACAGTGTATGTACTTTACACATACAGCTTAATAACCAGAATCCTTTAATCCTGCTCCATTTTCTATTAAGTGGATTTAATTTGTATATTATCTAGTTTAAACATCTTCTCTGAATACACAGATGTTTTCTCAAAAAGTGAATTAGCCTCAGATGAAAGGCCAACTGTCCTCTCATATTTGTGCATAATGACAAAAGGCACAAAAGGCTTCAAAAACACTTACTACGTATGTAACTTGGCCTTGTTTCAGGTGTTCTCTTTGTATGTCAGCAGGGGGAGCTATTGTGTTTAAGAACAATGTACTGTAGTAGTTGTGTTACATTTCTTTAAGAGGAGGGGCCTGTAGTTAAGTTTGGAAAGTAAGACCTCAGGTGGTTAAATCCATTAGGATGAAGGTAAAAGAGGACGGATTAGAGGGAGAGTACATGCAGGAAAGACACTTGGATTGGAAAAACAACACGTGTCAGAAAAAGGTTGAGCCGGAGGAACAAGAAAAATAACATAATGGATGTGAGGACTTTGTTTTCTAATTTTAATGTGTGCATGTTTTTTTGCAGCTGTGCATGTGTGGATCATTTTCTTCATGTGTCTCTACAACCAGACACAGAGCTACAACAATGCAGCCTGATATATTACAGAAAATGAGGGTTGCCATTTACCCAGATGTTTCAGCAGAGCATGGACTAAACTGAGACCCACATCCAGACCCAGTGCACAACTCATAAATAATGCACAGCTCCCCATACACATGGTTTTCAGAATTACCTACGCTCCTGCAACTACAAACCCACACATCCAGTGAGACAGTGTGTCAAAACTCAATCCAACTATTTTAGCGTCAGGGGAAACACGCTGATTAGAATGCTGATTGTGTAAGAGTTGTGTGTTTCGGTCACGGAGCATGAGCCGCAGAATAATGTTCATATCATCATCTTCATAAAGAGATAAGAGCAGACAACACAAGTACAACAGGAGACTGGATTACAGTGGTAATTATGCATGTGTGTGTGTGTGTGTGTGTGTGTGTGTGTGTGTGTGTGTGTGTGTGTGTGTGTGTGTGTGTGTGTGTGTGTGTGTGTGTGTGTGTGTGTGTGTGTGTGTGTGTGTGTGTTTGGGGCAAGCAGAGGACAAGTTATATAATCCTTGTTATTCCTTAAGGAAAGAACAACTTACTACTGTTTTCTTTTCCCCCTTCCTCCATCTCTCCTCCTTTCCTATCTACCTTTCCCTTGTCTCTTTCTCCTCTCCTCCTTTAACCATGTTGTGGTGCGTTTGTGCACGAAGAGCTGCACTATGTCAGGCTCTGCTGCAATATTAATGCTCTATTGATGGACTATGGGATGGTGAGTGCAGGGCTGAGGGAGAGAGAAGGCCCTCCAGATGCACCTCGGCTCCTTACAGCTGGGCCAACACAGCTAAATTATTTATCCAACCAACCATCATGGATGCTGCCTGTCCTGCCTGTTAGCACAAGAGACTCGTGTGCTTTGTGTACACTGTTGTTGTGTGAGCGAGCGAGTCAGTGACTAGACAAAAACACAGCGGATGAGGAAAGAGTGTAAATGTTTGCGACTTACCTGTCCATGAGGTCCCATCATGGGGTTACTGGGGTTGTGTGGGGGAGGCTGCGTGTGGGGGGAGGGCTGAGATCCTGGAGGACCCTGGTGAAGAAAGTTCAAAAAGGTGTCAAAATTATGCTACACAAAAATGTTTTTGCTCTTGATTAAAACCGGCTTCTGAAGAATATTTTAGTATTATTATTTAATGCATAAAGGGCCCTGGTTCAGCTTATTGGGTAGAGCAGGGGCCCCATGTACAGAGGCTACAGTCCTCCTTGCACTGGTCGCTGGTTCAACCCCAAATCAACAACTATTTAGTGCAGGGCATCCCTCACTCTGCCTTCCAAAGAAATCCTGTCTCTCTTCAACTATCCTATTTAATTTAAAAGAAAAATTCCCTAAAATATTCGGAGAAAAAATAAACGCTTCCCCTTTTCCCCAAAAGTTCTGTAAGGGGTTATAACATTTAGAGGCTTGTTTCACTTAAACAACAAACAAACAAATACATTTTTCACTTTGGACTTCTTTTATTAAGCATGCTGATGTTGACATTTTTTTAAATCCAGGGTTCCAGCAATTTCTTTTTCCAGAAACAGTGTCTCTGTGACCAGTCTCATAACAAATAGAAGTAGCGGAATGAAAATTGTAGAATTTGGCTTAACTGAACAGAAAACAAGTTTAAATTTCATTAAAAAAGTAAATCTAACGAAGCACATTCTCACAACATTTGAACCTAGATTGTTAAAAATGTTTCTGGCGGTATATTGCAGAATCCAGTTTTTCATCCTATGATTTGAATAAGCTACGAATCAACAGCAATGTGCAGGTTTGATGCTTTTTCATCACATAGCCAAGCCGAACATCTTAGACAATAAAACATATTTTAAGTCAGGATAGATGGTTATGGTATGAAGGTGTGATAATGACCAGCAAGACATGGAAGAGGGAAAAAAGAAACAATGACTGCTTAGAGACCACCAGGTAAATAAATGTCCTCAGAGGTACTTCAACAAACTGGAGCTAAAAAGAACATATTTGACTGATATAGACAATGACCAGAAGGCCAAATCCAATGATGTGATTATGCTTTTCTATGTCAGACTATTGTGTAAAGAGGTATTTGGAGCAAATTATCTCTGTGGAAGAATATTGTCAAAAAGATTCAAATACTAAATACACAATGGAACAGCTTTAATTGCATTACAACTGAAGAGTAATTATAGCATGTCCTATTTCTTGTGTGTAACTAGAGTGCACCTATCCTATCCAATTGGTTTTTATGGTTTCTATCTCTACATTTGAGAAGTTTTGTCATTTTTATTTGCAGAGGGCCACAGTGGCTTTTATGTACAAGACTTGCTAACTGCCAGGATGAGGTCAGATCAATTCAAGAAGTCTAGACTTTAAATTGCCTTTTTTTTTGCCACAGTTTCACCAGGGTGTTTCCTAATTCAGTTTGACAGCAGTGCTGCTTTGTGGTCTACAGACATGGCCAAAGCAAGCTTTATTTTGGTCTTTTACGCTTCATAGAACTGCCAAATATTTCAACCCAATCAAACATGATTGTAGCAAAACAGAAGAATTAATCCTTGGTTGAAAAGAAATGAAATCATCCAGTCTGGAGCGACGATTCTCAGTCAGTGGTATGTGAACAGCAGTATCACTTTGGGAGGGAATCATCTGCCTCTGACGTTAGTCTCTCAGAGCAAACACTGTGCAAGTACATTAAAGTGAAGAAAGAATCAGAAGACTGTGTAGACCTTGACCTCTTTGCCTGTTTTTTTTCTTTTACAGTAACCTTGTCTGACTCCAGCAGCAGCTGCTCCAGCAGAGAACTGTTACTACCTGAACATCAATACTTAGAAAGAGGGACCACCCACTGCCAGACCGGGCTTATCTACCGGAGTCTGCCAGAGCCTCCGTCAAGCTCTCACCTATCAGGTAACATTTCAGGTGTGTGTGTATGTGTGTTTTAAGTCGTGCAACCGAGCAACAACGAGTGTCAATATGAAATCTCTCTTTTTTAACAGGTGAAAGCAGGATGTTTCCCTCTCAGGTGCGGAGTGTGTGCTGGCTTACATGTGTGTGTGTGTGTGTGTGTGTGTGTGTGTGTGTGTGTGTGTAAAGTCTGTGTGGTGAAGTGGGCTGCTACTTCAACAGGTGAGTATCTAACATAACAGTGAAAAGCTAAAGGATTAGGGGATTACTTACAGGAACATTATCTTAGAAACACACACTCAGCAAAACTCTGCTCTTCAGGTATAACTAAATGTTTGCGTTCACTTTTCCATGCAAACAAATGGAAATGGAAACATGGTAAGGTTGGAATTGATGACTCAGTATTTAATTTTTCATTTGATTTCTAATATGTTCATTGATCATAAATAACTCAAATAAAATATAGAACTGAAATAGAGACATCTTCCAATACCAAAATATATCAAATTTAATCAGCCTCAAATAGTAGATACTTACCATTCTGTCCAATTCATGACTTAAAGCCACTACCTGTATGAACTTGATGAGACTATAACATCTTCATTAATGGCAAAGGTTTATTTTGGGAAAACATAGTCTATTAAAAAATTGATGCAGGCTAATGTGCTCCAATTAACCCAGTTTTGAGTGTTCCCGTGCATGTTGGGTCAGTGTGGGTCACTGCCAATCATGGCAAATGGATGCCAAATTTTAAATGTTTTAATGCCTCATCTATTGGCTTTAAGAGTTAAGCTTTTTTAATAGTAACGGACTGTCTCCTTTCTCCCTCAAAGTCTCCCTTTAACTCTCTTGTTGTGTGTCTCCCCCTCTCTCTTCCTCGACACTCCCTCTCTGTCTCCTCCTCCCTTTTTCAACACTGCCCGCTGTGCCACCCTCTCTGTGTGACTGCTCTGTTGTCATGGCTGGGACCGCGAAGTGCCGACAGAGCCGAGCACCAGGAACCTCTGGGTGCTGCCACAGTGGGAAAATAAACATGCCTGACTGACAGCGTGAAATTCATGTGTTCCCAAAGACAGCTGCCAGGTATGCCGTAAGAGAGTGCTGGTTTTGGCAGGAGAGATGAAGTTGTACATGCTCATAAAAACAAATAGCACTTTATATAAGCATTAATTCATGGATTTAATACAAGACATAGACATGCCTTGTTGAATTGTGGGGTTGCCCCTCAACTCATAACCACTTATTAAACAACAACATACCAAGCAGCAGATCAATGATCTGGAATCTGGACATTTTTATTTAGTAGCAAACACAGTGTTCTTGGGATGTGATGGCACAGATATGATGTTTGTAACTCTGCTACTGTTGTTGTTCTGCCTCTGTGTGTATGTGTGTTTGTGTGTGTGTGTGTGTGTGTGTGTGTGTGTGTGTGTGTGTGCGTGCGTGTGTGTGTGTGTGCGTGCATGTTTTGGTTGGTTAACACCAGCTGTACTGGCTCGCTCTGTCTCTCAGCAGGTTCACACTGGGGCTAATGTTGCGCTAGCTCTGTCTGACCTCAGAGGTTATTGTTGTTGATGTGCCAGTCTGAGAGTGTGTGTGCACGCATCTGAGTGTGTGTCTAACAAGACACCCCTGCAGGGTTTGGCTGCACAGATCCAGCTGCAGCAGTCTGCTTCTCCACTAAACACAAACACACACACATGATGCTTGGATTATGTTTTTTAGGAGAACATTGAGTTAAATGAACTTCATTTTTGAAGCCTTATTTAACCATGACCTCAACAAAAGCATACTTTAAAAACAAGTACGTCTAAAATGTAAAACTTTATGTTAAGAGGGAGACTTTTTTTGTCCTGAAACTGAAGCTATCTCCCTTTGGTTCAGGCTATGTGAACACATTTTGTCACTGCACTGTAGTAAATACACACTTTCCCTCCACACTCATTCTCCTGTTCTTCTAATGTGCCATAATGGAGCATTGCTCCTCTGGCTGGGTCTCCCTGGGCCTTCCTGCTATTACATCTGAATGGGCCAGCATATGGCCTTTATGGCTGCACTGTTCTCTCTGCAGGTCCCTGCTGAACGAGGCAGAGGGAAAGAGGTGTACGCGCGGGGCGAGTCTGAAAAGTTGCTTGCTTGGAATGTGTGTGAGCGAGTGCGGTTGCACGACATTGTTTGTGTATATGGGTAGAAAAGGGGGGAAGAAGAAGAAGAAGAAGGAAGGGAAGGGGGGGGGGGGGAACCCGGAGCGTTAAATGAAGCAATTAATAAAATGATTTTCTACCCGGCTAAGGAGATAACAGCTTGGCACAGTACCACAAGCCCATCAACGCAACCCCCCTGCCCCCAACACAACACTCATTTCAGCTAAGGAAGACCTACACTGCTGCCCCTCATGGACCACTAACAGAGGGAGGGAGTAGAGGGGATGGAGGAGTTTTTTGTCTTTTGTTTACAGCTGACAACACTAGAGGGCAGTGTGTAACTATCATCAAACCGCTGAACACACACACACACACACACATACAGTGAGAACACAAAGCAGCCTGCATCAGTGAACACAACAAACAAAGCCAGGAGGAACAGTAACACACACACACACACACACACACACACACACACACAGACACAGACACACGCGCGCGCTTGCTAACATTCCAGAGAGAGTGGCGGTGGCAGCAGTGGTCTCCTGCTAGCTCATGGTATATAGCATGGCAACACATCAGCTCTCAGATGAACACAACACGCTATCAGGAGTGTTTTCTCCCCAGAGGACGGTCGTGAAACGCTGACAGCCGTTTAAACATGTTAAGATGCCACCAAATGATTTATATATACCTGTGATCCCTGCCTGAGCGAAGAGGAGCGTTCAGCGCTCACGGCTGAAGTTTCACCTACACACACAGGGAAAATGTGTGTTTATGTGTGTGTTTAAAGGCAGTTCCTACATCCTCCTTCTGAACTGATACCATAGCAGAAAAGTGCTGCAATGGAATGAAGAATGCAAAGCAGGCGACAAAGGCGACATAGAAATCTGTATATATATATATTTACAAAGTCTTCCACTAGCTCAGGCAGACAATGGGCTAAGCAAATGTTGAGGAATGCCTATCATTTCTAAGTGTCTCATTCAGGAATCGCTGTGTCATTTTATGTCGCCGTCCTCTCAAGGATAAGCAGTGGCGATAACAGTCAAAGGCAGTAAGTCTGCTCAAAAGGTTCAAGCACAAGTGAAAAGTTTTACCTGCACAATCTCGTCTGTCTTTTCCTGGATTGGTATTCACGGTGGTACTTTAAAAAAAAGGAGATTTAAATGCCTATCAAAGCTTTCTTTTGGTGTCATTTGTTGACTGGTTCATGAGAAGTTAAAATCATTGTTATATGTGTAGTTTGGGAAATGTGTGCTGTTCTGTGTCAATGAAAACCACTTTGTCTACCCAAGATGTAAACAATCGCTCACACACTACACGAAGAGAACAACACAAACCTTTGACCCAAACCACCTTTCTTTAAGCATCACTTTTTTAAAGCTACCAGCATGTTAATTATGTGCATCTCTGTTCAACAACTGACCACAAGCCACCCTGAGATCAAATACCTTTGATAAAGACACCGTGAGCAGGTGTCTCCCTTATTCCACTTGTCACTGCCATGTGTCAGCTTTGAACAGCTTCTTCAATTTTGCCTTTGATACCTGGGTTGCTTGTTCTTAAATGTTTAATCAAATCTCATCCTCTTGCCTTGCTTTTTTTTTTTACCTGCTGTTGTCCCTAAAGAGATGCGATAACCTGCAGTAAAAAACATACTGCCCTTGACTCTGGATCATCATTTTGGCATGAAGAGCCATTTCAGTAGAAAAAAGAAAGAGGACTGCCCAACCCTAACTGGTTAACAGATTTAATGGAGCGCATTAAGTTTTTCCTTGTACCTGGCGTAGCGTGTGTAGATCAGAGAATAAGGTCAACAAAGAGGGATTATTTGACAGATGGAGCATAAAAATCTCTAAATAGCAGATTTGATCTAACCTGCTTTCCTGAGAACTAAAGCCTAACACTCTTATTCATGCAGTGCTTTTTTTTTTTTTTTTTACAATTTTTGCCTCAATTACTTCATGTAATAATAACAACGCATAATCATGCATTGAATCTTGTTTGATATTTTCAATTTCCATCTTTATTGGTGAATGAATGATCTGTTTATTATCAGCTTTCTCTTTGGAAAAGAAAGGGGACCATTTCTAAAGGACTTCCCTGATGTCTCAGTGTCCTCTCCTCTCCTCCACTTTCTTTTCCTCCATCTCTCTGTCATTAACTCTCCTCCCAACTGGCCCCCCTCATCTCCCCCTCTGCTTGTCCTTCCCAGAGGGCCATGATGCAGCAGCAATGGACTTTCTTTGAGAGGAGAGGAAGATTACAAACCCAATGTATAGAGATTTTCACACTCACACAGACTTTCCCTGCTGTTTCTGCCCTTTTCCTCTGTCTCCCCCACCTATATATTCCAAACATCCAGCTCGTCCTGCACAGCTACAGATCAGGGGAGCATGGAAGCAGACGCCCTCCTCCTCTTCCCTACGTCTCCTTTTCCCTCCACTGTCCGTCTTTTTGCCCCCCTCATCCCTCCCTCCTAGGACTGTAGCCAATAACAGTGTTGGGGTCACCTATGTTAATTACCCTGCTAGTGCAAATTGGAAGAATTCTGCAGCACAGACACACTCACAAAGCACACTAGAACAGTTCACACACACACACACACACACACACACACACACACACACACGTCTGAGTCGGTGAGTAAGCATGTGTCACTAAAGCAGAGTGTGTGAGAGCGAGAAAATAATAGTTTCAAAGACAAGGGAAATGGAGAGAGTGATGAAATGTCATGGAGAAGGAGGCCGGGCATGTGAAGGAGAGAGGAGAGGGAAAAGATGGTTAAAAGAGGCTGATCGGAAGTTGAAAAGGTAAATGATTAAAGCACAAAAAAAAACCTCCTTTCAGTGGATATAATCATTCGCGATAGAAAACATAAACATATTTTTCTGCTTTGAATCCTTTGTACTCTTGCACACTACAATTGTGGAAACTTAACAGTGTTAGAATAAAAATATGGAGGAGGGAAAGATCCCACACACACACACACAAAAAAAAAAAATTGCGCCCCCTTCACCTGAATGATTAAATGAACTGCAGAAAAGTCAGCAGCCTGCACTTTCAGCGCAGACCGCAAACATTAGTTCACCAGGGAGTGCAGCTACCTCAGCAGTGTGTGTGGTTTTAATGCTGGCTGAAGGTTGAAAAATGCCATATGGACACACATTTACATATGCTGCTGCTCTGGGAACCCTGTCCTGTACTTGATTTAAGAGAATGTGATGTAAAGTTTGGAAAAGGTAGAGAGAATATTTTCTGTTATGCAGCATTATGTTGACACTTTCGTTAGTTTTTTTTTGCTTTCTTTACCTTTGCCCGCTTTGCTGCTCTGATTAGCTGAGTTAAGCACAGACTGAATAAAAGAGAGTGAATATTGCTCTCCTCTCTGCTCATCCTGTCTATCTGTCGGTCTGTCTGTCTGTCTGTCTGTCTATCTGCAGCACACAGGGTCTATTTATGGAAAGCAATGTCACTCATGCAAAACCATCAGATAGCTTTCTCCCTGGCCTGCTCATACATCATTAACATTCTCTACGACCGCTGCATGCACACACAGACACACACACACACACACTCACACGCACACACTCACACACGAGCAAACTGGGCACACACCAACATGCCGACTGTACAACACCAAATGCTGCCAATCAAACTGTACATTATATTGCAGACAGCTTTAAATGTACCACAAAGGCAAATGCGCTTTTTTCCTGAATTGTTGAACTGCTGATTTAAATGCTCATAGGATGTCACAGGTGTAGAGTTTTGCTTAAGAACTAATATGAGATCAACTTGACTGATCTGTTCATGGAATGATCTCTTCAATCAAAAGACCTCAGCTTGTCCTTCTCCCTCAAAAGACGCAGCCAGATATCATTCCATTACTTTAATAGACATGTTAGTTCTCTTAAAAACCTGCACTGGTACTAATAGAAGATGAAGAAATCAGATTTTTTCAGCAATTTTTTACGAAGTATCATAAGTAATTCAACAGCTTTATGAGAATACAGTTTTCATTTCCCTTTTCGCCTCTGCCAATCGAGTGAATATCTTCAGAGGTTGCAGACATTTTAAAACCTCAAATGTGAAAGTGTTACTAGTTTAATGTATATCAAACTGTCAAACTAGGCTTGCGTGCTTGCATGTTTGTGGGAGAAAGGAGAGAGTGATGGAAACAGAGAGAGAGGAGAGAGAGAGAGAGAGAGAGAGAGGGAGAGAGAGAGAGAGAGTGTGTGTGACCTCGTCAGCCTCGGAGACAGCCTTCAGAGAACAGTGATGACAGGAGGAATTAGTGAAGCAACACAAACCAGAGAAAATAGCCTCCTATCCTCTCCTCTCCCATCCTCTTCTCTTTTCTCCTCTATAACTTTCACTGAGGCAACATTTCATATATCGGCAGATAAAGGTAGCAGACAAACTCTTAAGAAAACAGTTAGTTTTGTCAAACAGAGCACAGGCGTTGACAGCCTGAGCTTGGACATATGGGACAGAGGCAGAGAGACAGAGGAGGGAACACATCTGGACAGGGATTAGGACAGCTAAAGAGGCTAAAAAAGGAGGAGGAGACAGAAGGATAGGCTTAGTTATGGCTGTGGGAGGGGCTGTGCAAAGGGTGAAGTTGGGGGCGGGTAAGGGGATGAAGTCAGCTAGAAAGTTCCTTTTTTCTTACTTGAAAGAAGCCCGGGGGCATGGGTCCTCCTGGCATGCCGTCGTTGGGTGGCATGTTGCCCATTACTGGACTGGGAGCAGCAGCCGCACTCTGAAAAAAAACCAAATAATAATAATTTAATCCTCATGTTAGATGGAACAACAGCGATCTGAAAGGTGTTAGAAAATATTTTTATTGACTGAGTATAACAACAAAAGAGTTATGGTGAGCATTACTTATGTTCCACAAATTCAAACGTTTTATTCACTTGCTAAATTGGTAACAAACAGGGCAATTACAGTTAACTGATGAAGCAGTGATTATCTTGACGGAGCGATTTGTGATTTGACGAAATACACAAAACTATCTAAACAAGATGCACATTAGGAAAAACTGAAAGACTTTGTACAAGTCTGAATGCTGCAACATCTGACCAGAACAGACAGATATATCAATATGTTTTTTTCAGAATGAGCTGAAGATGAATATATATCAAGAGGAGGCCAGTCTCAAAAGAGGTAGAGTTACAACCACAAGGAGTGATTCAAATGCATAGAATCATGTTCCAAACGACCAATGAAAACTAAGTGAAAATGTGCAATTGGTTTTCTTAAACAACCTCTGAGTGAACCACAATATTCCCCAATGTCAAAAACTATAGAAAGTATAAGAAGATGAACGATATGACCACTCCCCAAAAGTGAAGCCAAAACATGTGGAGCCCCTTTGCTGACTGTCAGCAGTATAGGTCAAAAGCCCCGCCTCCTACATGTTAACAAACAGGACATGCGTCAAAGTATAATGTCAAATTTTTTTTTTCTAACATAGATTCAGTCTAAAGTTCTTATAATGCTTATTTAATTATTTTATACTTATTTATTTATTGACAAATGCGGCTCAAAATTCATTGGGTCAAACTTTTGAGGGACTTGAAGCAGCTATTATTTTGCTTATGAAGATTTTGTGGAACTCTGAGCAGCAAATCAGCACAAGAATTTGGATTTATAAAAAGCTTTCTTTATGCCTGCATGCAACACCCTGTTTGGATATTGCCTTTAAATATATATTTTTGCCAACATTTCCGTTGTTTTTGCTCCTAATTATTAAGATTTTTCGATAGGGGAGATGACAGATGTGACACGCTTTGGTTTTTTTCTTCCGAGGCGGTGAGGCAGACTGTTAGCGTTCGGTCATAACTGCTCTGTCAGAGCTCAACATTCACACATGGCTAGCGTGATGTGAGGAGCAAAACAGTCACCCAAAGAAAAGATTTTCAGTTATGGGGATGTGGAGCCTAATATGTTTTATACAGAGAAGCCAGGGCTTGTTGCACAACCATGATTGAACTACAGAAATGTTTTGTCTGTTTAAGTTTTTATTTTTTATCTGAAAAAATCTACGACTGAACTATTACAGCCTTAGATGAAATCCACATACGCACGGCACTCTCCTCCAGCCCCTCCCCCCACGTAACAAGAGCTTCACTCACTTCCAGAGCAAACAATCCCTCCATCCGTCGGCTGACCCGCACTGCCCAGACACTAACTAACAGGCCCCGGGGCCATGGACAAGCAGGAAGGCAGGAGTCAGGACACACACACACACACACACACACACATTCAATCACACTGCACTCGTAGGTGGTGGTTCAGGGTGTGTGAATCTGTGGGACTCTTAACAAATCATGAGAGACCTACGGAGTGTGACTATGGATGTATCCACAGGAGTCGGACACAGTTAGTGTAGATGCTTGTGTTCTTCTCTGAGGCGTGTGTGTGTCTGTGTGATGTGTGTACATATCTACCAAAGTAGAAGGTAAAGACTAATACAGCTAAATTGCCACTAATGCCCCTCAAAAATAATTGAAAATATTGATATCATATTTAACCATTTGATTACAGCGTTGGTAAACCTAGCATTACATTGGTGCTTCATAGTGCTGTTGTAGAATCTATTTGTAAAAAAGAGCCACTGAGACCAAACCCAGACCAGTTCAAATCACAAACAGTCAAAGATAAAAACATGTGTGTGTGTGCGAAGGAGTCCTTTATCCAATGGCTGATTGGTAGGGGATGTTCTTTACCTGTTAGGGTCGTCTTACACTTCCCTACACTGGGTACCAGTTACTGATCGCATCAAATTTAAAACTCTGCTGCTCGCTTACAAAACAGCGACAAAAACGGCTCCTCTTTACCTAAACTCTATAATCCAGGTCGACACTCCCTCCCGCCCACTGCGCTCTGCCAATGAAAGCATCTGATCCTACCTTCCCAACAGGGTCCTAAGTCTTTAACTAGACTCTTCTTCTCTGTCGCCCCCTGGTGGTAAAACGAACTTACAAACTCCATTCGATCTGCACCTTTTAGAAAAAGCTAAAGACCCATCTCTTTCATGAACACCTACTCACTTAATGGTATTGTTGATGACGATAATGATGATGATGATGATGATGGTTTTGTTTGATAATGACGATTTTAGTATACTTTTGATGCTGATTAGAACTCTGACAAACAGCAGTCAATGTTGTGCTTTTCCTCTGTGCATTGCCTGTCAGAACTAAAGCTGTTCGTTCGCACTTACTGACTTACTTTCCTTCTTTCTAGATCCTTGCTTGCGTTGTACTTACTCTCTGATGTACTTCGCTTTGGATAAAAGCGTCTGCTAAATGAATTGTAGACTTACACTTCTGGTCATGTCTAATACGCTGGTGTATAAACTGTAATGGGGTGTCTTAGAGTCTCGCCAAATGAAAAAAATCCTTTTCCTTGTTAAATCCAGTGTTCTTGTGTTAAATGTTTATTCTCTATCTGCCATTATTTGTCAAATATATATCAATAAAGCATTAGCGGAGTATGTTTACATAAGAATAACTGTATTTTCTCTTCCTTTAAAATGTTCAAATATCTGATGACTCATCCTGCACTCAGGTGTGTCAACAAATTATTCGACCAATATCAGGTATAGGTGTGCTTTACTCAATCTTGTACTACTGAAACCCAATAGGAGAATCAATGTACCAGTATACGACTAAGAATGATCTCTGAAAAACACAAAGAGACACTTTAACCTCAAAGGGAACCTGTAAACTGTGTGATTATGAGCTGTCATCGAACTATGGCATGGCACTATGGCTAAATGTCGTATACACACACACACACACACACACACACACACACACACACACACACACACACACACACACACACACACACACACACACACACACACACACACACACACACACAGAGTAAACCAGTCATGGCTTGAGCATTATCTACTGAGAGATAAACAGAGTAATGAAAAAAAAGGGGGAATGAAAATGTGAAAAGGAAGAGAGAGGCCAGAGGTAGCAGGATGAACGGCAGGGCATCTCACCGTGAGTAGGAAAAGTGAATGGAAGTGGTGCTGGCATGTAAGTATGCGTGACCAGCGTGTGTGTGCGTTTGTGTATGTGTGTGTGTGTGTGTGTGTGTGTGTGTGTGTGTGTGTGTGTGTGTGTGTGTGTGTGTGTGTGTGTGTGTGTGTGTGTGTGCGTGTGGCTGCCTGCCTCCACCAGCCAACAAGGCTCCACAGTACTCAGGTGAAGCAGCAGCAAAAGGCCCCTTCTCCTAGTTGCCATGACAACCCCGACCTCAGCTCCTGCTCTCCAGTGCCCATTAAAACCCTCAGGCCGTCAATCATCAGCATGGCCAGGGAGCACAGAGAGAGAGAGAGAGAGAGAGAGAGAGAGCATGAGAGAGACTTGGGGGGAGAGAGAGAGAGAGAGAGAGAGTGCAAGAGAGAGGGAGGAGAGAGAGAGAGAGGGAGGACAGAGGTAGAGGCCGATAAGAGAAAAAAAGAGAGAAAAGAATAAGAGAGTAGAAGAAACAGAGATGGAGTTTAAAGCAGCCTGTGGCTTTTGATAGCTGCCCTGTTTGCTACTATCTCGCCTTTCTCTCTCTCTCTGCACACAGACATTATACACACACCTGAGCAGTGTTAACTCCTCACACACAGCACCCTCCTCCATCTCACTCTCTCTGCACCTCCATTCATGCACCCATTGTCTTTATTCATTTAAATTAATTTTTCACTTGAGAACCTGTACTGAGCACACATTAGTTACATAAATATATTTCTCTATGTAACATCTTTAGTCTTAATTCACCATTCAAACCTCCTCCTCCTGATTTGAAAAAAAGCTTCTACATCAACTAAATGCTCAATCCTTTCAAAATCTCATGCTCTCTGATCGTTGATTCTTATCCAGTGTGCACTGTGTTATGTGGCTCTGACCTGTTGCTATTTAATTTTATATATAAAAGTTTATTTTGTAATTAAGGGATATGCATTTTTTCCTGCAATTTATACTGGTTGACGCTCATTTTGTTGTGTCTGAAGGGAATCGGAAGGCACTTTGTAATATCTAAGCTCAGCTTCCTGACTGCCTCATTTGGGATCAATCCGTTCAAATGAGTCACTCCTCTTTTAGGAAAAACAATGACTTGCCTAAGACTAGGACTTAAACCCCCTTTCACACATGCACTCCTTGAAACGTCACTGCAGCCCTTTACGGAGTGCGATTCAACATCAGCGTCACAAGAAAGCTGCAATCATTCCGTCTTTGTGCATTCATACTGATTTCCACAATGGCATAATATTGGTGTTCCAGTGTGTGAATTCACAGTGCTTTATGGTGGAGCAGAAGCACGACTTAGAGAAACAGCTGGAGCTCCACATACACACCGCTGTTCTCGTCCCTGCTGGCTCCTCCGATCCTGTCTCGTCTCTGTGACGCCTCTGCTACTACCTCTGAAGGCGGTAGAGGTGAGATTCCTCCCCCCATTATGCCACCAT
This sequence comes from Labrus mixtus, assembly GCF_963584025.1. NCBI lineage: Eukaryota > Metazoa > Chordata > Actinopteri > Labriformes > Labridae > Labrus > Labrus mixtus. The sequence goes on along the minus strand of NC_083614.1, from coordinate 16,342,140 downwards.
TCATACTAAAAGGGTGATGTCACAGTAAATGTTGCGCCTTCAACGGGCAGAAAAGAAGATACGAGGGGCAATTTCTATTTTAATCAGGGTCATGTCATGTTAACAACCGCCACTATCAGATTCAGTAATTAAGCTTAAAAAGGTAAATAGCCTATATATTCATACTTTAAAGGGAGAAATTACATAGGTGTCAATGAATGTTTTCCCTCTGTAGATGAGGTAGAATAGTCCTAGTCCCTTTGTAATCATCATTGAGCATGTATTTGATCATCTCCTCTACAGAAGGGGTCTGCTCCCCTCGTGCCCCTGGTTGTGATCCTCTTTAGGTCCATGTTGGAGGCCTAGCTCGCTGGCCGGCCGGTTTGCCCATTGATAGTGAGTGAGCAGCTCTATCTGTCAGCTGATCAGACCTCTGCTTCCAGGGGGTAATGGATCTGCTGTTATCTGGGTCCAGACAAGCAGGCCAACACACTGCTACCTGCTGGCCACAACAACACTGATACCGACCTGTTAGTGCCCGTGTGAGTGTGTCTGTGAAAATATGTGTGTGTTTCTGTCAGATTGCACGGGCTCAGCCTAACCCGCCTGGACTAACCACACAGTGCTCAACGACCCCCACACACACTTTTATATCTCAAACACACACACACACACACACACAGAACACAATGTGTTCACAAACACATACAAATGTTAAAAGTCCATACTTGCGCCCTAAGGCTGTGCACACAGTTTTTTTTACACACATGCACACAGTCCAGTCGAACATTTATTTCGCTTACATTATTCACTCAAGGGCTCTGCGCGTCTCTCATTCTTCGGTTTATATCCGCAACAGTCTCCCTTTTTCTCACTCCCTCTTTGTCTGCTCTACAGCTCCAACAAAAAAAACGCACAAACTGTGAATACAGCTGAGAAAGCAGACTGGTTGAGGCTTTTAATGTACAGAAGTTGCCCTTGATGCAAAAGGGATGCAAATAAAGGACTGAGGCTTCATTAAAAAAGGCTCATCCTTCATTAAAGTGACGTGAGTGTGGCATAAAACAGTGATGTGTACTGTACAGACGTGTTCCTGCATTAATGAATACTCCTTTGTAGATCTAACCATGTAGTTCCTGTGGCCTGCAGATGCGCACCTCTGTAACTTTCTATGACGAAAACAAGAAATGCCGTCATCCTCTCCTCCAATCTCCCCAATTTGTCCCTCTGTCACAGCCCTCCTGCTCCTCCTCTCCCCTCAGCTTCCAGTGCTCCAATAACTCTGTCAGTGAAGTCAACTCTATAAAGATTAGCAGGGAGAGGCAGGAGTGTGTAAGCAGGGCTGTCGGCTGACAGACGGGTCTAATCGATGGAAGATGGAGAGCTCCTGAGCTGCTCTGCCAGGAACCCGAGTCCCAACCCTGGAAATGCCTTCCAAGGCCAGGGATACTCCCTATGCAGACTTATATATACACAACAGGTATGCACACAAATATACACACACAAACACACACAAGTACTATGCATGGGGGCATAATGTACATACACACACACACGCACGCATGCGCACGCACGCACACACACACACACACACACACACACACACACACACACACACACACACACACACACACACACACACACACACACCTTCCCATAGCTCCAGCAGCTGTTATGTCAATCAGGTGAATTAATTACCGGTAAACAAATCTGCTTGGGATCCCCCCACAGAACACACAAAAACACACAAAAAAAACAACGCACAAACAAATATCCCTCAGCTCCCATCATCGCCTCTGACTTCTGAGCATCTTCTTCCTCCCAGGTATCGGGAGCCCCAGGAGCCTGGAGTTGCCTCTGAGCTACCCAGGCACCGCTTGTAGCTGGAAGCTCAGGGGGAAGGCACTGCGGCTGGGGGAATGGCGCCCAGCTCTCCTCCTGCTGCCCAGGAGTACCTTTTACTCCTGCCGCTTTCTGTCAGGCTAACCATTTATGACAATTCAAACACACACACACACACACACACACACACACGCACACACACACACACATCACCACCTGAGAGGAGAGACAGCACGCTCTGGAGTGCAGATGGCATCAATAAACACACAATTGTGCACACATATATGGACACAGACGGCTGGAAAAAAAAAATCCTGCACTCAGATGAAACAAACAAATGCAGAAACACAGACAATTCTGTTGTCAATTTCTGCAGCGTGTAAACATGATATTGATGTGGTGACTCTCTGTGGGCTGATGGCAGCTGACAGAATGAAAGCGAGGGATCTATACCACCTGACAGACAAAACAACATGGATAAATAAATAAAAACAAGAAAAACGAAGAGAAAAAGTTGTTGGACGTGTTAAAGTCAAATTTCACTTCCGCACATTTTGTATTTGAAATCCTGGCATTAAACTTATAGACATTCATCACTGTGACAGAGTGACTAACTCGCTGGCCTATGAGCTTAGAGGTTGTCAACCTCTGATTATCTGACCTATACCCATTACTGGTGTGGTGAATTGAAAAACTTGCTCTCTCTAAGGTAAGAATGGAAGCTTTACACTTCTTTTTTTTAGAAAGTTGTCAGATAAATATGAATAAGAAGAAAATCTAATTCTGGATCAATGATTTAAATAATCTTAAATTACAGCCATACAACAACTAACTGATAAAACAAGCTAGCAGGAAAACCCTGACTCCATCCAGCGTGGAGATTTACTTCTTAACCATGAGCTAAATGAATCTGACACAAACATGCCTAAACCACATACACACTACACATACAGTATTGATGTAAAGTAATTTAGCAGCTGGCCTCCTGACAAATACACACAAAGACACACTGTAAACACACACACCCAGAAGCTTTTATTGGCGGTGTTGGTAGATAATGACCAAAGGTTGGCGATGGCCTGCTGCTCGCTCTGGTGACCCTTCTAACACAGGTCCCCCCTGCTGGCACTGCTCTTTAATTACACACACACACACACACCCACATATACACACATATACAAATATACACACACATATACAGTCCCCAACCCCTCTGCCTGTGGCCTTTCACTCCCTCATTAGGCAGTTGGTGTTGAGTGGAAAGCCACCAGAGAACCAGAGGACAGGGTGTCATGATGACGCTTCTCCACACACAGCTACACACACACATATAAACACACACTCTGAATGAAAGAGGCAGACTTACACGCACACTCACAGCTATATGCCTAATTGAAGATTATTAATGCTGCTAATTAGGGAATAAAAATGCTTGAAGCTTGGAGACGAAACCCAACGTGAACAAAAGAATGAAAGTGTGTTACATTTGTCTGACAGACAGGAGAGAGAGAGAGAGTTAAGGGGATATTATTTTGATCTCCCTCCTGTCCTCTGAAAGAAGTGTCTGGTGTCACGCCACTTATTCACTGAGTCCAGGCGTGGAGTCTGTTTCCAGCACTGCTTCAGTCAGTGCTCAGCTCTTCAGGTCAGAGAGGCTGCAGATCAGCAGATCAGGGTGGAGCAGGTGGATCATCCCCATGTGGTCACCTCATGTGATAACACAAACACACAGGCACGCTGAAACGTTTTGGTTTTTTTTGACACTAGCTGTGCACCACGATGTGTGTTGCATTCATTGATATTTTTCACTATTCACAATTGTAAATATTTTGGTCGACTGTGTCCCCGAGGGAGAGCGGGTTGACCTCCAATCGGGAGATAGGCAGTTCAATCCCTGCATGGCATCTGCAGTCTACATGTTAAGGAATTCTTTGACAATACACTGAGCGCCAAATTGCCTGCAAATGCATGGCCAAAGGTGTATGACTATGTGTAATGTTTGGATGTGTTTGCTTGTAAATGTGTCTTAATGAATTCAATCACATCCTGATAGCTCTTTGTATGGCAGCCTCTGGCATCTGTGTGTGTGCATGAAAGTTTGAATGTTGCAGAAGTGTAAAGCACTTTGACTAGTCAAAAGAACAAGAAGGGTCAAAATAAGTACAAGTAATATATTTACCACAAAGTACCCCCGAGTCAAGACTGTCTTTCCTTTGCTGCCTTTAAAGCACCAACTATCAACAATTGGGAACAAACAGAATTTGTTACAAAAGAGGCACAGAAAACTTCTGCTTAGCCTCAGCTGATCAGAACGCAGTACAGCCAAAAGTCAGGTGTTGTTTTATAAATAAACAGTAGTATAGAGATCATTAAGGAAACATTTAGAGATAAATGGTACCATAAAAACAGCATGTAAATTACAAACTATTCATCACGAAATAAGACTGCAGGTATGCACTGAACATCTCAGACTGATGATAAATAGCTGCATTAGAGAGCAATGGTGGAATCCAATAGTGGAGTTTTCCTTTAAACACATACAGTAGAGTACATGCAAACACACAGCTACACTGACACAAAACCAGACAACCGCACACACATATAGATGTGTCTGCTCAACACACACTGACATTTAGCGAGCAACAGTGACATTTACATTTCTGCATATACAACTGCCTGGCCCAAAAAAAAAGATCACACACTCTAACATTTCGTTGGACCGCCTTTAGTTTTGATTACGGCACGCATTCCGCTGTGGCACTGTTTCGATAAGCTTCTGCAATGTCACAAGATTTATTTCCGTAAAATGTTGCATTAATTTTTCACCAAGATCTTGTATCGATGATGGGAGAGTCGTTCCACTGCGCAAAGTCTTCTCCAGCACATCCCAAAGATTCTCAATGGGGTTAAGGTCTGGACTCTGTGGTGGCCAATCCATGTGTGAAAATGATGTCTCATGCACTCTGAACCACTCTTTCACAATTTGAGCCCGATGAATCCTGGCATTGTCATCTTGGAACAGCCCGTGCCATCAGGGAAGAAAAAATCCATTAATGGAATAACCTGGTCATTCAGTATATTCAGGTAGTCAGCTGACCTCATTCTTTGGGCACATAATGTTGCTGAACCTAGACCTGACCAACTGCAGCAAACCCCAGATCATAGCACTGCCCCCACAGGCTTGTACAGTAGGCACTAGGCATGATGGGTGCATCACTTCATCTGCCTCTCTTCTTACCCTGATCACTCTGGAACAGGGGAAATCTTCTCAAACAGACTAACATCTTTTCCACGACCACAGGATGGGTCTTTCAACATAGTAGTTTAAGAAATGAGAAGCTACTCGTTGCATCACTTGGGGTTAAATAACTTGTTGCCAGCTGAAAGATAATCACCCATGCAGTTATTATCCAATGGGAGGCTCTTACCTATTTGCTTAGTTAAATCCAGGTTGCGACTTTTTTTTTTTGGATAGGCAGTATATATTTATATATATATATATATATATATATATATATATATATACATGTATATATATATATATTTGCTGTAGGTTCAGACAACTACCTTCTTATATCCTACAAAGTGTTTACACTAGATCACAGATACCACTGTATGTTCTACAAATGTTCTGTTAATCAGATTCTGTAAATATTTGATTTCAGTCTTACAATGTATTCAGTATGTTTAGGAATATATTTAAAAAAAAAGGTTTCTGTGAGAATGAAATAGAAAGTTGAGGGCAAGAAATATGGAATAAGACCAGAGGAAAACGTCAATGAGTGAGCGCAGAGCAGGTTGGTAAACAGATAAAATGATTGGTCTCGTTGATCTTAGGCAAAACCAGAGGAAATAATGATAACACAAGCTTTACACACACACACACAAGCAGTAGTGGTCACTTAAGACCATATCTCCTTTTCTCCTTCTACTTTTCCTAAAGTGCTTATGATTCATCAGTAACGGGGGAGGTTTTTTTAGTCCGGAAAAAACAAGCATCTCAAATCTCTGAGATTTGTATTGCACAATTTTCTGTTTGTGCACCAAATCTGCACTCTTGCAAGGAAAAACTGAACAAATTCAAGCTTTAAAAGCCAGCAGTGGTGATACAATGTAAATACACTGAATTGTAAACGCTACTGCTAGATTTTATGGAAATAATCTTTATGGTTTCTATGAACTAAAAATGTGTCTGCTGGGGGTATCGTGTTGGTCAGTAGGTCTACAGGCCTGCTGAACGTAGCCTTGCAAAAATGGCTAATCATGTGTACCTAATAATTATAATCTTTTACTCAAACTTGTTGTTAAAAAGTAAAAGCTTCAAAGAAACATAGGGATACGAAACATACTTGTTTCTTGGTATGCTGAACTATCTTGTCCATATATTTCGCTGCAGTTTATCTAACCTACAGACTCACTTTCACACTTGCTACTGATGGAATCTGTTGCAGCTCAAACTTTGCCAAGATTTAATAATATAACATAACACTTTATCAGCCAGACCTCCTACGGGACTATTAAAAATGAAAAGAGTCTCTGGCAACCTTGTTAGCAATATCTACCTCCTCCTTATTCTTTGGCATTCTTTCATATTCTCAGCTCACATCTTTTCCCTCTCCCTCTCGCTGTCTCATGATGTGCTCACACTACTGGATTTTATTTCTGCAGAGCTGAGAAGGTGCAAAATGAAAGGGAGAGGGAGGTGGAGGTACAGTATACTGTGAATGTATAAAAAAGGAAGAGAGCGAGAGAGAGAGAGAGAGAGGGAGAGAGAGAGAGAGAGAGGGAGTTACAGACCGGCTGTACACATTCCTCAGCGCCTAAAGCAAAGTGGTGGACCTCAAAGCTTCAGTCAGACGTCTTTAGCTCCGAACGGTTAAAGAATTACCATACATTATCCTGCATGGGGTGCTAATAGCAAAAAATGAGCTGAATAAACACTGTACAAGGGAGACAGAATAAGTGAAACACTGAGTTTAAAAAAAATTTAGCCACAGCCGTTAGCTTGTTCATTTTTGTTGCATTACAATGATAGAAAAAGGCCTGCGTATTTGACACTGGCACAATGTTCTTCCATACACTCCGACTCTGTATGACACTTTAGTTAAGTAACCTACAGAAAAAGACCTTTAACGCCATCTAACAACAGTCTGATCTACTCAACCTGTTTCTATTTTGGATGCGTGTCTGGGTCTGTGTGTGTGCATGTGTGTGTGCTTTGTGGGTGTGTGTGTATGTGTGTGTATGTCGGACCAGGCAGGAAGAGGCATTCCCAAAGGAGCAGTCCTCCTGAGTGCCAGACATTAGGGGGTTGGGTGTGTGAGACACACACGAACACAAGCACACACATGCACAAGCACACACACACACACACACACACACACACACACACACACACACACACAAATGACAACTCTACTGTCTGTGAGGGTTGAAACAATAGTGCACAAACTTTAATTTGTGCAATAGTGCGCTATTTAACCAATGTCCAGAGATAAAATATCTGCAAGTATTTAAAGTCTGTAAAGAAATGGGTTATGTGTTTTAAGGTCCTTTTTGCTTTTGGAGCTATTTCAGTTGATTTGAGCTAAGTGCACATCAAATGCTCTGAGTCGCTTCATGATCAAATAAACAGCCCCATGTACGAATCGATCAGGGAGGTCTGTAACAACAGAACAATACACATGACACACCATCATCTAGTGTTTAGATTTCAAACAAGTCCTGGTCCAGGTCCTACAGGGTTAGTCAGGTTTTGTGTTTTTAAACCCAGTGGCCTTAAGGACCCAGGAGCCAAACAGCAACTAACCCTGACTTCTGCCAGACAGGAGGAGGTGAGGGGAGACAGCAAACCGCATTCCCAAGACAATGGATGGTCTGTGGGACTTTGCTGAAACTCTGAGGGCCCTGGGGCAAGCTGAGGAACAAGGGACTAACTGATGGTGAGATTTAGAAAAGAGAGAAAGATTCTAGAAGTACAAGGATAGAGGTCAGAAAAGAAGAGAGAAAAAGACAGAAAATAATGAGTAAAAATAAGAAGGACAAAAGCTAAATAAGGAGGAGGTGTAAGAGAAACTGAGTGTTATCGCATAGCTGGGAACCAATAAGGAGAATTTGGGATAAGGGGGACTGGAGTTGTTAAGGCTAAAAAGTTGACCTATTACCACTATTGATTCAGTCTTAACTCTCGTGTACAGTGAGGGTTTGAAGGTTTGTTTTCAATTAAGAGGTTAACCATGGCTTTCTCCCCCCACATCCAACCACAAGTCAAGGTAATGGCCCCTATTCAGACACTGTGTGGGGAAGAACATTAGATGCGCCTCTCTTAGAAGTTTATGATTGTGATAAAATCATTGAAAGGTAGACCACTGTAGTCGTCCTCTTTTCAGTGGCGTGTATTTAGAGAAGCCATTTCCACTACAAACTTTCCGCTCATTGCTATTGTAACTGTCTGAATAGATTAACACA